>NC_136129.1:1200000-1614551 GCF_965212315.1 Lampetra planeri | reverse complement strand
GGAGTGGAGGGTGGTGAGGGTGGAGTGGTGAGTGGTGAGGGTGGAGTGGAGGGTGGAGTGGAGGGTGGTGAGGGTGGAGTGGAGGGTGGTGAGGGTGGAGGGGAGGGTGGTGAGGGGTGGAGTGGAGGGTGGTGAGGGTGGAGTGGAGGGTAGTGAGGGTGGAGTGGAGGGTGGTGAGGGTGGAGTGGAGGGTGGTGAGGGTGGAGTGGGGGGTGGTGAGGGTGGTGGGAGGGGTGGTGAGGGTGGTGGTGGTGAGGGTGGAGTGGAGGGTGGTGAGGGTGGAGGGAGGGGTGGTGAGGGTGGAGTTGAGGGTGGTGAGGGTGGTGAGGGTGGGGTAGGGGTGGAGTGGAGGGTGGAGTGGTGGGGTAGGGGTGGTGGTGGTGAGGGTGGAGTGGAGGGTGGCGGTGGTGGGGTAGAGGTGGTGGTGAGGGTGGAGTGGAGGGTGGAGTGGTGGGGTAGGGTGGTGGTGAAGGTGTAGTGGAGGGTGGTGAGGGTGGGGTAGAGGTGGTGGTGAGGGTGGAGTGGAGGGATGGTGGTGGTGGTGGTGAGGGTGGAGTGGAGGGTGGCGGTGGTGGGGTAGGGGTGGTGGTGAGGGTGGAGTGGGGGGGTGGTGAGGGTGGTGGGAGGGGTGGTGAGGGTGGTGGTGGTGAGGGTGGAGTGGAGGGTGGTGAAGGTGGAGTGGGGGGATGGTGGAGGTGGTGAGGGTGGAGTGGAGGGTGGCGGTGGTGGGGTAGGGGTGGTGGTGAGGGGTGGAGTGGGGGGGTGGTGAGGGTGGTGGGAGGGGTGGTGAGGGTGGTGGTGAGGGTGGAGTGGAGGGTGGTGAGGGTGGGAGTGGGGGGATGGTGGTGGTGGTGAGGGTGGAGTGAAGGGTGGCGGTGGTGGGGTAGGGGTGGTGGTGAGGGTGGAGTGGGGGGGTGGTGAGGGTGGAGGGAGGGGTGGTGAGGGTGGAGTGGGGGGTGGTGAGGGTGGTGGGAGGGGTGGTGGTGGTGAGGGTGGAGTGGAGGGTGGTGAGGGTGGAGGGAGGGGTGGTGAGGGTGGAGTGGAGGGTGGTGAGGGTGGTGAGGGTGGGGTAGGGGTGGTGGTGAGGGTGGAGCGGAGGGTGGAGTGGTGGGGTAGGGGTGGTGGTGAGGGTGGAGTGGAGGGTGGTGAGGGTGGGGGGTGAGGGTGGAGTGGAGGGTGGTGAGGGTGGAGTGGAGGGTGTTGAGGGTGGAGTGGAGGGTGGTGAGGGTGGAGTGGAGGGTGGTGAGGGTGGAGTAGAGGGTGGTGAGGGTGGAGGGTAGTGAGGGTGGAGTGGAGGGTGGTGAGGGTGGAGTGGAGGGTGGTGAGGGTGGGGTAGGGGTGGTGGTGAGGGTGGAGTGGAGGGTGGAGTGATGGGGTAGGGGTGGTGGTGGTGAGGGTGGAGTGGAGGGTGGCGGTGGTGGGGTAGGGGTGGTGGTGAGGGTGGATTGGAGGGTGGTGAGGGTGGAGTGGAGGGTGGATTGGAGGGTGGGTTAGGGTGGAGTGGAGGGTGGTGAGGGTGGATTGGAGGGATGGTGGTGGTGGGGTAGGGGTGGTGGTGAGGGTGGAGTGGAGGGTGGTGAGGGTGGAGTGGAGGGTGGATTGGAGGGTTGTGAGGGTGGAGTGGAGGGATGGTGGTGGTGGGGTAGGGGTGGTGGTGAGGGTGGAGTGGAGGGTGGAGTGGTGGGGTAGGGTGGTGGTGAAGGTGTAGTGGAGGGTGGTGAGGGTGGGGTAGGGGTGGTGGTGAGGGTGGAGTGGAGGGATGGTGGTGGTGGTGGTGAGGGTGGAGTGGAGGGTGGCGGTGGTGGGGTAGGGGTGGTGGTGAGGGTGGAGTGGGGGGTGGTGAGGGTGGTGGGAGGGGTGGTGAGGGTGGTGATGGTGAGGGTGGAGTGGAGGGTGGTGAAGGTGGAGTGGGGGGATGGTGGTGGTGGTGGTGAGGGTGGAGTGGAGGGTGGCGGTGGTGGGGTAGGGGTGGTGGTGAGGGTTGAGTGGGGGGTGGTGAGGGTGGTGGGAGGGGTGGTGAGGGTGGTGGTGAGGGTGGAGTGGAGGGTGGTGAGGGTGGAGTGGGGGGATGGTGGTGGTGGTGAGGGTGGAGTGGAGGGTGGCGGTGGTGGGGTAGGGGTGGTGGTGAGGGTGGAGTGGGGGGTGGTGAGGGTGGTGGGAGGGGTGGTGAGGGTGGTGGTGGTGAGGGTGGAGTGGAGGGTGGTGAGGGTGGAGTGGGGGGTGGTGAGGGTGGTGGGAGGGGTGGTGAGGGTGGTGGTGAGGGTGGAGTGGAGGGTGGTGAGGGTGGAGTGGGGGGTGGTGAGGGTGGTGGGAGGGCGGGTGGTGGTGGTGAGGGTGGAGGTGGAGGGTGGTGAGGGTGGAGGGAGGGGTGGTGAGGGTGGAGTGGAGGGTGGTGAGGGTGGTGAGGGTGGGGTAGGGGTGGTGGTGAGGGTGGAGCGGAGGGGTGGAGTGGTGGGGTAGGGGTGGTGGTGAGGGTGGAGTGGAGGGTGGTGAGGGTGGGGGTGAGGGTGGAATGGAGGGTGGTGAGGGTGGAGTGGAGGGTGGTGAGGGTGGAGTGGAGGGTGGAGTAGAGGGTGGAGTGGAGGGTGGTGAGGGTGGAGTAGAGGGTGGAGTGGAGGGTGGCGGTGGTGGGGTAGGGGTGGTGGTGAGGGGTGGAGTGGGGGGTGGTGAGGGTGGTGGGAGGGGTGGTGAGGGTGGTGGTGAGGGTGGAGTGGAGGGTGGTGAGGGTGGAGTGGGGGGATGGTGGTGGTGGTGAGGGTGGAGTGGAGGGTGGCGGTGGTGGGGTAGGGGTGGTGGTGAGGGTGGAGTGGGTGGAGGGGGTGGTGAGGGTGGTGGGAGGGGTGGTGAGGGTGGTGGTGGTGAGGGTGGAGTGGAGGGTGGTGAGGGTGGAGTGGGGGGTGGTGAGGGTGGTGGGAGGGGTGGTGAGGGTGGTGGTGAGGGTGGAGTGGAGGGTGGTGAGGGTGGAGTGGGGGGTGGTGAGGGTGGTGGGAGGGGTGGTGGTGGTGAGGGTGGAGTGGAGGGTGGTGAGGGTGGAGGGAGGGGTGGTGAGGGTGGAGTGGAGGGTGGTGAGGGTGGTGAGGGTGGGGTAGGGGTGGTGGTGAGGGTGGAGCGGAGGGTGGAGTGGTGGGGTAGGGGTGGTGGTGAGGGTGGAGTGGAGGGTGGTGAGGGTGGGGGTGAGGGTGGAATGGAGGGTGGTGAGGGTGGAGTGGAGGGTGGTGAGGGTGGAGTGGAGGGTGGTGAGGGTGGAGTGGAGGGTGGTGAGGGTGGAGTAGAGGGTGGTGAGGGTGGAGTGGAGGGTAGTGAGGGTGGAGTGGAGGGTGGTGAGGGTGGAGTGGAGGGTGGTGAGGGTGGAGGGGAGGGTGGTGAGGGTGTAGTGGAGGGTGGTGAGGGTGGAGTGGAGGGTAGTGAGGGTGGAGTGGAGGGGTGGTGAGGGTGGAGGGTGGTGTGAGGGTGGAGTGGGGGGTGGTGAGGGTGGTGGGAGGGGTGGTGAGGGTGGTGGTGGTGAGGGTAGAGTGGAGGGTGGTGAGGGTGGAGGGAGGGGTGGTGAGGGTGGAGTGGAGGGTGGTGAGGGTGGTGAGGGTGGGGTAGGGGTGGTGGTGAGGGTGGAGTGGAGGGTGGAGTGGTGGGGTAGGGGTGGTGGTGGTGAGGGTGGAGTGGAGGGTGGGCGGTGGTGGGGGTAGGGGTGGTGGTGAGGGTGGATTGGAGGGTGGTGAGGGTGGAGTGGAGGGTGGATTGGAGGGTGGTTAGGGTGGAGTGGAGGGTGGTGAGGGTAGAGTGGAAGGATGGTGGTGGTGGGGTAGGGGTGGTGGTGAGGGTGGAGTGGAGGGTGGTGAGGGTGGAGTGGAGGGTGGATTGGAGGGTTGTGAGGGTGGAGTGGAGGGATGGTGGTGGTGGTGGGGTAGGGGTGGTGGTGAGGGTGGAGGGAGGGTGGTGAGGGTTGAGTGGAGGGATGGTGGTGGTGGTGGGGTAGGGGTGGTGGTGAGGGTGGAGTGGAGGGTGGTGAGGGTGGAGTGGAGGGTGGATTGGAGGGTTGTGAGGGTGGAGTGGAGGGATGGTGGTGGGGTAGGGGTGGTGGTGAGGGTGGAGGGAGGGTGGTGAGGGTGGAGTGGAGGGATGGTGGTGGTGGTGGGGTAAGGGTGGTGGTGAGGGTGGAGTGGAGGGTGGTGAGGGTGGAGTGGAGGGTGGTGAGGGTGGAGTGGAGGGAGGTGAGGGTGGAGTGGAGGGTAGTGAGGGTGGAGTGGAGGGATGGTGGTGGTGGTGGAGTAGGGGTGGTGGTGAGGGTGGAGTGGAGGGTGGTGAGGGTGGAGTGGAGGGTGGATTGGAGGGTTGTGAGGGTGGAGTGGAGGGATGGTGGTGGGGTAGGGGTGGTGGTGAGGGTGGAGGGAGGGTGGTGAGGGTGGAGTGGAGGGATGGTGGTGGTGGTGGGGTAAGGGTGGTGGTGAGGGTGGAGTGGAGGGTGGTGAGGGTGGAGTGGAGGGTGGTGAGGGTGGAGTGGAGGGAGGTGAGGGTGGAGTGGAGGGTAGTGAGGGTGGAGTGGAGGGTGGTGAGGGTGGAGTGGAGGGTGGTGAGGGTGGAGTGGTGAGCGGTGAGGGTGGAGGGGAGGGTGGTGAGGGTGGAGGGAGGGGTGGTGAGGGTGGAGTGGAGGGTGGTGAGGGTGGAGTGGTGAGGGTGGTGGTGAGGGTGGAGTGGAGGGTGGTGAGGGTGGAGTGGAGGGTGGTGAGGGTGGAGTGGAGGGAGGTGAGGGTGGAGTGGAGGGTAGTGAGGGTGGAGTGGAGGGTGGTGAGGGTGGAGTGGAGGGTGGTGAGGGTGGAGTGGTGAGCGGTGAGGGTGGAGGGGAGGGTGGTGAGGGTGGAGTGGAGGGTGGTGAGGGTGGAGTGGGGGGTGGTGAGGGTGGTGGTGGTGAGGGTGGAGTGGAGGGTGGTGAGGGTGGAGGGAGGGGTGGTGAGGGTGGAGTGGAGGATGGTGAGGGTGGCGTGGAGGGTGGTGAGGGTGGAGTGGAGGGTGGTGAGGGTGGAGTGGAGGGATGGAGGTGAGGGGCTGTAGAGGGAAGGGGCTGGCTCTGGAGTGGGTGGTGGTGGTGGTTGGGCGGTGTGCAGTAAACATCGCCACTGGGAAGACAAAGGCGGCCGGGCGTGCTGCTGGCCACCCACCGCCATCGTGTGCCGTGCAGTCCTTCATAGGCGCTCCTACTCGCTATCAGCACTTGCCCCTACGGTTTGTTACCGGCTACACGGGGGATCTTTGTCTTTTTTTGTTGGCTGGGTCCCACGCGTCGGACACGAGTCATCTCACCGGGCCTTACCTGCTCAAAGACGACGTCCACTTTGACTGACTTGCTTACCTCTCCACTACCTCGTTATTCGCGCTGCTGTAGTTTGTGTGCTGCTGTTGCTGTTGTCGGTGGTGTAACGCGAACCCCGTGCCCCCCCCCCCCCCTTACTGGACATCTGAGACAAATAACGAGCCTCTTAGCTCATCGGATTCCTCCTCCTGCTGCTGCAGTCCAAATCATTTTTTTTTAAATCGATAAAAGATTCTGATCCCGGCGACTGCTCTCTCGCCCATTCACAAAAAACAAAATCATTCTAAATCTGGGCGCGAGGCATCGGCTATTCCTGGCCGCCTCCCCCCGCCTGTGACACACTCCCTCCATCCCTCCTACTGGACATCTGCTATAAAGAACTTTATAGCTCATCGGATTCCTCCTATTGGAGGCATAAATACTGATTCCGATTCTGACACCTCCAGCCGGAATATGGGGGTTGGGTGGTGGGGGCGTGTGAATTCCTTCTCCATTGGATTCAACGAATTAATCAGAATCTGAATATGTATGTATCACTGCAGGGGGAATGCGATGAGCGCTGAAGATATTTTTGTCACAGATGGTCCCGTGCGGGGCACAGGAAGATGCGACGTTGAGTATTATCTAGAACGCACACACTCACACACACGCGTATGTGTGATATCACGGGACCTTTTTAGCCAGTACCAAAGTATGAAAGATAAGAATATATTTTCCCCTTTCTGGAAATAAAACAGAAGGTAAAATGCTCAAACACCAAATAGATGCCTTTTGCAAGGAATCACGTACTGCATTAAACACACGCAGTACTTGCGGGCAACATGCGGGAAAAAACCATGCTCTGATAATGATAAATGGCAGTGTCTTTGAAACTGATTGGCCTACACCAGAGAAAGGAGTGCTACATTTGAGAGAGAGACGAAACGATGTGTCTCCGTGTTTTGTCTCTCTCTCAATTTGCGCACTCTTTGGAAGAACTTAAATCAACCAGGTAGGGTGTTAGCCGACTCTCTGTGTTGTATTGTATTTCTAAGTTTACTAGGTTTGTTTCTCATTCATTCGTACCTGATGATGATTGCTTGTGTTGCAATCGAAACGTCGTGTTTTATTATTTAATTTATCTTCTTTCTACGTGACTTTACCGAAAGAACCAAAAAATTATTTCTGTAGTTAATGAGTTTAACAATGGGATGATAGTTAATTCGTTTAACAATGGTATGAGAGTTAATGAGTTTAACAATGGGATGAGAGTTAATGAGTTTAACAATGGTATGGGAGTTAATGAGTGGAACAATGGGATAACCGTTAATGAGTGGAACAATGGGATGGGAGTTACTGAGTTTAACAATGGGATGAGAGTTAATGAGTTTAACAATGGTATGGGAGTTAATGAGTGGAACAATGGGATAACCGTTAATGAGTGGAACAATGGGATGGGAGTTACTGAGTTTAACAATGGTATGGGAGTTACTGAGTTTAACAATGGGATGGGCGTTAATGAGTTTAACAATGGTATGGGAGTTAATGAGTGGAACAATGGGATAACCGTTAATGAGTTTAACAATGGGATGGGCGTTGATGAGTTTAACAATGGGATGAGAGTTAATGAGTTTAACAATGATATTTTTGCAAATTAGAAGTTTAGCGCGAGTAGGAATCGATTCTGGAATCACAGTCTAAGCCAATCGATGCTCAATGAAATCGATTTTAGTAACGTGCTCTGCGGAAAGCCGCAGGGTCGTAAAGCGCCGTCGTGAAGGGGATCTGCGTGGTGCTTTACGGCAGACAGTGGGGTCAGGGGTCACGTCGAACAGCGGCCTCAAGGACGCGAGCTCCGGTGAGCGGGCAGAGCACTCAGCACACTCACCATCCTCACACTCACCCTCACCACACTGACTCACACTCACCTCACTCACACTCACTCACACTCACCATCCTCACCCTCACTCACTCACCCTCACCACACTGACTCACCCTCACCACACTGACTCACACTCACCTCACTCACCCTCACTCACACTCACCACTCTCACACTCACTCACACTCACCATCCTCACCCTCACTCACTCACCCTCACCACACTGACTCACCCTCACCACACTGACTCACACTCACCTCACTCACCCTCACTCACACTCACCTCACTCACACTCACTCACACTCACCATCCTCACCCTCACTCACTCACCCTCACCACACTGACTCACCCTCACCACACTGACTCACACTCACCTCACTCACCCTCACTCACACTCACCACTCTCACACTCACTCAGCACACACTCACCCTCACTCACACTCACTCACCCTCACTCACACTCACCACTCTCACACTCACTCAGCACACACTCACCACTCACTCACACTCACTCACCACACTCACCTCACTCACACTCAGCACACTCACTCACCACTCAGCACACACTGACTCACCCTCACCACTCAGCCTCACCACCATCACACTCACCCTCACCACACTCACCATCCTCACCATCCTCACACTCACCACACTCAACCTCAGCACACTCACCACCTTCTCACTCAGCACACTCAGCACACCACCCTCACTCACACTCAGCACACTCTCACTCACTCAGCACTCACTCACTCAGCACACACTCACTCACTCTCACCACCCTCACTCACACTCACCACCCTCACACTCACCCTCACCACCCTCCACTCCACCCTCACCACCACCCTCACCACCCCTCCCACCACCCTCACCACCCCCCACTCCACCCTCACCACCCTCCACTCCACACTCAGCACACTCACCACCCTCTCACTCACTCAGCACACTCTCACTCACTCAGCACACACTCACTCACTCACCCTTACCACGCTCACTCACACTCACCACCCTCACACTCACCCTCACTCACACTCAGCACACTCACCTCACTCACTCACCCTCACCACCCTCACTCACACTCACTTACACTTACCATCACCACCCTCACACTCACCCTCACTCACCCTCACCTCACTCACCACACTCACTCAGCACACTCAGCACACACTCACCCTCACCACACTCACCACACTCACCATACTCACCCTCACTCACCACACTCAGCACCATCACACTCACTCACTCACACTCAGCACACTCATACTCACCTCACTCACCACCCTCACCACCCTCACCACACTCACCTCACTCACCCTCACCTCACTGACCCTCACCACCCTCACACTCACCTCATTCACCATCACCTCCCTCTCCACACTCACCCTCATCACACTCACCTCACTCATCCTCACCTCACTCACCTTCATCACACTCACCTCTCCCTCACTCACCCACTCTCGCCCTCACCACACTCACCTCACTCTCACCTCACCCTTCGCACTCAACCTACTCCCCTCACCTCACCCCTCTAACCGCATTCACCCTCACCACACCACACCTCACCCTCACCACACCTCACCCCTCTCACCTCGCCCTAACCTCAATCACCCGGCCATTCGCCACCAAGTGACGGTGACGTCACCACGGCGCCTGTGCCAGGCCAGGTGCACTTTGAGGCCACGTGAAGTGTCAAAGGCCTCGCTGCCAGGAGGTCTCGGGACAGACTCAGCAGGTGCAATGGGTTGGTTAACCGAGATGACCGGTAGATACACCACCACCAGCTGTAACAACTTGCTGCATTCTATCCGCCCGGCGCTCCGCTCGTTGTTGTGAGCGTCGCTCCTCCGCCCTCCGTTGTTGTTGGAGGGCGACTGCCTCCAACTGCCCAGTAGCGTCCTTCACGAGCCTCCTCCACAGAGGCCGATCTTGACGCCGCTGGTACCAGTCATCGCCAAGTCCACTCAGCTCCATATCCTCTTGTACCACATCACTCCATCTCTTCTCCATCCCGTGCTATGCGGCCAAACAGAAGCTGCTTGGGCATGCAGTGGCTGGGCATGTGGGCAATATGACCCGGCCAACGCAGCCTTGCCTGCCGGAGGAGCTCACTGATGGGAATGTGTCCAGATCTTTCAAAGATTTGTGAGCTCCTAACACAATCCAGCATGGTTAAACCCATCCATCCCAGGATGGATTGTAGGCATGCCAGCCTGAATGTTTATAACCGGCGCAGATGTTCCATTAGACGGGTCCACGTTTCACAGGCATAGAGAAGGGAGGGAATGACTGTGGCCGAGAAGACCCGAAGCTTCGTGCGGAGCGACAGACCAGGTAGCTTCCACACAGCGTTACGCAGCCGATGAAAAGATAATGCCGCTCGACTGATTCGGAGTGCGACCTCTGCTGTTAAACCGGAACCGGTCATGAGCACACTGCCCAGGTATGGGAAATTCTCCACTCTCTCCACAACTGCTCCATCACCAATGGGGAGCTGAGGTGGTGGAGTGTTTGGTGGCACAAAATACCCAGGCAGGTGCTTAGTTTTGGTGAGGCTGATGGTAAGGCCCCACCTCTTAGTGACACGCTCCAGCTTCAGCAGCAGCGCCTTCAACTCCTCCTCTGAGTGAGCAGCAATCATCAGATCATCGGCATACATAGCATGGTTAACCAATAGGGAGCCACCCCTCGACCCACCCGGACATCGATCAGCCCCCCATTGTATCGGTACCAGATGGTAATTCTTCCGGTACAGCCATGGCAAGCTTCTCGAACTACGTGGTCAAAAATGATGTTAAATAATGTGGTAGCCAGAGGGCATCCCTGGAGCACCCCAAGGTGAACAGGGAATGGCTCCGACTACTGGCCACGTAGCATTACCCGGGCCCTCCCACCATTTTGAAGGCCCTTAATTATTGTGCTTATTTTTGTGTTTGGGGCCGTCCATAAATGACGTCACGCACCTAGAGGGGGGGGGGTCAGACATTTGTGACGATGTGTGACGAGGGGGGGGGGGGTTGAGAAATGTGACGTCATATTAAAATGCGCAACTTTAAATAAATATCGACAACACGTTCTACTTACAACATTGGTACCTCATTTGCCAGTCAAAAAACATGATATTAGTTTTTTTACCCTTTTATCTGGCAAGTAAACTGACACTTTTTTTTACGAGGAGTCATGTTTGCATAGACCACAATACCTGCAGTCATAATGCGAACAAAAAACATAACTCTGATAATGTATGCACTGTCCTTGAAGTTGATTGGTCCACACCCGAGACAGCTTAAGCTGACAGCTTAAGCTGTCTCGAGTATTGTGGTCTGGTATTGTGGTCTATGCAAACATGACTCCTCGTAAAAAAAGGTGTCAGTTTTGTTGCCAGATAAAAGGGTAAAAAACCAATCATATTTTTGACTGGCAAATGAGGTACCAATGGTGTAAATTTTTACCCCGAGCTCTCATACTCTGATGGTGCATTGTCTTTGAGTTGTGCGCCTTTTGGCGTCATCTGGTCCAACCCATGTGAGACTAGGCTCTAAGGAAAGCTGTCTCGGGTGTGGACCAATCAACTTCAAGGACAGTGCATACATTATCAGAGGTATGTTTTTTGTTTGCATTATGACTGCAGGTATTGTGGTCTATGCAAACATGACTCCTCGTAAAAAAGGTGTCAGTTTTGTTGCCAGATAAAAGGGTAAAAAACCAATTATCACGTTCTACTTAATTAAATTGACGTTTTAATATTTTTTTTCTCCTACAACATCAGAGTGCAGCGCCACATTAAATACGCACTACAATGAAAATAGTTTAAAGCGATTTGAAGCGTGTTTATATTTTTTTAGGGGGGCGAGCAGAGCTTTGTGACGTCATATTTGAGGGGGGGGGGGGTCTGACTTTTGTGACGCCGTGTGACGAGGGGGGGGGTAAACAAATTGTCCAAAATCGCGTGACGTCATTTATGGACAGCCCCTTTCCACCGTGGTGCTTTGTAGAAAAAAAAGTGCCAGGTGGAGGGGTTACCAGCCCCTCACCTCACCACTCTCACCACACTCCACCCTCACCTCGCTCACCTCACCCCACCCCGCATCAATGTTTAATTCTGACGTAGTCCTATTTAGCCAGTTGGCCTAGCGAGTTTTTAAGGGGGATCTGTGGTGCTTCTGAAGAAGAGCTACATAGCTCAGTGGGCCTTACCTGGTGAAATAAAAAAAAACGTAGTTGAGCTGAGAGCAAAATCACAGCGACATCGGAGCGATCCGTGCGGAGGAATCGGCAAGAACGGAACAGAACGAGTCAGCGGTGCAGCAAAACATACTCACCACGACGACGACGATTAAACTTAAAGAACAAAACATTAACAATAGAGCGTGGACAGACCAGGCGCAGTGCACCCAGCACGAGAACGGGGTAATTCGCGGTCGGAGAGAAGTGGGGAGCGAACACGATCGAGTCAATGAAGCGGCAGACGAAATTATCCCGTCCTCGCCTGACCCTCACCTCACCACACCTCACATCTCCCCGACTGCTCTCGCTTGATCCTCCCCTCTCACCCCTCTCACCTCACCCCTCTCACCTCACGCTCACCTGACTCACGACACCGCTCCCTAATGGTACTCACCTCACCCTTCACTCACCTCACCTCCCTCTCACCTCACTCACATCTCCCTCACCACTCTTACGCTCACCTCACTCACCCCTATCTCACAATCACCCCCTCTCACAAACGTACCAATGTATTATTATTGGGTCATCAGACGATAAAGAGGATGCTGGTCCTCGATTGTTCACGTGACAACGGTTTCATCTCTGTTGGCCGTCAGGTTGGAGTAGAGTCCAACACGCACTGGCATTGCACGCGCGGGATACGATCCAGAAAAAAATGAAGCAAGAATTGTATCTACAATTCTTGGTTTCGCACTCATTATGACTCAACAGTATGGCCATCGATGTTGGTTGACCACGTTATCTCAGTGTCTTGAGTTGGTGGTCTAGAATGGCAACGCAGTTCTGTTGAGGTTAGTGGTCTGCATAAGGCCGACAGCATGTCTTCATGCACTGCTGCACACCTTTGCGTGTTGCTCATTCTGTTTGTGTATTCTCGCTGCACTCAAGGCTCTGCTGTAATTGGTGTTGTCATTCACAGATTTGACTCCCGAGTTCCCTCTGAACCCATCTCTCTCCTGCCTCTCATCATCCTTGCTCGAATCGCACCCTCACCTCTCATTCCTTGATCCCTCCAATATCGCTCTCTCCTGCCTGCCTCGCACCTTCGCTCTCTCTCACGCTCCACCAAATCCTCGCTCCATCTCCCCTCTCGCCTGCTCTACGCGAGAAATGTTTCCATACCTCCGACTAGCACGGGTGGCGATGTGTGGTGCGGAATAAGTTTATCGTACGTCTCTATAGTGGCGCGTTCATGCACCTCGCTCTTCTCGTCATCACCTCGATGCATGTCTTGTGGTCTCTCGTTCCTCTGCCCTCCACTCGCATGCGTCAATCAGTCGGCGTCTCATGCTTTCTGTGATGCTCACTCACGCTGCTGTTTCTCTACGACACCTCCCCACCTCCCAATTCCCAAACTAAATATTCTGGCCTCATGCTGACCTTGGGCAGATGGGGCTACCTGAGCAGTGGGAGGGGTCACAAACAGTGGAAGGGGCTACCCAGGCAGTGGGAGGGGCTACCCAGGCAGTGGGAGGGGCTACCCGGGCAGTGGGAGGGGCTACCCAGGCAGTGGGAGGGGCTACCCAGGCAGTGGGAGGGGCTACTTGGGCAGTGGGAGGGGCTACCCGAGCAGTGGGAGGGGCTGTAAATGTCGGCTGGGCTGCAGTCGTCAGCTGCCAGCTATTGTTTTTTCGAGCGGAGCCTCCCAGGGACACGGTTGTGTTCTGCATTCAGTAACCCGACAGCGGTGGCGAGATGTTAACTCCCTCGCCAGGTATGCAGGAGGTGGTGGGTTCGATCATAACCCTGACGCCTGCTGAATATTTGAAGTTTTCTTGTTCTCTCCCCGTGGTCGCTTGGATTTTTCTCCGATTTTTTCCCTCATTTACAATGAACAAGCGTTAAGTATTTGGCTGTTATAAATGTTCACGTTATAGGCCGCCACTTCGTTGAGCTATCAGTTGCTTCTGAATAAACGAGCCACATAGCTCAGTGGGGCCTTACCTGGTAAGCTAAAAGTTTGTTTGATTGCTTTCAGTGTACACGTGCAACTGTGACCATCCCCTCGTCATCGCAAGCTTCTGACATTGTGAGCTCGCATCTCTCCCCCTCGCGATCTCTGGGCTAGGAAGCCACGATGCCGTTCCTCGACGTGAAGGCGTGGCTGGGCGTGGAGTTTGACCAGCTCTTCACGGTGCGCTCCAAGGACAACATGGCGCGGCGTGCCGGCCGCTGCCACCTCTACGAGCAGGAGGTGATCGACTGCTCGCACGGCCTGGGCACGGTGCGCGCCAGCAGAGAGTGCCAGCACGAGATCGAGGACTACAAGGAGTGCCTGTTCAAGGCCAAGATGGTGGGTGGGCGGCAGGGTGGGTGGCAGGGTGGGTGGCAGGGTGGCGACCGCGCCGGCGTGCAAAGCCTGCCTGCTCGTTCTCACTCATCTTCTAAAACCTCTTATTCATCTATTTTTCATTATCCGTAAGGTATTTTTTTAGGTTAGACCACGCAAATATAAATGTGTCGTTCACCCAACAGCCAATTTTATAAGGTTTGTCACGTAAACAAACGTGCCGATTAGTTCAGCCGACACCGGTGTGTTGGAGAGTAAACCATTGTAAATGTAGTGGGTTTACTCTCCAACACACCACTGGTGTGAACTAGGAACGAATTGGGCACATTTTGTCCACATGACAAACCTTGCAAGTTGGCTGTCGGGTGCTAGCAGGTTTAACGACACATTCACACGATCTGACCCAAAAATCTCTTAAGGATGTTGGTCCCAAAAAGTCGACGTGTTAAACTATTTTTCATTATTTTACCAGTCAAGGCCCAGCAGCGACCTGGTTATCACAATGATAGTTCAACAAAGTAGTGGAAACTTCTTAGCAGCAGCCAAATACTCGTGACGTTGATTCTAAATGGTGAGGGGAAAACCGGAGAAAAATCCACGCAACCACAGGGAGAACATGCAATCTCTAAATATACAGGAGTCAGGGTTGGGATCAAACCCACGACCTCCTGTATATTCAGCGAGGTAGTTAACATCTCCAAACCACCACAGCTCCCTCTCTCTCACCCAACACTCGCATGCACTCGTCGATTTACTCTCGAAACCTCATGCTCACCCAACTACACTCACTCGCAGTCACTCCCAACAGCCTCACCCACTCAGATCCCCCGTATAGCCTTCTGCAGACTGTTTGGGCCTAGTGCTGTTAGCGAGCAGCACCTATGAAAGTTGGCACTGTGGCACATGAGGGTGGTGGCCAGCACCACGCCTTTGTCTCCTTCATACCTCCAATTAGTGTGGTTGGGTACTTACGGTCCGAAATTAGTTCCACATAACGCAAGCACTCAAAAGGACCACAGGTGGATGCGCGGACACGTGTTCTGTAGGTCGTCACCCGGTGATGACGGCGCATGTCAGCCCAGCAGTGCATTTTGGGAGTTTCCCCAAATCTCTTCGTGATCCACAGACTCCTCTCGCCCGTGCACACGTGCCACGCTTTGGGTCGTTTTCCTTGTGTCGCCTCCAGATCGAGCGGATGAAAGTGATCCTCCAGCAGAGGGATAAGCTGATCCAGGAGGGGAAGTACACCCCCCGGAAGTTCTCCGAAGTTGTGGGAAGTCCGTGAAAGAGCGCCACCACCAGGAGACATCGGCCAGGGAAACATCCACTCAAATCGTGTTCGGTGCTTGCAGCAACTCTCGAATATCCCTCGGTGCATTATCTGGCTTGTGGATTGAGGAAAAAAATAAATGCTTCACGTGTTCGCTGGCTTAATAGCCGGTCCTCGCTTGTCAAGGGTCAGCTAAATTAAGATTCCAGAGTAAACCAATTCCTTTAATGAGCAATGCAAAGAGGGCACTCTACGTGGTCACCCCACCTGCCTCCGTTCTACGGAAACAATACATTTGCGAATTTAATATGCACGTCTTGCATTTTCCTTGTTTAATCTGGATCCACCCCTCCACAGCGCCAGATAATGGAATGGTGGTAACTGTCATTTTGTCCTTGGTGAATGTATTGGGTGGAATTCTGTGAATTAAACAACTTTCCCTATTTTCCCCGACCTCTCAAGGTGCCTTGTGTTTTTCAAGTTGGTGGCATTAGTTTCAACAATTGGGATGCAGTGGTGGCTGGGACATGTGAACTACCTCGCCTGGTAGACGGGAGATCGTGGGTTCGATCACAACCCTGACGCCTGCTGTATATTTGGAGTTTGCGCGTCTCTCTCACTTAGAATCAACATCACGTGTTTCGAGTAATTGGCTGATGTACATTTCCACATAAGCCACTTTGTTGAGTTATGTGGCCAGTTTGCTTTAAAAAAACTAGCTCAATGGGCCTTACCTGGTAAAATTTAGGAAGTAGATCCACAGCTTAACACTGTGGCCTTAAAATATATAGGCAATGTTCTGGGAAATGGCCGGTGATAGCACACAATGTGCCTCATGGGGCCAGTGCCCGAATTACACAATTTTCTTGTAAGGCAGGATTGTTGACGAGTTTGCTAATCGTACTGGTGCACCACTGGAAACGCAGCATCGCCAAATATTCTGCGTCGTACCGAGGTTCCTGGTGCATCCGAAACCTTTAGGCATGCAATCACCTACTCGGCATGGCCGCTGTGGATTCGAACCTCTGCGACAAGCGCTGGCGCTGGCCACGTTACCGCTGGGTCGCGCTGGCCCTGGCCTGCGCTGGTCCTGGCCTGCGCTGGTCCTGGCCTGCGCTGGCCTCCGCTGACCACGATGGCGCTGGGTCGCGCTACCACCGCTTCAATTGAGTGGACATACAATTCAATATTTTATCATCTGCAGCTTTATCGTGTTCATGAGTCAGTGGGCTGGTAACCAATGTTGACCAATATTCTTGGTTCTGTAGAGACTTTTCTAACGTTCATGGCATTATTATTGGCACTTTACATTATAACGTCCCAACCACCTTTTGTTTACTGAAATAACACGCATCCTGTACAATAAATCACCATTTTCAACAATGAAGTTTTACTTTTAACCATACTGTTCATCATTTTGCAATATATAATAATTTCATTAAATGGGAAAAAATGCCTTAAGTCTCATACACAGTCTTAACATTTTAACTTACACGTGTCAGCATGCGTCATTATCCTTAACTGTACACAGTACAATTGCCCCCCTACACATGGCATTAAATACACAGCTCACCAACATATGGGCAAAAGTCATACCACTCCAGTACTATCTTAGCCCGAACCACTTAGTACATTACCAGAAAATAGTCTATCCCTAAAGCGCCCTCTCGCTGTAAACTATTCACAATAAGTAGAATTGTTAGCACTGCTATTTTAATTGTGTGAAGGTTGTTAAGAGACAAACATGTATCTCATGGGGCTACTGGCCGTTGGAGGATGCAATACATAAAATGTTTTACATTGTTATATCCGCAAGTGTAGAAAAAAGGCGAGCACAGGATTTAGAAACTTGCGCAGTGTCGCTTCCTGCGATTGCTGCCAATCCCAGCGACACGACTCATTCCACATGTTCCACCGCGCACGGCAAAATCCGCCCGCCTCACACGACGTCTGGATTGTGGGCCAAGCAGGGCCACAGGCGAGTCCGAGTTCACCAAAACGTGACGCGAGTACACCCCGTCGCAGCCTCGTCGACGCGTCCGTTCGTCGTGCGTGACGTCAGCGGCACGGTTCAGTTTCTGCAGTGGAAAAGCAACCTGGCACTCGCGGAGCCACACCCGGGCTGGCTCGGTTGTACCGTCGGAAGAAAAAAAAAGGCAACAAGCAATGGAAGTGGCCTTTGCCTGGTAGGATGGGGATGGCTTAGATGTATTTCTATGCGTTTGGGCGATTTGTTTACCTTTCTTGTACTTTGCACTACTGTCGTGTTTGTGTGCTGTTTGTTGTTGTAACGTTCCTACCCGCCACTACTGGACATCTGTAAAAAAAGAGCTTTATAGCTCATCGAATTCATCCTGCAGTATAAATATTCTGCATCTGGGGGAGGGGCGAGGAACAACGTCCGGTTTCTCAAAGAAGCCGCGAACGAAAGACGCTCAGTTTAAGCCCCAATAGGGATCACCGCCAACAGGTGATAGCAACAGCAAACGCACCTCTCTCCGGGGCGGGCATCACGCACGGGCTCACGGCCTCATCACCCTCCGCAGTGGAGGGATACATGCAGCAAGATGCGTAGTAATGCGATTCAAAGCACTCTTTGCCGGACCAAAAAAACCAAACCATCAGCACTGTTTGTATGAGATGGGATTTGCTCAAGAGATCGAGAGACGGAAGAGGAGGGGGGGTTTGGGTGGCCGCACGATTGGAAGTCGCTCTTAAAATTGTGCGACGTGAATCGCCTGTCGACGTCCGCCCGGTTGCGGGGAGGGGGACGCCCGCAATTTGACGAGCCGATTTGATTGCGCGCGACCAAGTTGGCGGGGCAGCAGCCGATCGCTCCCGTGCGGACTCGCAGGAAGAGCTAAGGGAAGGGACCGGCGGTGGCCGTGGTCATTAAGGGAAAAATGAGCAAATGCTGGCAGCAAACAACGGGTGACAACAATGGGAGGTGGGGGCAAGAGGGGAGGTGGTTGAACAAGGACTCTCGTTTCACCAAGTGTGCCTGGGGCCCAAAACAGAGAACCCAACACTGCACTGCTTTTAAAAAGAGTTGATGCTCAGGACCCTTCACACATCAGCATTTCTATTTTTACGGCGCAAAGGGCCATGACATAAAGCATTCCCGTGACGCAAATCGGTCTCCGGAGACGACGGGATGTGTTTTATTGGCTTCAGAAACGGGATTAATTATAGCCAGGGCACGTGGCCGGCATCCAGCACGTGGGGTTTAACGGTAGCCGCGTCGCTTGGCTGCTGCCAACGAATGCAATGAGTGGGAGGAGGGAGAGGTCACAATTCCACAAAGACTCTCCCAGGCACCGCGTGGATATACAACGGTTGAAGTAAGGTGCAGCCCGGCCATGTCTTGCTCACCCGCCACTGCCTCTAGTCATCACCCCCCCCCCCCCCCGAGGGTATTTGGCCTACTCTTCCTGGCCAGATGTCTCGGAAGAGGTTTTTAGAAACATATGCCTGGAGTATTTGGCTGCTAGAAATTTCCACACGATAAGCCACTTTGTTGAGCGCTATCATTTGTGGCCAGGTTGGGCCAGGCCTCACCTGGAAAAAAAAAAGGAGATGGGTACCCACACTTGCCCTCGTCACATGCGACCTGCCGATAAACTCTCATTGCGTCAAGGAGCATAAACCATCACGCGAACTCCGGCCCATCCTCGCAGTGGCTTTTGGCTGGCTATCGAACAAAGACGTTCACCGCGTCACGCACTTTCAGATGCGCTTCTGCAGCCATCTGGAACAGCTCTTCCGATATTAGGAAGCCACTGGAGCTACGCACTTTAAAATAATCTCGATAGAAAATTCATTTATTAATAAACAGTTTTTTGTGTTTAGTTTGTTGTCCTTCCCCCGCACCTCCGTTTAGCATGGTTGGTTATGTACGATGTGAAATAAGTTCAACATCCATAGACTTACACAGAGATCCGTAGACTTACATACACATGTACGTATGTACCGGTTCACACCGGGTTTGTACATGTGGCCGAGTGCCTGGCGGAATATCCCGCAGGGGAGCTGGTCACCATAGCTACACTGCGCGAGGCCAACCGGAGTGCAGACACGTCCCGATGCTCGGCAACAGCTGCCCTCTCGTGCTAGAAGCTTGAGACCCGGCTGAAGGCAGCAGCTTCTTCTATCGTAGGATTTACGCAGTTTTTTTCCTCTGGACACTCCGGCCCCTGGTTTAAAAGAACTTCAACCAACCATGTGCCCTGCAGCACCGGCCCGCATGGAGTTTTTGGCTACACAGTTTCGCAGAAAGTGACAGGGGGCTCAAACAATGTTGATGTTAAAACAAGCGATTTAACCCACGGCTGGGCACGAGTGCGTGAACCATGTTAGCAAGCAGAGTGACTGACTACGAGTTTGACTTTGTGAGCCACACAGGGCCAAGCGAAATATTTTTTATTTCGTTTTACTTGAAAAAAAACTTCTGATATTAAACATCTGAAGATGGACATTATCTGCCGAAGCAAATCGTATCGCTAGGTGGCGCTGTCCTATCATGTTTGCAAAATACGAAAAGCTCTCCGTGCATTTTTTATTTGCTAAAACTTTTGGCCAGATGCTTTCGGTTAAAACTGGTTTTAATAAAGTGCCTAGCATTGAGACAGACAAAT
Organism: Lampetra planeri; assembly: GCF_965212315.1. Taxonomy (NCBI): domain Eukaryota; kingdom Metazoa; phylum Chordata; class Hyperoartia; order Petromyzontiformes; family Petromyzontidae; genus Lampetra; species Lampetra planeri. The sequence goes on along the minus strand of NC_136129.1, from coordinate 1,594,975 downwards.
GTTATGTTTTTTATTAGATGAAAAAGCTAAATATCTTTATACAAATAGTCCTCACAGTGGACTGACCACTCTCTCACAGGAGGAGCTACAACGCCGAGTAGCATGTGTACACGCATGCGCACACATGGAACACAAATAACAATATCCCCCGTGTAGCCTTAACATACTATTGGGGCAAGTGCTGTTACCGGCACGGCGCACAAGGGGGTGGGTGGCCAGGACCGCGCCCGGCTGACTCTCTCCCGAGTGGCGATGTTTACATGCCAACTCGACCTACGGAAGGCCCAGGACCGCTTCAAATAATTGTCACTGGTGTTGGCCGTGAGCGGGAATCGAACTCGCGTCGCTGGGATCGTAGGGCGGTGCGCTAACGGCTGCACAACCGCTCACCACGTAGAACACGGTTCTACGTGGTGAGCGCACACACACACACACGACACACACTCGAGATCTCAGTCTTAAATCGGCTCTTAATACCGGCGATAGCATCGATTGCCACGCGGGAGACGCGTTTAACAATCATCAGGCACGTGCAGCGTGTGACGAATTGACTTGCACTCGAACGGGGAGAAGTAAATTGGTGAATGCGGAGAGACGACGGAGGGTGGCAGAGAGGCTGTGGTTTGGGACGACCCGGTGTCGTGGGGGGGGACAAAATACATTTGGCGAGCTGGTTTACACATCGGTGTTTAAAGGATGCGCTGCTCAATTTCGAACAAACACCTCCAACGCAAACAAGCGCTGAAGCCGGTGTTCTTCATTCATTTTCAGAGGTGGGGGGGGAGGGGGGCACTCTTGCCGATAAGACATCACCAGTGTGAGGGCCGCCACAGCATTTCAAACCATTGGAAGTTTGTGACATCAGCACGATGATGATGATGGGGGGGGGGGGGCGTTGTTCACTATTTGTGTATTGTGTCGGGAAGGGCCGCACGTGAGGGGCCGTGCTAAAGGCCACCAGAGAGACCGCCAGTGGCCGGCGGTGGCCTTGCAATGAAGAACACTGGCTTAAGCAGATGCTGCTTTAGCAGGGCATTCGTGTGCATGGGGTCGTCCAAGTTGCCAAAAAAAACATTTCCATTCCTCTTACGCATCTCCCCTTCCCCGTCGGCACCGGCAGTGCCGCCCGACATCGGCTTACGGAAGCATTGACCCACAGGCCGCCACTCTACGTTGAGACGTGCAGCAAAATGCTCTAACAACCAGCGTCTGCCATAGGACGTCAACACAAATCGTCCTTCAAGTGTCCGGAAAAACTCCAACAGCCATCCGGCATCTTGCCGTGGGCTTCTCATAGATCCGTTGTTGTTGTTGTAGTTTACGGGAGCTTCAGGACGCTGCCAAGTGGTGGCGGTAGCGGCAGGCTGTACGAATGTGTACTGTAAACGGACCCACTGCGTCTCTACAATGAACTTAAAATGCTCCACAACGGACCGGTGAGTACCTCTGCAAAAGTGGATGTTATTTCCCATATCATAGTTAAAATGTAGGCTTAATGTTTTTGTTTTCTTGAAAAGTTTTATGTACTTGGACAATTTGGTGGACCATAAATAATCGGCATATCTGATTAACTGGCACCCTCCGTGGATGCCGGATAACGGAGCTCTTGCTGCAGACAACCCATTGAGAAGGCGACCGGCTCGCAAGCAGAAGGTTGAGAGTTCAAATCCCGGTTGAGCGGTGACTCGGTTCCCCCACGTCGTTCCGCCCGGCTCGATAAAATGATTGGGGGGTAAAAGTTAGTAGCGGTCGTCCTAGGGACAGACACGTCCTCAGCATTGGAATGCGGAATTTCCACCACTAGCTCAGGGCTGTAAAAAGGAGGAGAGCACGGCCTCGACGCTCATGCCAGCAGGAAATCACTCACGGAATGTTTTTTGACACGCTTCAAACGGCACTGAGATAATTAACAACCAACGACAAATCCTTAAAATCCTTTTACGTTAGCGACTTTATACTTTTTTTATACTTGTGTAGAGGTGTAATTGTGTATGGGAGCGGATGGCAAACAAACACAAGGGGCGTGGTTAGGGCCGTACACATAGGAGGTGGCCACACCGACGTCCGCACCTGCATCCCCCACGGGCCCCTCCCGGGGGGGCCGCGGACTATAAGAGGGGGTGAGCCGGAGGGCTCGAGGTCGAGGTATCAGCTTTAACCAGCGAAGACGGAAGACCAGCTAGAATAGGCCCCGGAGCTCCCCTGGCTCGCTGTCCTTATAAGGGCCGACCAGGGCAAGCCGGTGGCGTGGCCCCGAGAGCCCAGACTGACGAGCAGGTCTGGGAACTCAGGGGGTCGGATCCCAGCTTGACCAGGGCTGGGACAGGTAGCCTCCCCTAGCTCCCTAGTGGAGGACTTGGGCTTAGGTTAGCGGGGCTTAGATGTTGTGTCTCCCTGTTAGCCGAGTAAGGGGACGTTACCCCTTAGGTCCTGTGTATACTCGCTAACTGTATACAAGTTGTGTTAATAAATAAGTGTGCCTCCGATCCCGTCGTCAAGCCTCCTGAGTAATTACTACACTTGTGTAGTGACATCGCTGGATGTCAACATGCTGGGTGGGTGCAGTGCCGGCCCTAGAGGGGCACGGCGTGCGGTGTAGCGACATCGCGGATACCACAGCGGTGTGGGTGTAGTACCGGCGCGAGAGGGGCCCGGTGAACGCTGAATATAATAGCGCGAGATGGCACCACGCTTTACGTGCAGTGCCGACCCTACAGGACAGGGTGTGTGGGTGCCGGCCAAAGGGTGAGGTTCTGTGAGGCCATGGCACTCTGGTTGACCCGGAAAGACACGTGACAAGTTAAATTGACAAAGGAGCCCCAAGAGGGGGCTAGGGGTGGTCACGTGATTGGGACCTAGATATTTCCCGAGGATTCTGGAAGGTGGACGAGGCCAAGGGCAGAGCTGTCCACGCCACAAAGAATATAAGCCGGGTCCCGAGAGGGACCAGGGTTGTTGTTCATCCTGGAAGAAACCCTTCGTCTACGTTCTCCGTTCAACGAGTCTCTAACACGTGGACTCGGGCCAAAGCTGTTGGTCCCGGTCCGTAGTAGCAGTTACGTGGTAACTAGTGTAGTTAGCCTGGTGGTTACCACCATAGGTTGTTATTCTGTTAAGGGGGAAGTTACCCCGTGTGTTGGAACTGAATAAATGTGTTGCCTCCAAGTCTATGTCTGCGACTCAGTTGAACCCATTACACTTACAGTTAACAATCCCGCTACCGGGTTCTCCATTTAAAAACTCCCACAACCATCTTAACCTAGAGAATGAACGCCGGCGCGGGATTTGGCGGGGAAACCAAAGTCGCTGCCGTTTCGGAAAAAAATCCTGGCGCGTCAACGCTCACTCGGCCGATCGGGAAGGGGGGGGGGGGGGGGGGGGCGAATGTCTGTGACGTCGCAATCGAAGCGCACAGAGGGGCGGACGAGTCACGGGGGGTTGTGCGGTGGCGCCAACCTAGCGGTGGCACTCGCTCACAGCACCAGGCTCCGCGGAGGCAGGGTGTGCAGGATCCTGCGAGCCTTCTCCGTCATCAACACTTGGTCCTCCGTCTTGCCGCACGCCACGGCCTCCCACTCCTCGCTCATCTGTGCAGGAGGGGGGATGAGACGCGGGGGGGGGGGGGGCGGCGGTGGGGGGGTCAAAGATTGTCACCGCCGCACCTCCCCGTTACCAACCCTCGCTACCCTGTCAGATCCCATGGCTGCTGCTGCACTCACATTTAAGTGGAATAAAAACATCGTTATATATATCATGTATCGTAGATGCAGCCAATGGTGACTGGGCTGTTACCCTCAAATACAAGATCGTGTGTTGCTTCACGGGTGCGATATATAAATGTGAGTATTAATATTATTATTATCGTAAGACCCAGGATGGCATCTGTACTGGCCCAATGCTGACACAGGCCTCAGCTCTCTGTGCCACCAAGCTACCTCAGGAGATTGTCAGTCAACGTGTGGCAACATTGTGCCTTCAGCACAACATCATTATTACTTCAACTGAAAATAATTAATAGAGTAGTTGGGAGCTGAAAAAAACAAAAATATGGAAAAAATCTGAATCAACAAGCTTTGCACCGGGTGAATGAATCTTATTAAGTAATTAATGTCGCTCACTCTCAAGCAGCAGGCAGTGTCAGGTGCAAGAGGTGCATTGCAGCCCAATAATGAAACGCATGCAAAGAAGAACACACACAAAAGGTGATTCAAACTAATTATGCTAAGCGATGTCATGATTGCAATGAGTGTGCATGTGCAAATAGAGCATGTATGTGCAATTAAAGCATGCATGCACTGCTGTGTGGGGAAAAAAAGGAGGTAATTAGTGTTGCTTTCCGGCACTGAACTGAACTATGGCTAATGACAGCTCATTATAACATATGAGAATGGTCCCAGCCACAAGGAAATTGCCAAGTCGCACAGAGCATGCATATCGCGAGACAAGCTCGCTGCTTCGCAGTGGCAGAGCGGGGAGAGAACATTCAAACTCTGCACTCACACTCACTCACATTGATTATATTGGTAAAAAGACTAAAGTAAAAATTGGTTTTCTGTATCGACACAAGCACTGCTTCCCCCCTATGTTCCGCTTGGAATTGATAAAAGCTACCATACTGCCTCTACTTGATTACTGTGACATCGTGTATAAATCAGCCCCCAGTACTATACTGAAGAAGCTTGACTCAATTTATCACTCGGCCTTAAGATTTGCATTGAACTGCCCATATAGGACCCACCACTGAGATCTCTACATTGGGTCAAACTTAACTTCTCTTAATGATCGATGGCTTGTGCATCAGATCTTATTTATTCACGATGTACTTACAAAAAAATCAGTAGACTACCTGCTGGATCTCATCACTGTTTCGAAGAACAAATGTGACCTAAGGTCTTCGCTCATTAACCAGCTTCACATTCCTTATTGCCGTACAAATACTGGAGGAAGGGAATTTTCTGTTGATGCCCCCAGGGTCTGGAATGCTATCGCCAATAAACTACAACTTGGATCACTACCTGTGAGATCTTCACTCAAAACTGCTCTAGAGGAGTTGTACAACCCTAGCTGCCACTGCTATTCAGAATGGCCTGAAATCAAATGTATCGTTCTGGATGACCGCTGCAAAGTATGGTCTTGAGTTTATTATAGTGTGGTGATCATTAAAGGTGTATTGAAAAAATTAGATTCTGCTACTGATACTCCTGCTGTTATGGAGTGACTCATGCAGCCAACTATGGCTGCAAAGTTTGGTCGTACATGTTATGTATCTCATTGATTGTTAAATTTGAATCACAGTTCCTATGCTCACAGTTAAAAAAAAATTATAGCTTAATTTTGATTTTGAAAACGTTTTGGTTTAGCCATGTTTGTTTTTTGTAGTACAGAGTTAGCCTGATAACTTTAAGCTACAATGTCTTATGGTTGTTATTGTTTGACTTGCATCCCTGGGATTTTTTGCACACAGCATTGAAATACGGTGTTTTTTTCTGGAAGACTTTACTGTTTTTTCCAGGATTTTCCTGTTGCGTGTAGTCACTTTAAGATGTTTCTTGTTCATGTTTTTGTTTTGCTGCGGTTGCACCCGAGTCAAGAGCCGCATGGCTCACAGGGTTATACCTAATACATGAAACTGAAAACTGAAATGAAACTGACACTCCCACCCTCTCTGCCACAGGGAGAACATAAAAACTCTGTACACTCTCCCTCTGCCACAGGCAGAAAATAAACTCTGCACACACCCTCACACTCCCTCTGCCACAGGGAGAACATACAAACTCTGCACACTCTCACACTCCCACTCGAACTGCAGAACAGGGGGAGAACATACAAACTCCATACAAAGGCACTCGAATCAGGAATCGAAGCCAGGCCCCTCTTGCCGTGTTGGCAACGAGCGTTCAGAATCAGAATATTTATTTACGCTAGAGGAATCCGATGAGCTCTTGAGCTCTTTTTCTCAGATGTCCACTATTTTTACGGATATCCAGTGTTACCACTGTGTCACCTACCTGTATCTCTAGGGCGCACCGTACGGCATATCGTAGTATCACACGGCACATCGTACGGCATATCATAGGACTGTACGGCACATCCTAGCAACGTATGGTATATCGTATGATACGGCATATCGTGTATCGTACGGTATATCGTAGAATAGTACAGCACGTCGTAGTTTCGCCATCGGCAAATCTTCGTGCGAACGCGTGTGTCACCTGGATGGGCATCTTGCAGCAGAGGTTGTCCTGGAGCGAGGTGCGTAGCGGGGTGAGCGGCTGGCGAGGACTCTCCTCAGCCTCATCCCCCATCACCCTCCTCTTGTGCCTCGCTCGGCTCTTCAACAGAAACAGGGCAGCAACAATATTGGTCCATCCTAGCAGGTGCTAACTACGCTGTAGCACGAGAGACGCAACACATCGCTCCATAAATGGAAAATCAAAGAATCGCCAAACTGCGACTGTGGCAAAACCCCAAACCATCAGAACGCACCGCCGACATGTGTGCGCCATCATCCACGTCACACGCCCTGGCGGCATCTCTGAAATCTGTACAGCATCTACTGCCGCCTAGGATTAGTCGAAGGGTCTTAATATTCAACTATGATATCTACACAAACTGTTGCTTACAGGACGTATGACAGAAGGGAGAGAAGGGGGACGAGAAGGGGAGACGGGAAGGGGGAACGAGAAGGAGGGAGGAGACGGGGGAAGGAGGAGAAGGCTACGCTGCAGGAGTTGGCGGTTGTGCTGTATAGCCCCTCCAGTGTGTTTTCAAAGACTTCTATTTCCAGCTTTTGTAGAGAACCCTGGGATCCATGGGCCACAAGTGAGTGCCCTTAACAGCTCTCCCATTTGTTTTCCGGTTTTTGCCCTGGTGTTGTTCAGCACTTCCTGACGTTTCGCCGCCACATCCTGGGCGCGGCAGAACCCGAAAAACGCACCCAAGAGCTGGGCAAGCGTTTCTCAACCGGCCTTCCATGAGATGCCCCCCTCACGGTACAGCATTCGTGCAGCAGTGGCTTAATTTGTGCATTCATACAAAGCGTTGGCGATCGCAAACGCGTGGTAAGGGTTGGGGTTGGTTGCGAGGACCCGAGTTGCGAATCGCCGCTACAGGTAGTAAACGCACGCGTGTTTCCGTGTCCCTATAGACCCCCCCCCCCCATTACACAGCGCGTGAGCAGGCCCGAGTGCAGTCAAAAGGGCGGTGGGTGTTGGGAAAGATCAATGCGCGCCGATGATTGATGTCACCGAACGGCAATCTCTGAAGCACGGCTTTGCCTGCGCAGGCATTCCGTTGGAGAGAAACCACTTTGGAGGAAGCTTGGTGAAGCCGTCTGTGGCTTGGCTGCCGCTCGCTGGAGTGGTTTATAATGAACGGCACCGCGTGCGGGTGTTGCATTCTTCGAAAACGAGGGCGCTAGGAAGGCCGGGCAGGCGGGGGCAGATATTAGAAGATTGGAGAGTTTTGAAACACGGGTTTGGCGAGCAATTCGAGAACGTCGGCTGGACAGAGAGAAAACCCAACGAAGGCGGCACGTAAGCAGATTCGGGGACCGCAACAGTAGCGCCCCGCCGCTCTACGTCGGGGACCGCAACAGTAGCGCCCCGCCGCTCTACGTCGGGGACCGCAACAGTAGCGCCCCGCTGCTCTAAGCAGATTCGGGGACCGCAACAGTAGCGCCCCGCCGCTCTACGTCGGGGATGCGCGTCATTGAAAGATGACGACGAGGACGAATATCGAAACGACGTCAATCAAAGCGATGTTTCCACGAGAGCTGAAACAAGACAACGGAGGTTGTACCGAGACGCTGCTGTGTTAACGCGCGCATCTTCATCCGTGACGTACCCACAACGTTACATTAACTTACTAGTAGTACATTCGTAATGTGAGTACAGCACTTTAACACAAATTATACAGGGTACAATAAAATGCAGTACACTACAAAAACAATCACCTAAATAATGTACATTACTAATATATTGTATGGTACAGTAAGTTTCTTTATGTGCGACACAAAGTAGTTTGTGTAGAGTCGTAGCGGGCGGTGGCGGTGGTGATGGAGGCAAAGGCTGAGAGGCAACGAATAACGAGAGGGGGCGGACGATGCCGTCGCCGACGTGAGCGCCGGGGTTGAGGCGACGCAATAATCGGCGAGTGGCGTTCATAATGAAGCGACGACGTGTCTTCGAAACCGCGTGAAAGGGGGGAGACGGGAATGGGGATGTTGCTGTACAACAATCATTGGACCACATGGAAGAGGGTGGTTAACGAGAAGGTGGCTAACGAGAAGGTGGCTAACGAGAGGGTGGCTAACGAGAGGGTGGTTAACGAGAGGAAGACTAACGAGAGGGTGGTTAACGAGAGGGGGCTCCACTTGGTCCGTCTCTCGCGAGGGCAGGATATCGCAACCAAGCTGCAAGGCAACCAGACTGGCACGAACAATTTGCCCGAGCTGTGTGCCCTGCCAGTGGTATCAGCGACGATTGGCGATGCTGGCACACCGTGGCCTAACGCTCGTCTTCAAACGGTGTTTCGGGGCTCTCTCGAACGGCGTGATGCACTGTGTGTGCAAAACATCGATGCAGGGCATGATGGGTATTCATGCCTTGCTGCTGTGTACGGGCAGCAGCATCACCTTTGCATATTGCTATTTCTCTAGGACCAAGAGGGTGGGGTGCCAGTTACCGCACTGGTTCGTTGGTTACCATGATAGCTACCACTGGTTACTGTGGTGGTTACCTTGATGGTTACCAGTCTGGTCACCATGCCAATTACTGTACTAGTTACCACTCTGGTTACCGTGATGGATACCCATTGGTTATCACATCGGTTATGGCGTTGGTTATCACACCAGTTCCCACACAAGTTACCACTGGTTACCGCTAGTTACCACTCTGATTACCACGCAAGTTACTGTGCTCGCCACTACTCTGGTTACCGTGCTGGTTACGCTGCTGGTAGGGTTGACGACGGCTTGGTCGTTGGTTGGCAGGACATGGCAGCAGTTCTCAGTGTCCATCTTGTCGAGGGCCAGCGACTTGCGAGCACGCTTGGCGGGAAAGTCGGCCTGCAAATAGCACCAGGGCACGCCGCTCAGTACAGAGAGAAGCACCCCGCAGCGAAGCCGCACGCAATTCCTCTGCGCCGGTACGAGAGAACGAATGGTTTGATTTCACTCACCACCCGTCGCGTCGGTGTGCGCTCTGTGGAACGCCTTGCCACTTGAAATCAGGCAACCGCAGTCGGTAGATATGTTTAAGTCTGCTTTGGAAACCCATCTCTTTAAACTGGCCTTCCCTCTTTAGTTTGGTCAGTTGGCCTGGTTCTGTAATTTTTTCATGCTTTTTAAGCATTGCGCATTGGGATCCTGGAATGGAATGAGCTTTCTAAATTTGAATTATTACTTATTATTAAAGCTACGGTTTAAATCCAAACGTTACACGGTGGTGAGCTCACGGGGGTGGGGGGGGCTTCATCCTTTCTTTCAGTCGTCAATCAATCGCACGCTTGATTTACAACTCGTTTGGCTCAGCCGAGGGCACGGGTGCGCTTTTTGCTGTGGATGCAAGCAGCGCTGCCCTTTGTGCAACTGACAAGATTCATACTGGCTGAAGGTACATTTTAAAAATGTTTCCAAATGACCTTCCCTAAATTGTCCTCTTGGTTTCACGTCACAAGCCGAAATATCCCATTCGGATGCCTAGCAGCAGAGCAGCACAAGAACCCTTCATGGTCAAGCGGCCCACGGAATCCGACACCACAGCGCTACCTTTGGAGATTCAGAGAACACCAGGGGGGGGCGAGCACACTTCCACCCCCCCACTTGACGGAATTTTGTTCTTCACAGGAGAGTTAAAACGATATATTTGTATAGGGTTTGATTCTTAGAGGTGGAATTTGCTGAAATGAAGTTCCGAACGAAATTTAATGCAATGTCTTTTTTGCGTGGGTCACGGTGGCGAGATGTTAACTACTTCGCCTGGTATGCAGGGGGTCGTGGGTTTGATTCCGACCCTGATGCCTGCTGTATATTTGGAATTTGCAGTGTCTCTCTCCCCGTGGCTGTGTGGATTTTTTTCTGGTTCCTTCAGTTTTTCCCTCCACATTTAGATTCATGCATTTGCAGAGTATTTGGTTGCTATACATTTCCAAGTGATAAGCCACTTCGTTGAGCTATCATTTTTGATAGCCAGGTCGCTTCTGAAAAAGAGCTATAATATAGATCAGTGTGGACCAGACCTGGTAAAATAAAAATTTGTAGGTTTAATTATGAATGGCTTCTTGGATTGGAACCCACGATGTCAGCGGTGCCAGCTCAGCACTCTTGACCTCTGATCTACCGAGTAACCACCTCCTATTAACAGCGAGCGAGCTAATTGTTGTGAAGAGCAATGTGGAAGTGTCTGTGAATAGCTAAAAGGTTAATGGCATGTCAACCCCATGAGCCAACATCACTACGGTCCCGGTTTTATGAATCTGGGCAGCCACCAGTAATTAAAACAAGCCATGAAGTAGAGGGTCAATCGTCTGACCGTGAGCACCAGGACATACACACACTATTATTTTGTTTGCCAGATTAAATAAATGCTTTTGGATATTGGACGGCAAGGCAAATATCCAGCAGATTGAATGCCGTGCAACGCTTAGAGCGGACGAGAGGCAAATGAAGGTACTTCACGAGCAGTTCTGCACCATTTTCTGCAGCTGTTGGTGGAACTTCCACATTCCTATGACGGGGTCTCGTTTATGTTGTCCATAGGACAACCAACGTCAACTTCCCCAAATAATTGCTACTTGTTTTGTCGACTCCGGAAGGAATGATTGTCCAAAGTCAACCCTCAACTAGGATTGTAACTTCTCTCAACCTTGAAATTGAGAGCCGCTCGCTCTACCGCTGAGCCACCTGACCGGAATAAGAGAAAGAAGAATGAGAGGTGCGGCGGCGGCGAATAATCTTTAATAACGTGAGCGAGCAGTGTCAGGTGGCTTAATGGGTACCTTCAGGGTGATGCATGGTCACGTCGGCAATTCATCATCAAAGCCTCAACCCCCAATGCTGACGGCACCGAGCCGCTTCTGGTCCGGTGCCGACAGATCCGAGGACGTTGCTTACGTGAGCCCCCCCATTGCTTCATTACTGAACCCCCCCCCCCCCTTGCTCATCCCGGCCTTCGCACGTCTCCTACTCGGTCACTAATTTTGCCATACTCGTAAGATTCCGGAACAATGATCAATCCATCTGTATCGACGAGTCACTCTTAATTTGTAAGTGCGACGAAGGCATTATACATCTGCTTATTATGTGTTGTGTGTCATCTAGTTTTACGTCAAACTAGTACCCATTGCAAATAGAGGGTAAATGCCTCTAAATATCAGTCGGTTCACCAACATCGGTTCCAACAACAAGCCTTACTCTGCTGATGAGACACCGAAGGTCGAAACTGGTCCAGTGTGTGCTTGTGTTGAACCGATGATGCTCAGGTGCACTCCCGGAAGGCCGTGTGGCCAACGGGTTGTGTAAAATGCACTTTTATTTATTGATGTCAAGAGAAAAATATGGGAACAAGGTATTATGTTCGATTAATTATTTTGTGGCTTATATTCTCTGGAGCGACGCTCAACGGTTGCTGCGTGTTATTTATTTATGCGGACCACTTCACTTCAATGAATGCGCCTCGGAGCCCTTTACGCTGAAGCTCAAATGAGAAACGCGTGGCCTGGAGGGACAGTGCTGCCCAGCATTTATTACCCATCCCCAGCTGCCCTCAGGCGGTGGCGCTGGAGCCTTCTCCTTGCAGCGCTGCAAACTAAATAGAAACTAAACTGTTTATTTTACCAGGTGAGGCCCACTGAGCTGTATAGCTCTTTTTCAGAAGCGACTTGGCCACAAATGATAGCTCAACAAAAGTGGCTCGTCACGTGGAAATGTTTAGCAGCCAAATACTGTAAATGCACGTCGATTCCAAATGTGGAAGGGAAAAGCCCGAGGACCTGGAGTAAAATCCACGCAGTCACGGGGAGAGAAACACGCAAACTCCAAATAAACAGCAGGTGTCAGGGTACGGGATCGAACCCACAACCTTCTACATACCAGGCGAGGGAGTTAACATCTCCTACCCACCGCGGCGCTGCAATCGCTGTGTGGTGAAGGTGCTCACCTTCCAGGGGTTACCGGTTTTGGCCGAACAGAGGCCGGTGAATCTTCCTGGCGTGTCCTGCAACGAGGACACATCCTTCTCCAGCACCTCCAGCAGGTCCTGCTCCAGCTGAGAAGGTGTCTGAGGCTGCAAACGACCCAATTACGCAATGGAATTATACACGCAGCACCATCGCTCCCGTATGCAAAAACTTGGCAGGAACCATCCTGAAAAAAAGTGTCTTGAGGCCGAGTGAGGCTTTCCTTGGTAAAGGGTAACAGCAATGGAAATGAGCGATATTACACACACATAGCGCGTGCGCAGTGTTACCGCTGCGCCACCTTGGTGCCATCATACTCCTGCCATGTATCATCGAATTACCCAAACCACGTGGGGCTCTGTGCTACAGCCTTGTAAGAGAACGTTCGCCAATCCACGTGTTGTTGCTGTGCACCAGATTGAGTCACGGGGGGACAACGCCATCGTCAGGACTGCTTTGCTGTTGTTGTAATATGAGATCTAGAAACAGAATTTTTTTTTCAACTTGTCATTACTCCATTTTACCAAACCACCTTGAATGCGCCCAATCTTGCCAAATCTCTCAGAATCCAGATGGGATTGAGAGCCCGGATAGTCCTTGGATGGGCAAACCACGATGCACAAGTGTTCTAAGCTGTGGGGCTTGCGTGGTGGGCAGCAGAGGGCATTGCAGCAACATCCATTGTTGAACTGCACCTTTACACGACCACATCTATTCTCGCCTCCTGCACAAACCTACACTGAAGTATGGTCAGCCCAAGACCCGCACAGACGAGGCCATCATCCAGCAGCCGATTAACAAATGGGCTGTAGGCACACATATCATGACTACAGATGCTGATGATCACTTGTGAGCCTGCTGCGGTGGCAAGATGTTATATACCTCGTCTAGTATACAGGAGGTCGTGGATTCGATCCAGACCCTGATGCATGTATATGTGGAGTTTGCATGTGTCTCCCTGTGGTCGCGTGGATTTTTCTCCGGGTACTCCGGCTTTTCCCTCCACATTTAGAAATGTGTTTTAGAGTATTTTGCTGCTATAAATTTCCACATGACAATGATAAGCCACTTCGTTGAGCTATCATTTGCAATGGCCAGGTCACTTCTGAGAAAGAGGCACATAGCTCAGTGGGGCCCTTACCCGGTAAAATAGAAGATAGTTTAATAGTTTTTACAGTTTACTACAGGTCGGCGTACGGCGAGTGTGAAAGCAAACGCTTAATAAAAAGGCGACCACGGGGTCATCATTGTCCTCACCATCAGCTTGAGGGGGCCGTACTTGCTCTCCTGGGCTGCCAGCGCTTTCTTGAACGGCGTGGGGGTGCGAGGCGGTCCCAGAATGGAGCGCCGGATGTTGAGAGTGCGGTAGCTGTCAGCGGTGACAAAAGAAAGGCCTCCCGCGTCATCTCGTACGGCAGAAACGTTCATGGCCGTGTACATCATCAGTTTTCTTCTGATTCCGTTCCGGTGACGTGCGTGCACATCATCAAATGACACCAGAAGAAAAACTAAAATAAAACAACTTTTTCGGTACCGAGGCTCCCACAAGGCCATGCGGGAGGGGGGCATGTGGCACAGTTTGGCTGCCAGCTATTGTAGAGTGGCGGCGGTCATGTCGCTATGGTTTTCTGCAGTGAGGAACAATGTCTTTAAAAACAACGGTGTTACGCTTCTCTAAATAAAATTAACGCTGGGCCGCTCGCAAGTTCTGAGATTTAGTGGTGAACGGGACACCCACCACCCTGCAACTTGCAGACGCCTCGGAACGGTGAAAGGGTTCACTTGCAAAGAATAGGAATGTCCCAAGGTGGCGAGGTTACTAGGTTAGCTGAGCCGGCACCACTGATATCCTGGGTTTGGATCTGGATTTCAGCCATCCAAGATGAAACCGGCCGGGATCTCAGGTGTGGTGATGTTCTCAACTGCACACGAAAAAAATCCTTCACAATAAATTTGGTTCTCCTATCAATTTGACTAAATTTCAGCTCACACAATGCCTGTCATGCGATGAACCTCAATATCAAACATTCACATTGAGAATGAGAAATGTAGCTACACCAGGAAGGAACAGGGAAAAGTAGAAACAGAGGGATGGAACAGAGGGGTGGAGGATCAGAGGGGTGGAGGATCAGAGGGGTGGAGGAACAGAACAGAGGGGTAAAGGGACAGAACAGAGGGGTAAAGGGACAGAGGGGTGGAGGAACAGAACAGAGGGGTGGAGGAACAGAGGGGTGGAGGAACAGAACAGAGGGGTGGAGGAACAGAGGAGTGGAGGATCAGAGGGGTGGAGGAAGAGAGGGGTGGAGGATCAGAGGGGGTGGAGGATCAGAGGTGACGGAGGAACAGGGCAGAGGCAACGTACGCTTTGCCACCACCCTTGGAGGGCTTCGGCGTGTGGTCCCTCTGCAGTGGCGTGGTCACTTCCACCTTGTGGCTGCACACAGGGGTAGAGGTGAGCGACGGGCCCGAATCCAAGCGGATGCCGTCCAGCACCTTCACGTTCAGAAACTGCACGCACGGGCACAACCACGCAGCAGCGCCAATCACGCAATGTCTGGCTCGAGGCTAACAGTGTCCAAGAATTTCGATTTAAAGCTTTCGTGACTGCAGGGATTCATCTTCTTGGTTCTTTCGGTAAAGTCACGTAGAAGGGAAGTAATAAAATAATAAAAATAAAACATAATAATGTTTTATTTATGTTTTATTTTTATTATTTTATTACTTCCCTTCTACGTGACTTTGCCGAAAGAACCAAGAAGTGTCCAAGAAATGAACGTATTGGCAGTACAACGGTGGTGCACAGACTTAAAATTATATTATTTAATTTAATTTATTATTTTATCTTTAGACGTGACTTAACCGAAAGAACCAAATAATAATTCCTGCAGTCACGAAAGTTCTAAAATTAAGATTGAACCACTTCTACGGGGAAGTTTTAAGCTTATCTTTTTCTCTCTCTCTGGCGACTTGTTTTCTCTGCCTGTGTCCTCTTTAGAATGTTCACACTCAAATTCTAACTTAGCAATCTTTGAAATACGTAATCAACCAGGCTATGCGTTAATTGTGTGTTGACCGACCCTCTGTGTTGTATTACATTACATTTCGATATTTTACTAGGTTATTTAATTTTAGTGTGTCTTTCTCCTGATTTTCAGGCTTGCTTGCCGTGTAATCGTTCTTGCAGCACCAATTGATATGCTAATTTTTTCTCTACCCCCCTCCCTCTCTCTGCCTCCGCCCCCCCCCCCTGTCTATTTAAGGCCACCACACAGAGACGATCACCCCTCTCTGTTACCTGTGTTACTCTCGCTATGTATCTTGGTAATATCTGTCTGCTAATATGTCTGTCTATAGTTTTCTGGTTATATTTTATGTCGCTATTTCATGATACCTGATGATGATTGCTTGTGTTGCAATCGAAACGTCGTATTCTATTATTTAATTTAATTTATTATTTTATCTTTAGATGTGACTTAACCGAAAAAACCAAATAATAATTCCTGCAGTCACGAAAGTTCTAAAATTAATATTAAAATTCAAATTTCGATTTCAGACTGTTTTACAGGGACCGGTGTGTTATGCTGCACCGGTGTACCGACAATACGTCCAAATAACAAAAGTTGCAAGATCATCTCCCCCTCCTGGCAGACTAATGCCGAGCCAGGTGTCGAGTCACCTTGGGCTGCGCAGGGACAGCTGCCAATATGGGGATCTGTGTCGCGTGACGTTTCGTGAAGTGATAGAGCACGCAAACTCCAAACATACAACAGGCATCAGGGTTTTGATCAAACCCACAACCTCCTCCATACCAGGTGAGGTAGTTAACATCTCCCCACCGCGGCGAGACGTTAACGAGGCCAAGAAGCAGCAGATGACGGGACCTCCGCTGTCAGTGGCAAAGAGGGTGGGGGGCCGTGCTACCTGCGACGGGGAGAAGGAGAGCTTCTTGAGGGGCGTGCTTTTGGGAGTGTCCTGCAGTTCGCTCATCTCGTCCAACAGCGACGACGAGAAGGCTGGGGAGGAGTGGCTGACCCCGCGCACGCTCCTGCGCCTCAGGATGGTGGGAGGGCTGCTGAACTTGACGGTGACCGAGGGCGTCGTCAGCAGAGGCACTTCCGCCTCGGGAGTAATTTGCGGCAGTTGCTTCGAGTTGGCCTGGGAATGGAATACAAGGCAAGGGTCAATGTCACATGTAATAGCAATAACACCGCTTTATGTTTGTAAGCCGTTGTTCTTGAAAATCGCAGATTAATCTTTGCGGAAATGTGCAACGTGCGCTTGTTTCGTGTGGCACACGGAGGCACGGAAGACACCGCAGCCAAAGTGGGAAGCAGTCAGAACCGGCGCCAATAATTGTAAACTATAGTCCTATATTGGGATGCTTGGCCAACTCCCTTCGAGTGTTATTTATGCACGTGGGAGGAAACCAGAGTACACCCACAGAAAAATCACGTGTGCCAAAGGCTGTGCTCTTCATTGCAAGGGCCGGGGGCCACTGACGGCCACTGGTTGCGGCCCCCGACAATACACAAATAGTGAAAACACCCCTCCCCCATATCATCAAATGTGTGGCGGCCCTCCTCACACTGATGATGTCTTATCGGCGAAAGTGGCCCCCCCTCTGAAGATGAGTCAAGAACATTGTGCTAAGGGGTAACACCGGTAGGAGAGGTGCTGAACCAGGTGAGGGAGGGAAGAGACGGAGAGGGGGGGAGAGAGAGACTGTGTGAGTGCGTGGCTGCGCCGCGACGTACGGGCGTGCTGGGATGAACATCGATCACAGGCGGCTGTGGGGCAGCGCTGGGGTTGACCGTCTCTTCTACCAGCTCGGCCAGCTCATAGATCTCTCCCAGCGAGGTCGAGTCATCGAAAAGCATTTCCTGCCAGACACAAGCGCAGGTAGATACGACGTGATAGTCACCGGGACGCGACGAGAAGCAGTCACAGGGACGCGACAGATAAAGACACGTCGAGACAGTTACAGACATGACGCGACACAGTTACAGACACGACAGTTACAGACACGTTGAGACAGTTACAGACATGACTCACACAGTTACAGAGACATGATGAGAAAGCCGCAGGGATGCAACGCGAAACATTTATAAAGACACAACGATACACAGCAATAGGGACGCGACAAGACAGTCACAGGGACATGACGAGTCACAGGAACGCAAGAAGACACAGTCAGAGACATAACGCGCCAGTCACAATTATGCAAGCAACGAGACAATTGCAAAAGACGTGACGAGACAATCACCGAGAGACAAGACGGGTACGACGCCTCGCAGTGACCATAACGTTACAGTGTGCGGGGACAGAGGCGCCGTGGTGACGAGGACGTACCGACTCGATGAACTGCAGCGCGTCGGCGAACTCGGAGATGGCCTTGAGCGGAGACAAGCCCTCCGCGCCGTCCACCAGCACCAGCTGGTTTGCGGCCTCCTCGTCCTCGGTCGTCGGCACCACCTCACCCACAGCCAGCTCGCTTTGCGGCTTTACCCCGACCATGGCCACCGGCGCGGGCAATGGTAGCTCCTCCAGCTGATGCTGCTGCGGCACCGGTAGTGGGCAAACCAAGGCCTCGGCGCACCGCTCGGACGCCACCGTCATGTCAGGCTTCGGCTCCGGCTGCTGAAAGAAGCTCTCTCAGTCAACGGAGGCGGCCAACGGTCATCTACGCCCACCCACTCAACAATTAATCCACGGGCGGCCCAGAGCAGAAATGGGCACCATGGTGGTCGTACCAACTTACTTGAGGCGGCTGATATATATACGGCTAACACGGGTGAATTTACAGCACTTGATAACACTGCCCATTCGATGTTATTGGCCACGTACAGAATTTGGAACCGATAAAAGTTCCGCCTCCTCGTGTGGCACCGACAAGTAAAACATCTGGACTGGGTTCGCAGGCCAAGTGGCTCAAGTCGACTAATCAACGACCTGGATGTTAAGAGCACACGTTGGGTAGTGACAGTTCTGCCGGTCCCTCTCAAAGAGAACAATGTATCATCTAGCACCGGTGGCATTTTATGTATTCATTAATTTACTTTTCCTCTGCACTCCCCAAGGAAGTAAAAACAAAACACTCGTCGTGTTTGTGTTGGTGCGCACTGCGCGTCTCACCTCGGTGTCCACTTCCATGCCATCAACTTGCTGGCTGGCAGTGGCACTTGTGTAAAGCACCAACGGGTATTGCTGCAAAGTGCACACGTGTGGGCAAGCCATGCGAAGAGCACCATGTGTTACACGACGTGTACCGCGTACAACGCACATGTGTACCGCGTGCACCGTGTATACTCTGCGTGCGTACCGTGTGCGCCGCATGTGTACCCCATGTACCATGCGTACTCCGTTTACCGTGCGTACTGCGTGCGCGTACTGCGTGTACCGCATGTGCATACCGCGTTTACACATGTGGCGCGTGTTCCGCGTTTACGTTCACCGCATGTGCCCGTACCGAGTGCGAGTCGCTGATCTGGATGCACTGCAGCGTGGAGCCGCTCCGCGAGGACGGGCACATCAGGACGAATGGCACGTGCGGTTGCGGTGCGGCTGCCAGGCCCGCGGGCACCGTGTTCTCCGTCGGGTAGCCCATCTTCTCCACCTTCCGCCTCATGGTCGAGTTCCAGTGGTTTTTGATGGCGTTGTCCGTCCTGAGCACAGAGCGACAGACACGGTTTCCGGCAGATGTGGCGTTTGTAAGGCTGGGTACGGCTGTACACGTGCAATACGCATCTTCGTGTGTTGTTAAATCAACGGGTGTTCCAGCCTGCACTCAATTTTTTTTATGTTGTGATGGGTTTGCTCATCATTTACAGTTTTTAATTGCCTCTAGGCAAGTGGTAAAGGGTCCCCATTTTGTACAAGTCCTCGAGATATATGGGGCTCCCAAAAGCACGTCGCGGAAGGCAATGTGGATGGCTCTCCTGTCCTAATGGTAACAAAACTGATGTACAGTTGAGACTTCATTTCAATGCTGCCTGTTGAAGAGCAAGTAAGCAGGTACATTTCTAAACACGCAACTCATAATAACACAAGTCTGCAGTATTCATACATCGTAAGCTTGATTAAACAGTTCTGTCTTGGCTGTTGGGATGGTGACATTTTCTGAGTTCTTTCATTTTCTGGCGTAAAATGACAAAATGGCCACAGGATCAGTTCTGGTTTTTTGCTTTGTGCATTCAATAATGCACATCTTAAACTAAACTATTCTATTAACCAGGTGAGGTCCACTGAGGTATGTGGCTCTTTTTCAGAAGCGACCAGGCCACAAATTATAGCTCAACGGAGTGGCTTATCACGTGGGAATTTATAGCCGCCAAATACTCTAAACGCACATGGATTCTAAATGTGGAGGGTAAAACCAGAGGACCCGGAGAAAAATCCACACGACCACGGGGAGAACATGCGAACTCCAAACATAGACGTCAGGGTTGGGATTGAACCCACGACCTCCTGCATACCAGGCGAGGAAGATAACATCTCACCACCGCAGCGTGTTGTTAAATACAAATCTGATGTTGTAAGCCACGCGCAGCCACCTTCGGCATCCAGCGTCCGAGTGCTGAAAATTCCCATCGAGTCCATCCCCCGAGGGTGAGCACACAGGTGTGTGCAAATTGTTGGTAGAAGAGGACACTGCCTCGACTTGCCAGATATTACATTTCAGCTTTCCTGGATTATATTCTCAGGTTTTTTCGGTAAAGTCACGTAGGTAAAACATTAAAAGTAATGAAAGTAAAATAAAACAAAACAAAAATAAAAATAAAATTCACGACGTTTCGGAGGCAACACAAGTCTCCGTCATCAGGTGGGACCGTCACAGCCAGATTAGCTGCATCAAGTGAAGCAATGATTCAAGATGTAATCCCTTATAAGCAAGTTGAAGGGGGGAGGAGAGGGGGGGGGGGGGAGTTCATCAGAATGTGGTAGCCAATGAATGGAACGTATCGGGAGGGAGGGGGGTGGGAGGGGGAGGGAGCCAACAAAACATTTGGCGACTATCACGTTACCATACATAGCAGGCGTGACCAAAAAGATCTCCAAAATTCTAAACAAACATAAGATCCAAGTCCGATTCAGCACAGTGCATAAAATCCGTGATCTGATTCCATCTGTGAAGGATGTCGTTCCTGACTTACAGTATCCTGGAGTCTACAAATTGAGTTGCATTTGTGGTGATTGCTACATTGGAGAAACAAAACGTCATGTTGCTGATCGTGTCCGCGAGCACAAGTCAGATCTGAAACACGGCAGAACTGATTCTTCGGCCGTTGCCGATCATTGCTACAACTCGGCGGGCTCTCATGAAATTGTCTTTTCCGAGACCAAGGTTCTCTGCAAGCCTCCTGGCTACCATCAAAGGTTTGTACACGAAGCCATACAAATATACAAACACAGACATAATTTCAACCGTGATGATGGGTACAAACTCAGTAATCACTGGAAAGATGTTATTAACCACGCAAAAAAGACTTAATTACACTTTTTGGACCATCTTATCTGACAGGCACTATTTTAATTTACTTCACCGAGTGTTAACATCCCCAGTTATTTTTAACAGTACTCTCTTCATTTTTCAGCCTGCATTGGTATAAACATGGGCATTTTCGTTCCTTTGTTCTATCATGTGTATCAGACCTCCCCTCCCCCCTCTCTGCCCATTGTGTTGGCGTGCGCAGCAGCCGCGTCCAAGCCGTCGCCAAATGTTTTGTTGGCTCCCTCCCCCTCCCACCCCCCTCCCTCCCGATACGTTCCATTCATTGGCTACCACATTCTGATGAACTCCCCCCCCCCTCTCCTCCCCCCTTCAACTTGCTTATAAGGGATTACATCTTGAATCATTGCTTCACTTGATGCAGCTAATCTGGCTGTGACGGTCCCACCTGATGACGGAGACTTGTGTTGCCTCCGAAACGTCGTGAATTTTATTTTTATTTTTGTTTTGTTTTATTTTACTTTCATTACTTTTAATGTTTTACCTACGTGACTTTACCGAAAAAAACCTGAGAATATGAATCATTGCAGTCACGAAAGCTTCAAATCTAGAATTTCCTGGATTATTTAATTTTCTTACAAATGTAATGAGATAGTGACATCTACTGGTTGGAAAAGGGAAGCACGGGTACAGGCACCATTATAAACATTATCCAATCCCCAAAGGGAGAGGTATCTAGGCCAAAGGTGAAGGGCAGGGCCGGCCGAGAAACTCCAAGAACGGCTAGAAAGTTTCACGAGAGGGCGTGGCCGGAGGCGGAGCCTAGCCGCGCCTGCGGCAATACAAGCGGAAGCGGACTCGGTGTGTGGAGTCTTGGGTCCGGACTGCGTCGCTGCTCGCCATCATCTCTCTCCGTCGTTCGGCCACGTGGTGGATCTCCTGCGGAGTTCCACCGCCCTCCCCGGCACGCCGTCAGCCAGCGGCGAGACCGGGAGCGGACGGGCGGAACCCGCCGTGTGATCAACCGTGTGTGTAGTCTGTAGAACGTAATAGATAAGTGTGTACTTGGAGAGGAAGCCGATAACGTTGGCCTGTGCTGTGACCGTACGTGGAATAAAGAAGAGCACCCTCTACACGACGTGTCGCGGAAGTCGCTCATTACACAAATTACAATTGTTACAAATGAAAGGCCATTGAGGCACACTGCCTCTTTGCAAGCAAGAACCTGAACAAAAATATTTTTTTTTGGGTATTTTGTATTTCTCCCCAACTTTATCCAGATCGTGCCGTCGGTATCGCCGCGTCACGAGAAAAAGAAGCGTTCATTCGGACCTCCCGCAGAGCAATGTGAGCAACCCTCGGTGTTATCAGAGAACGGCCCCGCAGAAGCGGATGATGCTGCAGAGCTATTTGTGCGATGGCAATAAGTGATGAACGGTGAGAGAAGAACGACGAGGCACGAATAAACGCCTTTGAAATGTAAGCACTCGGGTGGATATTACTACGCGTATCGTGGAATGAAAAGAAAACAAATGGATGGGTTCTAGAGAAAGCTGATGTTGAAAGAAAACTGTGAGAGGTGATAAAATCAAGAAAGCTAGCCTACTATGGTCATGTCACGAGAAACAAGGAACTTGTTTTGGAAAAGCGGATTGTGTAAGGCATGATACCCGGTTCGTGTGCGCGAGTTAGACAAAGGATGACACGGATAGATAACATCAAAGCATGGACAAGGCTCACGCTGGAACAGACAATGAGGATAGCAGAAGCCGGAAGTCGGTGGCCAAGGATTGCCCGTGCGGCCAACCCTCGGATCGAGGATGGCTGAATACAAGATAAGGTGAGAGGGAGGGAGGTTGGGATAAGGGTGAGGGGGCGGCATTAAGTGCGAGTTTCTGACCGGCCGGGCAGCAACTTGGCGATGAGAGCCCAGCGGTTGCCCAGGCTCTTGTGAGCTTCATAGATGATGCGGTCCTCCATCTCGGTCCACGATGACTTCTTCACCTTAGGGTTGAGGTGGTTGATCCAGCGCTCACGGCACTGCTTGCCGATGCGCCCTTTCAGCTGCTTGGCGACGAGGGCCCAGGACTTGGGGCCGTACTTGTGCACCAGCTCGATCACCTGCACACGCGGGGTGGGAGGGGGGGGGAGCACAGTGACAGAGCCGCGACGGCGGGACAAAGCATACTTGTTGGTTGGTCCCCGTCAGTTTAACCAGGAGATTAAATTAAATAAGAATATGTATTCATAGTGGAGGAATCCGATAAGCTCTTTTGCACAAATGTCCAATCTGGGCGGATCAGAACGTTACAACAACAAACATTACAAAAACACGACAGCAGTGTAAAGTATAGGAAAGGTGAACAAATTACTTTCAAAAATACGAATAAAACTAAACTACTTTATTTTTTTTCTTACTAGGTAAAGCCCACTAAACTATTAGCTTCTTTCAGGAGCGACCTGGCCACAAATGATAACTCAACGAAGCGGCTTATCACGTGAAAATGTATAGCAGCCAAATAACCTAAATAATCTAATCGCATTTGCGGACCCGTGTAGTTTCCCGCATCCGACAGGATCAGTGGCATTCGGAGTGATTTCCAATGCAAACGAAACGCGAAGCAAGGTGGCAAGGTGGCGCTGCCCAGCGGCACGGTGACCTCTCACCTTCTGATCTTCCTCCTTAGTCCACGGTCCCTTCACCAGCTCGGGGCTCAGTACCTTCTGCCAGCGGTTCAAGCACTGAGTGTCCGACCGGTTCTGACGGAAAGAGATAACACAACGCCGCAAAGGCCAGTCAGCGTAAAAGTACTCGTAGATATCGCTTGTGATTAAGCACGAAATAAATGCAAATCCTCATCCGAGACTTGTGTTCACTGCATGCCAGTTGTTAGCTACATCTACAAATCTAGCCCTTAACATCGATGGAGCTAAGCTAAATTAAATATCCAAATGTACTGCATTTCTTTGTTTTTATCACAGGCAACTACCCTGACATGAAAGCACAGTTGAAAGTGCATTATGAGACAGGTATATCACATTACATCAATTAAAAGTTTAAATTACACGACGCAATAAAAAGTATACCCATTCGTTACAACTGAAAAAAAAACCCATTACCCACCCCCTGAGCGAGTCAATAGGCCCCATAAGCCGACCATCCAATCGCGGTGTCAAGCTGACAGATAGACCCATGGGGATTTGCGCAAGACCGAAGGAAGTGAATCACACATACGTATATTAATGACATCGTTCGAAGCATTAAGAAAAGTAGGTTTTGGTAGGAAATGTCGCGTGAAGGAGCGATGGACGATGGTCAATAATAATAATAGTGGAGTTGAAGCCAAGGAATAGAACGTGACCAAGCGGACTTCCCCCAAGGAGATGGAGTGGCGAATTCAGCTCATGTGGAGGTGCTGGGTGGATCGTTGCATCCCAAGATTGTGATAGGTGGCAGCAACTTGGGGAGGCATTCACCCAGCAGTGGATTGATCATGGCTGACAATGTACGTATGCATATTGAACTTCTTTCGCACCGTACGTAGCCAACCGCGCTAAACGGAGGTGCACGGAAAGGAAAAGCAACAAAATATGAACCATAAGGGATAATGATGAGGAGCTATCCACATTGTCTCAGCAGGAATGGTTCATTGCTTGATCAGAACTGCGTGCATGTTGACTGATGAAGTTACTACGACAAAAATTTCTTCACTGCCGCTCTTCTTTGCCATGACCGCACACATATCGATATGAGCTCAGACTAACATACGACTTCTCGTCAAAGTGTTCTTCTCCAGATGTAAGCACATTTGCAATACGCAACCAATCCCTCATGGTTCAGTTCACAGTCCGGAGTAGACGATGTACCGGCATGTTGCTTGCGATCAACTTCCAGTCCTTCACTCCAAACCTTTCAACGATACTCTTCAGCTGGTCATCCTGAAAATGCAAAGCCGGACAAGGTTACATCTCTCACACACACACACAAAACTATCCCCTCTGTAGCCAACACAGAGAGGCACCCAGGAACGAGCCCACATTCTTCTTGCTCCGAGGCACAAGAGTTACCACTGCGCCCACCCTGCTGCCACCTACGAAGGGCGGCACATCGCACCAGGACCAGCTCAGAAAATCGGCACTAACATTGTGCCGGGGATCCAACTCAAGGTCACCGGGTGCATGAAACAAGACAAAGATCCTCCATACAGCCTGAACAAACTGTTGGGGCAAGTGCTGTTAGCGAGTAGCACCTATGAAGGCCGGCACGGCACCCGAGGGAGTGGGTGGCCAGCACCACAACCGGCCACCTTTGTCTCCCCAGTGGCGATGTTTACACACCGCACCACTTATTCATTTGCGGCCGAGGAAACCTAGGGGAGGCCCAAGACCAGTCAAGATATTCATCACTGCTGTTGGCTGTGAGCAGGAATCGAACTCGAATCACCAGGTTCGTAGCGCAGCACGCTAACCGCTACACTACCGCTTCTCAAATACATTGCACACACTAAGGGTCCAATGCAATTCCTTCACCTATAATCTCATCTCCTCCTAACCTGAAATGCATTACCGTGCAAGATTTAACCATTAATCACTTACTGTGCAAATAAAGCCAAGGACCAGATTGCCAGGAATGCACCCCCACATCTAGGTCTGGTGTCAGAAGGAAAGCAGCTTTGTGCCTGGCTATTGCCTCGAACGGGCGAGCACCACGCACACCAGGAAGTCATAGGTGGCGATAGGGGTACGGGGGAGGGGGCAGCAGAGGGTACCGCTGCAACAAAATACCGGCGGTCCTCGCTTTTACAACACAATCCATTCCTGGAAACGCCATCGTAAAACTGGACCCAATTTTCCTACAGACAGTAGATACAATAGACATCACGTGCCGATGTGATTTTTTTTCCTTTCATCAGCCGTTTATTTAATCGCTTTAAAGGAGTGAAAATCCATAAAAACCCTTAAAAATAACAAAAGCTCCATGCCAAGTCACATCCGAAACCAGACTGACTCTGTTCAAATGTGTTCAGTCATGTCAGAAGATGCATCGTAAATCAAGTTAATCGATCCATGGTGGCGTTATATAAACGTCGTGAATGTGGACCATCGTAAACCGGAGATTGCCTGTACACTGTTGTCCTGCACTTCTATGATTCCATTTCCCTGCTGCCGACCTTTACCACCCCGCAACTGAGCAGCGTGCTAAAGTCAAACACCCTCCCTGCTCCCGGTAGGCAAGGGGAAGCCCTCATCCAGTGGTAGATTGATAGAAGGCTGTAATGTTCACATGAAAAGTAAAAAAAAAGCTTGGGTGTGCAGTGCAGGGACACACCCGCACTGGACAATTATAATAAGTGCACATCCTTACAAAGAGCAGTCCAACTTGACACGACTGAGCTTTTGGCAGGAGCCAGCGTTTACAAAATCACATCAAGATGTTAAAAAAAATCGTGCATTAGCTCGCTCACCGCTCTAGAAGCGTATTAATGGCCCTTCGCTCACGACTGTGGCAAGGTCGTTAGCGATGGCTTCAAGGAAAGCAAAAGCACTTCTTGTTGTTGTGTACACGCACCCCAGAAGGGGGGGGGGTGATATGACTCGGCTTCTCGCCGTGCGTGGACCAAAAGTACAAGTCACAAGTATAAGAATGAATCGGGGGGATCGTGCACTCTGCAGTAGAGGTGGAGATCATACAAACTCCATACACTCACACACTCCACACTACAGGGGGAGATCATAAAAACTACACACAGAAAGGTGCCTGAGTCAGCAATCGAACCCAGGCCCTTCATGCTGTGAGACACAATTGTCACTTTGGCGTTACCCTGCTGAGGTGCTCGCTAGCACTCACCTCCTCCCTGGTCCAGCGAGGCTTGAAGCCGGAGCGGCGCGAGTGGCCAGGGTTCTGCTCCGACTGATCGCGCTCACTCTCGTCGCAGTCGTCATCATCGCTGCTGCGACACGCAAGCGGGTGCAATGTTAACCCTCCGTGCATCTCACTTGAGGTTGCGGGTGATAAATACTAACGAGTGGCAGCCAAAGGGAGAAAAGCACACCCGAAAGGATGACCGCTGTAGAGATGGAGCGATGTGATCAGTTCGTGAGCAGGCACGATATGGACCGTGGCATCACGAGACCGTTAAGTTGGTGACGGCGTAAGGAGGCCTTCATCCAGCAGTAGAGACCATGGTTGCGAATGATGACTGATGCGAGTAGTACCACAAGCATTCCTAGACCTCCAGTTGACAACTTTCCTTACAAGACATTATTATACGATTGCTTTAAAACCAAGTGTTACTCCAAGGGCCAACTTTCACAATGCGCATCGTAAGACGAGCGTTATATCACTCGCAATTTACCATGGCATATTTAAATTTTTACTCAGCAACAGTGGTCATTATGCACCTGACAATCTCTGCTGCAATGTGCAATGTAGAATGCATCTCTCGCTCACCTGCCATACTCCGATATCCCCGTGAAGCCCTGATGTAAGCTGCATGACAAACACACAAGCCATTGTAAGTTCTGACATTGCGACACATTTCAACAGTTTGCGAGTGTTGTTTTCAGCACGAATCCCCACACTCAAGTTCATCACCACCACGTAAGTGTGAGCTGGGAAACATACGAGGTAAGGAATATGAAATATGTAGGCATACAATGCAGACTTAACCTAACCTTTCAAATATAAAGGCGGTCACACTCTTTTACGACACAATGAGTTCCTGGAAATCCCGTCGTAAATCAGACCCTATTTTCCCAAAGTCATATGTAACAGGGTTTAAAAGGTGAAAATCCACAAAAACCCTTAAAATGAACAAAATTTCCAAGCAAAGTCACATCGGAAACCAGACTGACCCTGTTCAAATGCGTTCGGAGCCATGGTGGAAAAATGCGTCGTGACTCAAGTTTCTGAGTTGTTAATCGATCCCTTGTGGCGTTATATAAAAGTTGTAAATGTGGATCGTGGATATCGGACCATCGTAAACCGGACACGGCCTGCACATTGTTGTACTGCACTTTTACGATCCCAAATCCCTACTCCCAACCTTCACCACATTATCATCTTCAGCCATGAACAATTCTCTGCTGCATGAAGGCCTGCCCCTATCTCTAGTGGTCCTCCTGCGATACAGCACCTAGCACACGAGCTAATCTCCCATCTCATTGGTGGACATCCTCTTGGGCGCATTCCCTCTTTTGGCAAGCACTCGCTAACTATTCTGGCCCATGGGCGATCATCTCTTCGAAGTAGTTACAAGTCCTGCCGAAGCCCACCAAATTATGTAGGTATGAAATATGCGGGGATAAAATGTGCAATTAAAACCATGTAAATGTGTATGTTAAAAGTAAAATGTTTTTAAAAGAGGCTACTTGGGAAAACATGTATATTATTTGCACATCAGATTAGCACAGTTGGCAACGTACGTTGCGAAAGAAGTTCAACAACATTAACTATCATACCAAATTATGAATTGCTCATGCGCAAAAGAGGTCATGTTTCCTACAATGTGATTTTAGTAACGCGCAAATTCTTCGCAAAACAAAACAAAACAAATGAGAATGTGCCGGCCAATGCGGACATGGATGCTGCGGCGTTCACTGAGCTGTGAATCACCGTCAATGCTCGTCGTAACCCAGGGCGAGCGGCGACCATGTCGCGCGGGAAGCACACCGCCGCGGAACACAACAATGCGGACGATGACGGCATACACAATGCCTCAGTTCGCGTAATCTGCAGCTGATTGCGGTATTGTCGGAGCAAAACCACGCAGGCCACCATTGCGGTCAAGAATGAGCGATGGAGAGGGGGAATATAAAAGCAGCAGATGTGCACAACAGTTGTTGAAGGAAAGAATCCTCTGGCGGTCCGGTAATGGTGATGTAGAGCTCTCAAAGCAAAAATTTTCGTCCTTGAGATCCATCAACCATCTTGCATTTCTTGGGGTAAATACATCTGAGGCATGCAATGTGGGCCTCATTTCTCGCAATTCAGAAAGGCCGAGGCTCTTAAAAGAGCAGAATTTGCAGAGACTTTTTAAAAGCCTTCAACCGCTGCACTATCCACATTTTAAAAAGCCCTTAAAACTGAAATGCAGGCACAGAGATAAATAACAGCAGAGTGGATTGTTGCCCAGCGGTGCTGTTGAGAAATAAAGGTACTGGGTCATGGTTTAAAACATTATCAGTTGTCTTCATTTTCAACAAATATTTTTAGAACACCGCCCTTTGTTGCTGCAGCACTGGGGTAAACAACTTTTCTAATCCTAGCAGGGATAGCAATCCATCAATACGGAGGCAGCAGCATCATGGGAAGGTTGTTAAAAGTGTGGGTGACTTGTTCAATCCCAGCAGACCGCCGAATGAGCTACAAACACTGCCGAAAGTTTTGCATCGATGTGCATGCAACTGCTGTCAATCTCACCTCCACAAAGTGATCGCCGACTGTATCAGCTGCTGGCTGTGATTGTGAGGCTCAGAAGCCTCTGTCATTACAAAGTGGAAGTGAAAGATTCTGGTCAATTAAAAAAATAGAAGCTGTGTTTACGTGTCAGAGCCCAGACAAAAATAAATCATTAAGTGTTTTTTAAATACTCTTTGGTTCTTGCGGTACCAAAGAGTATGGTACTACGTGACTTTACCGAAAGAACCAAAGAGTATGGATTCCTGCAGTCACGAAAGCTTCAAATCAAGATTGTTTTTTAAATGTATAATTGCCCTTTGACTGTTCATCTGGAAAATGTCTTTCAGTGCCCATTGGTGTATAATGCCGTCTTCAAAGATGATGTACGCTTTCCCGTTCCGAGACGTGTGCAAATTGCAGGGTGAGTCTCGTTCACCGCTGAACCTCGGAACGGGAAAACGGTTAGCGTTGATTTTATTTAGAAACATAGTAAGCCGCTGTTTTTAAATACAGAGAAGTGTAGCAACACGACCATACTCGATAGCTGGTGCCAAACTGTGCCACACGCCCGGAATTGGAACGGAATTGGAAGAAAAACTGATGGCGTACATGTACGTCACCACATACGTCACGTATGTACATTTACATAATCACGTACATTCATCACGTATGTACACGTACGTCATCACGTACGTGTTGAGGTTTTGTTATGCGTGCTGTGCCAATGCCAATGCAGTAGTCGCATAGACATTTCCATACCTGTCAACCCCTTATCAGTGCCTACCTTATTAGACAAATTCAGACCTTATTGGTCACTCCATGCCCTTACAAATCTCAACATTCATCCTATGAAGTCCTATCATAAGGGAGAAACACAAAGAATGTTTTTTTTTAAATGGCTGCACGCCATATCCACCTGAAACTCAATTTCCCTGTAAAAGAATACGAGTAAATCGTATGGGTAGACAGGTACACATTTCTTTAAAAATAGAGAACGAATCTCAATGGCTGCAGCATTGTGCACCTTTATAATGCACATCCTTACAGTGCATTTGGCTCACAATGCCTAGTCAGTGCCTGCCCTACAGGTCTGCCAAGGACAAAAAAAAGAGATTCTTTGTTCCACATTGTTATGAAATTCTATTCTACCTGTTTTTATAAAGGCACTAGTTGATTCTCAGTTTCAGCAAAGGTGAGAACAATGCTTTGGTCCAAGTCAGCAGATATCATCAGGAAATTATTCCTTCATCTGCATGAGGAAATCAGTCGTCCCCTTGTCTATAGCTGGATGGGAGTCCTTTCAGAAGAGGCAACGATTCTATTATATTTTGGATTCATAAAGCGCCTTTCAGTAAGGTGCTTGACAATGCTTACCAACTCCGGTACAAAATGTCAAGCATTAACTAGCATTTAAGTTGACAACCCAGCTGTACAGATTTCAATTCACTGCACTGGCACGAACCAACTAACCCTCACGAAGCTCACACAACCCTGCGCCTTGAACCGCGATCACATCTTTCTCCAGACCAAAACGTTTCCAATAAGTCATTGGTAAAAAAAACTCCTTAAAAAAAGTTTGTTAAAAACAACGGTTTTATTTTAAAGTGCACTGAAAAGTTTAACTTTTTTTTTCCAGCCGTCACCAGGTGATCAGAATATTTTTGGACATGTGTAACTAAAACATAAAACCGTGGGGCACTCCTTTAATATTTGTATGCATAATGAGTTGCTTTGAAAAAGTGTAGTTTCATTCAAGTTAATTTGTGATCAAATGTATGTCAAAATTATTGTCACTCAGTAGTAGTAGAAGGGAAAATGTTTATAATTACGTAATTTAAGTTTGCCATGAAGTATAGAACATTTGCAAGTGTTTTGAGTATAATAAAAAATCCGTATTACTAGCTCTTTGTACTCGTATCCGTGTTGAAGTGTTTCTTTAAGAACAGTTGACTGAAAAGTGATGAAAAGTTTACCAAAACCCATAATTTGTTTCTCACGTTCCTATGTACCATCATGACATTGTTAATAGCAAATTGAGATAGCCACGCTATATTATTAGAAATGTTATAGTATTTTGTCATGCTATTGAGTAACATTTGTTGATAACTTTCTTTAGCAATTCTTG
This sequence comes from Lampetra planeri, assembly GCF_965212315.1. Classification (NCBI taxonomy): domain Eukaryota; kingdom Metazoa; phylum Chordata; class Hyperoartia; order Petromyzontiformes; family Petromyzontidae; genus Lampetra; species Lampetra planeri. The sequence goes on along the minus strand of NC_136129.1, from coordinate 1,563,826 downwards.
GTCATCGATGAAGATATAACACCGTGGGGCGCTCCTTTCACATCACTTATGTTTCAGTTACAAATGTCGAAAAATATTCTGATCAGCTGGTGACGGCTGTATTTTTATTTAACTTTTCAGTGCACTTTAGTATAAAACCGTTGTTTTAAAAAACTTTTTTTAAGGAGTTCATTTGATTATTTTTAGTCTTTATTTTAGCAATGAATTTTTCACGAGGAATATTGTTTGATAGCTTTTAAAAATACTTGCAAAAAATACTCAGTTTAAGGCTATGATGGTGAACCTGACACTTTTTAACAAGCTCATATAGCTCATAACTTCCGTCAGAGTTTTTTGCTGTGCACACTAGATAATTTTGATCGATTCCCTCAGGTATATTGAATGAGGGATGATCTTCTATCCACACCAGCATGTGTAGATGTGGACTTGCACGATTTTGGAACTCGATTCGCCAGCAGTAATCCTTCAATTGACCACCAAACACTTCATGATTATTTGTCAAGAATTTCATAAGTGTGTTCAATCGAATAATGAAGTGTCGAGTGACTATGACAGGATACTGTTCAATCAATCGTTGTGTGGCATATATATTGAGTTCATTTGGATCTTCATTGGGTCTTTCATCACCTATTAAGAGTGGCTTGCGCATATCAAGGCAATTCAAATTATTGCAACTGAATGTCGCGAAGTATGTTGGTGGCCCTATTGAACGAATTCGTCCGATCAATTCATTCAGCACTGTTTGCCAATATGCAGCTGATCCTCGAAGGTTGTTAAGGTAGAGGTGAAGATCTTCTAATCTAGCATCTTGTCCTTGAACACTTTTCACAAGGTGAGATATTAGATTGAATGCGATAATACTCGAACATTGATCATGCTTAGAAGAGGTAGTAGTTTCGTTGAAATCGTGTATCACTACGCAGAATTCTGAATTGAAATTAGTCCAATGGAGTGATTCTGACAGGTCTTACTTACTCTTTGGTTCTTTCGGTAAAGTCACATAGGTATAAAATAGATCACGATGTTTTGATTGTAACACAAGCAATCATTATCAGGTGGGAAAACCACAGCAAGAATTGTTTTTGCTGAAGTGGGAGGGGGTCTTACTTCTTTGAGTCCATTGATTAATTTTTGGAAGAGGTAGAACCATGCAAACTATTCAGCTTTTAATGAATGTGCTTCGTTCAGAATGTTGTTGGTTGTTTTTTTTCCTTGTTTCGTGAGTATTATCAGAGACTTCATATTCATCTTCCATATTTGGCTGATCACAATCTATCGAAGCCATGACTGATGTTTGTACAGGCATCGATTATTTGGTTGAAAGGAGTGAATTAATTGAATATTTAGTGCCGATGTTTATTCAGGTATAATTTCCACAAAACGTATTGGCAAACATCGCGTCGAATAAGGCTTGCACACAGATTATTCTTTGGTTGAAAGGAGCGAATTAATTAATTCTTTAATGGCGATGTTTATTCAGCCATGCATTGTGTCCGGATCTGTGTAGTGTGCAAAATTTGTTATTGCTTGGACAACAGGAAGTGGACCACATTTTGATTACAAGATTTTACCACGACAAACAAACGGAGGAATAAAGTGTAATAACTTTATTGCAAAAGTTTGCTTAACTCACCCTCGAGAAGGACGTAAATGTTGGGGTGCCTGCTCCCACATCAACGCTTACTAGCATTCATTTCAAACTTTATAAATTATTCTTCAATGTACAACTTTTGTTTGTGTGGAGCGAGAGTGGCCGAAACTCTCTTTGGGTCTTTCGGTAAAGTCACGTAGAAAGAAAATAAATTAAATAATAGAGTACGACGTTTCGATTGCGACACAAGCAACCATCATCAGGTAGAACTAAATGTGAGAGAGAGACGAAACACACAGACACACATTGACACACACAGACACATAAGCAGAGAGAGACAACACATCAAGTTTGCAGACGCGCCTGAGACACGTGGCGCCTGCTTCCTGGGCAAGCCGATTCCAGAGTTTAGAGACTGCGGCCTATTTCACGTATACAAATATATACTGAATAAGGCGTCCATACAAAATATGTATTATTGCTTTAAACGAGAGATTGAATAGCTAAATTGATGGCGATGTTGATACAAAATGCATTGCCTCTGGATCTGAGTGTGTGCAAAATTAGGGATTGATTGCACAACGGGAAGGGGACGAAATATAGATTTTGATTTGAAGCTTTCGTGACTGCAGCAATCCATACTCTTTGGTTCTTTCGGTAAAGTCGCCATGATTTCTTGCAAAAGGTTTATATTTGGCGTTTTAACATCTGAACACCCCCTCTGTTTGCCAGAAAAGGAAAAAACCTGCTCACAATTTACTTCCCGTATGTCTGAGGCGGGGGCGAGTAAGAAAGACCAAACGCGACGTCTGCGTTGGGTCCCTGCCACAGCAACTAGTGGAGGGAGGTTTTGACCACTCGACGAGTAAAACGTGAACATTTCCACCGCGGTAAAAAAGGGCACAACACAAAGTACACAACACAAAGTACATAATGTTACACAAGACAGTGTACACAATGTTACACAAGACGATGTACACAATGTTACACAAGACGGTGTACACACCAGCTTGACACGCGCACAATGACAGTTTTCGCCGTTACACAGCAGCAGCAGCGTCGTCACACAGCACTACATCGTCAGTGACACACACACAGGGCTACTCGCTATGAGTGTTACACTTGATCAGTGACACTCACAGGGCTACGCGTTATGAATGTTACACTTATCAGTGACACACACTCACAGGGCTACGCGTTATGAATGTTACACTTATCAGTGACACACACTCACAGGGCTACGCGTTATGAATGTTACACTTATCAGTGACACACACTCACAGGGCTACGCGTTATGAATGTTACACTTATCAGTGACACACACACAGGGCTACTCGTTATGAATGTTTCACTTGATCAGTGACACACACAGGGCTACGCGTTATGAGTGACACACACAGTGACACACACTCACAGGGCTACGCGTTATGAGTTACACACACAGTGACACACACTCACAGGGCTACGCGTAGTGAGTGTTACACTTTATCAGTGACACACTCACAGGGCTACGCGTTATGAGTGTTACACTTGATCAGTGACACAATAGCGGTGAAGAACTGATCCACATCGTAACACGGTGGGGCACACGCGGGTCCAGTGCGATACACTTTGGGGGAGGGATCGGTGATACCATATGGAAGTCAATAACAGCGACACCATTTAGAAGTCAATAACAGTGACACACAGAGAATACAATTACCAAGTGTATGACAAGACCTCCTTAAACGTAAAACATTGTACACATCCCATCATCCACAGCACCTTCTCGGGAGCGCATCATTCCCGCAGCGTTGGTTCATCAACACCGCACAAGCGAAACTCGCAGCGTCGTGGCGACGCACAACACAGCAGTAGCCACCACCTCCACCACCATCATCATCACCATCACCTCGTCCCCTCTCACCTCACTGCGCTCAGGAGCTGCGCCATCTCCCCTCCTCCTCCTCCACCTCGCTGCTGCTGCTTCACGGCCGCCTCCGCCGCGCCGCCTCCATTCCTCCTCGCGACTTTTTTGTTAACTCCCCGCCCCCCTCCACACACGCGACAGCAGTAGCGGCGGCGATATGATCCGAAGCTGCGCTAGACACGACGAGGCTGAGTAGTGGTGGTGTAGAAGTGTCACGCGTTGCGTGAGGGGAAGGCGGCGGCGGCGGCTTCGGGAGCCCCGCGGGAGCTGATGATGATGGGGGACGCCGCCCTGCACCGAATCTCGCGCCAACGGCCCCGTGGCGCGCAACGCGCATGCGCCGAGTGACGTCATTTCCGCTGGCGCGCGCGTTTCAGCATCCGGGGGAGCAAGGGGGGAGATGACGTCATCAGAAGACGGAGACTTGTGTTGCCTCCGAAACGTCGTGATTTAATTCATTAATTTTCATTTATTATTATTTTATTTCTATATATTTTATTTTTTATTATTTTTTTCATACGTGACATTACCGAAAAAAACTTAAGAGTATGATTCCAGAAGGAGGGAGGGAGGAGCACCCCCACCCCACACCCCACACGGAAGAGCGGCGCTCTACCGCTACCGGAGGATGTTCTGAGTTTGCCTGAAGAATCTTCAGGAAGATATTCTGAGTCGTGAGTGAAGAATTTTCCGGAAGATGTTCTGAGTTTGCGTGAAGAATCTTCCAGAAGATTTTCTGACCATTGGAACCTCATTTGCCAGTAAAAATATGATAATTGGTTTTTTACCCTTCTATCTGGCAACAAAACTGACACCTTTTTTTTACAAGGAGTCATGTTTACATAGACCACAATACCTGCAGTCATAATGCAAACAAAAAACATAACTCTGATAATGTGCACTGTCCTTGGACAGTGCACATTATCAGAGCTAAAAAAAAACATAACTCTGATAATGTACACTGTCCTTGGACAGTGCACATTATCAGAGTTATGTTTTTTGTTTGCATTATGACTGCAGGTATTGTGGTCTATGTAAACATGACTCCTTGTAAAAAAAAGGTGTCAGTTTTGTTGCCAGATAGAATATTTGGCATTGTCCTTGAAACTGATTGGTCTACGCCAGAGTATATAAATGGCATAAGAGATAAATGCCCTGATAGTGCCATTGTCTTTGTAGGTTCGCCTTTGGGCACTGGTGGTGAGATGAGGCCATAAAGAAGGCTGCTGGTGTAGGCCAATCCGTGTTAAAGACAATGCCATCAATTATCACCAGAGCATGTTTGTTTACATGTTCACCACAAAGTGCCGTGTGTTCAATGCAGTACTGGATTCGTTGCGAAAGGTTTCGACTCGGTGTTTCAACATCTTATGACGTCACGCATCTGGGGGGGGGGGGGGGTCAGACATTTGTGACGATGTGTGACAAGAGGGGGGGGTTTGAGAAATGTGACGTCACATAAAAATGCGAAACTTTAAATAAATATAGACATGTTTTACTTAATGAAATGTACTTTTTAATACATGTTTTCTCCTGCAACATCAGAGTGCAGCGCCACATTAAATACGCATTACATTGACAATAGTTTAAAGAGATTTGAAGCATGTTTTATTTTGGGGGGGGGGCAGAGCTTTGTGACGTCATATTTGAGTGGGGGGTGTCTGACTTTTTGTGACGCCGTGTGACGATGGGGTCAAAAATCGTCCAAAATCGCGTGACGTCATTTATGGACGGCCCCTTAACACCTCCAGAAAGAGTAAAACAAAAATTCAAACTTCCATACTGGCAAAAATGAATAATTATTTTTCAACGTACAACACGCTACTCAATACCCCCCCCCCCGTATCGTTCAATCCAAAGTCAATAACAACAACAAAAATACACGACCATGCGATTTGTCTCGTTTTTTTACGGAGATCGCGACTGTGAACGATGAGAAAGGCTCAGTGTCGCTCGAACGCCGGGAGAAAGATTTGGTGGTGATGGGGGGATGGGCATTTAAGACACGAGTAGCCTTTCAGAAATGTCTTTGAAAGGTCGGCGTGGGGTGAATGCGGCTGTGAATGTGCAGCAGCAACAGCAGCGGGACAATGATGGCAACGTCCCACGACGTTTCGGGCGCAACCCAAGCGTGCGTCATCCCTCGCCCGAAACGTCGTGATTCATTTTATTATTCTACCTACGTGACTTTACCGTGTATGGATTCCTGCAGTCACGAAAGCTTCAAATCAAGACAGCCCCCGCAGTTTAGACGTTGTTCTCTCGCCAGCAACATCATGCAACCATAGCATCTTGCGTGTGTTTTAGCAAGCCCGGCCGCCGATGAGACCCTGAGGGTGGAAACCGACCCAGAGGTTTGTATTTCTCGTGCCTACATGCCGCCCGGGTGCAATATCGGTGTGGCAAGGCAATGGAATCGGACGCACCCACACGCAATGTGTAGATGCATGTCTGTCAAGGCCGGAGCCATGGAGTCAACATTGGGGGGGGACCAAATCTTCCAGGGGGTCTGGGGGTCCCACCCCAGAAAAAAAAATCTAAATTTGAAAACTCATTTCCTGCCTAAAATATAGAAAAAATTCACTAACACATAGGATGGACTTTTAATACATTTTTTTACAATAATGTCAAGTAGTGTATTGTATTACATTGCTCTGTTTTTTTCTTTTTTACCTTTTCTTGCTTCATTATTCGTAATGGCAGAGATTAGGGATTAATAAAGTACAACCATAACCAATCATTGTGAGCATATTTTAATATTGGGGGTGGGGGGTGTGTGTCCCCCAATATATATTATAATTACGGCCTTGATGTCTGTTGTAAACGCGCACGCGGGCGGCGTTCGGCTCGCGTGATCTCCCCGCCGCTGCCTCGAGACGCGCCGAGAGGCTGGCGGAGCGCGGCCGAGTGGAGCTGGGGGGGGGCGCTTGGGCCCTTGAATAATTTAGAGGCGCGGAAACCACTCTGCCAACACTCGGCGGAGCATCAGCCTGCCTTGACCACCCAGGGTCAGGATCCCCCCCCTGATAGAGGGGGAAGGGGAAAAACACCACCCCCGACCAACAAAACCTCTTCCGACAATCCCCTATCGGGGTGGGTGTGGTGGGGGGGCCTGCCTTGTTAGCCCGTTTGGAACACGGGGAGCATTATTTATTCACGCCGAGGCCAATTTAAACCCCGTAATGTGCAGCGATCGATGCCAATAGCCCACGCAGGGACGATACATCCTCGCACGCGTGTAACCATATTCCCGGTGTGATCGATACGACGACGATGGTTCTCCTCTTCTTACTTTTAGTTTTAAAATAAATTTACGGTTTATTTTTTATTTTTCCGAGCACAGCCCCCCCGGACCCCCCCCCCCCCGCCGACAAGAGCCGACACCGCCAAGCGGCCAGCGACAAACGGCACCATCGCGGTCGTGGAGGAGTGGAACGTGCGACTCGGCTTCGCGCCGCACGATTGGCGCGGTTGGCGCACGCGCGGTGCGAAAGAAGTCCAACGTACACGGCGTACGTACGGCAAAGTGATGTTTTTAAAAGTGTTATTATGTTTACAGGAGTTTGGGGGTACACGAGGCGGTGATGGAAGAGGGGGTGCCAAAGGGGAGCGGTGCGAGGGAAGATGCAGAATGAGAAGCGAGGTGACCTGCAGGGTGGTGGTGGTGAGTGGACTGGTGAGCGGGTGGATGATTGGGTGAGTGTGTTGTCGTGACCTGCAGTATGGTGGTGAGCGGGTGGGTGGACGGGTGAGTGGGTGAGTGCGTTGTTGTGACCTGCAGTGTGGTGGCTAGTGGACTGGTGAGCGGGTGTGTGAGTGGGTGAGTGAATGCGTTGTTGTGACCTGCAGTGCGATGGTGAGTGGTAATTGAATAGTCAGGCTGGTTGACCGTGGCCTCAACACGGGAGGCAGTGATGGGATTTCTTGGGGACGTTGGGACTGTCCTCAACAACCGCGATTTCCTTTCTCAGCGTTATCCGAAGCTGTGCATGAGCAGCTCATCTCTGGCAACCCGTCCACCAGAGCAGCGTGGACTCGCGGCGCTTTCTGCGCTGAGGAGCGATGCTCCAGGGCACCGCCACGACGCATCCTTCACGTGCTCAGCGCCAGACGACAAAGCCACCGTCCCATGCCACCGTCGTTACACCTTTCTGTGTGTGTGCCGACACACCGCGCACGCGTTCGTCGCCACTGTGTGCTCATGTGACGGCCAGAATTGTATGAATTCCCGGACCCCTCCAAAAAATAAAAAATTACCCCCAGCTACTAAGTTGCCGATAATTATAATGCCCTTGAACGTTGATGGCGGCGGAGATTCTCCTCTGAGTCGACGAGGCTTTGTCATCATCATCAAGACGATGACTGGTCATTGCCAGCTGCGATATCTGTCCACTGCTGGATGAACGTCTCCCCAACTCCGTCGTCATCTCTCGCGATGCAACAATCCATCTGGCTCCATCGCAGGAGCCGATGCCACTTCATCGCTGCTCTGGGTGTCTTCCGTGTGTGTGTACGTTGAACTTATTTCGCGCCGTACGTAGCCAACCGCGCTAACCAGATGCGTACCCCTTCTTGCTTTGACTGCTAACGATGGATTGTAAAGTGTGCCAATGAAGCAAGCAAGCGTCGTCTTTACGCATACGGGTGGGCCATCAAGTTGCGATTTTCGTTCTTCCGACCACCCATTCATGATAATAACAGCAATGATCACGAGAGTTCACACACACACGTGACACGCCACCGCACAGCATTCGCTCACTCTGGAAGAGAGCGGAAGGGAAGGAGAGGGACCGGCTGAGAGGGGCGAAGAGGAGGAACCACAAGAAGAATGGGACGGCAGCAGCAAGCTGCTGAGCTGGGTCCAAATCCTGGGTCCAAAGCTCTGGGTTTCTTTACCTGTTAAGGTGTTAGCGGCCAATAAATTAGCCTTTTATACACGTGGGAGGATTATTGCAGCACCCAGGGAAAACGCACGCGTGCGAGGGGACAACGCTATATCTCGTACAAGCGGAACAGGTTGGAGATTGGTCCACGCTTGCTGCACTGCCACCTCCTGGCTAGCCCGCTTTCAGTTGCACCCCGACTCGTGTGCTCCTTTGTGTGATCTACCAACCCTTGCTGCTTCCACGGGGCTGCATTAAGGGCCGCGTGCTCAGCCACCGCTAACCAAGCAAACGTCACGTGGTTTGGTTGCTGCTGTAAATGTCCACGTGATGATGATACAGCATGGGACCTCCTTTGATGATGATCATTACTAAGCAACTTCGTTGAGCTATCATTTGTGATAGCCAGGTCGCTTCTGAAACAGAGTTACATAGCTCAATGAGGCCTCACCTGGTCAAATAACAAGAATACCATTGGACCATTTCTGCCAGAATAAACGTATGAGAAATAAGAATAGGTTCTACCATTTCTGGCAATATAACAGTTTTTAAAAAAGATATTATATGGCTGGGGAGGGGCTGGTCACCCCGTGGTGCCCTTATAAAACTCAACGTTTAACCTACTCACGCCGGCTTGTGCCCGCCCTCACAGTCGGCCATATTTGCGGAATACACCACGCCGCCGTTGACCCTGGCCATTGAGCGAGCAACCCAACGTTCCTACCAGCTCTCTCCGCAGGAATGTGTTATCATCAGAGCCATGTTTGTTAGCATGTTCACTACAAGTACCGTGTGTGTTCAATGCAGTACTGGATTCCTTGCAAAAGGTTTCGACTTGGTGTTTCCTGTTTAACTGCCAGAAAGGGTAAAAATAATAATTATTATTTTTAAACTTCGATACTTGCAAAAATGAATAATTATTTTTTCAAGGTACAACACGCTACTCTATACCTCCCCCCCACAAGTACAGTGTGGTGAATGCAGTACCTGATACCTCGCAAAATGTACAATTTATTTGGTGTTTGAACATCTTAAAACACAACTCCGGTTTCATTGCCAGAAAGGCTAGAAACCTATTCTTATTTTTTCATGAAATAGAAAGGAAACCCAGGTGAGTTCGTATCTGGATAGGTGAATGGGAAGGCAGCGGCGTGCTGGGTGCGTGGAGACAGCGTGGCGCTTGTGATATTTACGAACACCGCTGGCAAGGAGTATACGACACGCAATGTTCTTTGTAACCAATTCCCAGAAGAGTTGGGAGAGGATGGGAGCAATCAGCTATATTCGTCTGATTTCTAATCGACAGTTGTTTTATTTTCTTATTTCGTGCGCGAAGTGTTTCTCCGTGTTACGTAACGGGTGGCAGGGGGGCACGCGCGGCTGGCTGGCTGGCTAATTAATTCGCAATTAACCGCGGTTATAGATTCTGGGAATTGTTCATCCCACGCTGCATCGGTGATCCCAGATCCGCTCGGCCCCCACAGTGAGACCCATGCGTCGCTGCGGCTCTCCCGGGGACCGAAGTCCACTCCGTCGGCCGCTCCGCTCGCCGGCCCCAACCACCGGGCCAGCCACCTCGCGCATAGCGGCGCGGTCACGACACCGCAGCCCCCCCCCCCCCAATCTGTACTCCTCCGCCGTCTCTCGACAGCAGCCACAGCTGGGGTGGCAGTGTCTAGGAGATGTTAACGCTCTCGCCTGGTATGCAGGAGGTCGTGGGTTCGACACCGACCCTGACACTGCCTGCTGCTGTATATTTGGAGTCTGCCTGTCTCTCTCTCTCTCCCCCCGTGGTCGCGTTGATTTTTCTCCGGATCCTCTGTGTTTTTCACCTCCGCATTTAGAATCGACATCACGCGTTTAGAGTCTTTGTCTGTTGCTATGAATTCCCACGCGATGATGATGAGCCACTTTGTCGAGCTATCATCTGTGATAGCTAGAGTCGCTTCTGCAAACAGAGCTACGTAGCTCAGTGGGGCCTTAGGGGCCGTCCATAAATGACATCACGCGATTTTGGACGAGTTTTGACCCCCCCCCCCTTCGTCACACGGGGTCACAAAAAGTCAGACCCCCCCTCAAATATGACGTCACAAAGCTCTGCCCCCCCCAAAAAAAATAAAACATGCTTCAAATCGCTTTAAACTATTGTCATTGTAGTGCGTATTTAATGTGGCGCTGCACTCTGTTGTAGGAGAAAACATTTATTAAAAAGTCTATTTAATTAAGTAGAACGTGTTGCCTATATTTATTTAAAGTTTCGCATTTTGATGTGACGTCACATCTCTCACCCCCCCCCCATCGTCACACATCGTCATAAATGTTTGACCCCCCCCTAGGTGCGTGACGTCATTTATGAACGGCCCCTTACCTGGTACAATAAAAAAAATGTTTTTAGTTTTCCAATGCGAGGCCACTTTGCGGCACCGCAGCGTGTCCTTGTTTAAAATGATGGGGAGGGTGGAGGGAGGTTGGGGGGGGATTAGAGAGGGGGGTGGGGGGCTGGGGAGGGGGGCGGGGTGGGAGGGGGGAATTCACAGTCAATGTCAGACTCTAACCCAGTGGTTCACAACCTTTACCGCAGCCTTGCAACCCTTTGGTTGTCAATCGTTAAAAATGTTTACAATGTTCATAACTGCAGAGGGTTTGATGAAACAAAGTAGTTGCGTAACTTACGTGCCCCGTGCTTAATTTGTGTTTTCGATGATGTCACTTCAAAAAAAAATCCGGACATGTCTCGCACTCCCCTCCAGAACGTGCGTCTCGCGTGATGCACCCCGGGTTCAGTGCCCGCAATAAATAAAAAATATTAAAACACAAATTATATACTTGCACAGTCAAGTAATTGTATGTTTTCATGCGCTATACAGCCAGATAATACAATAGATCGCTAACCTTAAACACCCAGTCGTTCATAAAAGTTGAAGGCAGTATAGTACTATAGTAATAGAGCAAGTGCAGATTCCATCTCTTAGGCATACTTAAGCGGTTGTTCTTTCGCTGTGTTTGTCCCCACCTGAAGACGGACGCTTGTGTTGCGCCCGAAACGTCGTGATTTAATTTAGTTGTTTTCATTTCAATTTATTTTATTTTCTACCTACGTGACTTTACCGAAAAAAACTAAAAGTATGGATCCTTGCAGTCACGAAAACTTCAAATCTAGAATCAAGTGCAGAATCACCAAACCGGAGTTGATAGCTTGAAAGCATTTAGCGCGGGGCCCTTGAAAGTGCGGGGCCCGCATCATATGCAGCTACTTTTGCTACGAGGATAATCCGGCATTGCCCAGGTTAAGAATGATAGCCATGCACTGCTCTAAAGAGATGTTAAACGCCGTGAGTGACCGTGCGATCTTCAGCTTCTCACCGCCGATGCCCATAGAGGAATCGGCTAGGATGCCCCAAATTTGGCCCAATCACGCTCAGCTTTCGAGCAACACCTTTCTTTCCACTCAGCTGCAGTCGAGTCGAAATGTTGAGGGGAGGGGGTGGGAATGGCACAACCCGTCCCTGAGCTGTCCCAAACGCAACGTGACGGCTCACGTTGCCTTGGGCGGCCAAACAAAGACAGAGATCCCCCGTATAGCCTCGACAAACTGTTGGGGCAAGTGCCGTAAGCGAACACCTATGAAGGCCGGCACGGCACACGAGGGGGTCGTGGGCCAGCACCACGCCCGGCCGCCTTTGTCTCCGAAGTGGCGATGTTTACACACCGCACCAGGTACTCAGTTTAGGCTGAGTCGACCTAGGCAAGGCCCAGGACCGGCTTCAGATAATCGTCACTGGTGTTGGTCGTGAGCGGGAATCGAACTCAGGTCGCCGAATTCGTAGCGCACTGCTCCGCACACACGCGCACGCACGGACACAACACACAGACGGCGGTGACGTCACCACGCGCTTGTGCCAGGCTACGTGCACGTTAAGGCCACGTGAAGTGTCGAACGCCCGCTCCCAGTAGGTCACGGGGCAGACCCAGGTGCCACGGGTCGACTGACCGGGATGACTGGCCGATGCACCACCTGTGCCCCCGACTGTGCCGACTTGCTGGATTTTAGACACCCGGCACTCCACTCGTTGTTGTGAGCGTCGCTCCTCTGCCCTCCTCTGCGTCCTTCACGAGCCTCCTCCACACACAACACACACGAGGGGGTGGGTGGCCAACACCACGCCCGGCGATGTTTACACATCGCACCAGGTACGCATTTGAGGCTGAGTCCACCTAGGGGAGGCCCAGGAGCGGTTCAGTTAATCGTGATTGTTGTTGGTCGTGAGTGGCAATCGAACCCGCTTCGCCGGGTTAGTAGCGCAGCGTAGCGCTAACCGTTTCACCACCGCTCGCCACACTCACACACCCCCCTCACAATCCCCATGCCCCACAGCTCCTGTGCGCATCTCCCTGAGGCATCAGGAGGCAGAGGAAGTGAAGAGACGTGAGGACCATTCTGGAATGACAGATGCTGGGGGGGACGCCGCGTTAATCGGGTGACCGTGAGCGAGCGATGCCGCGCACGGCACGAGGGGTCCCACTCGGTGCCGTGCTCTCTGGGCGAGACGGCCCCGGGGGAGACGCGACTGAGTTGTGGGCACGCCGCTCATACCTCAGTGGGCTACGCCCGTTTGGTTTTATTCGTGTCTCTATTTTGTTAAGTGATATGCTGACATTTACTATACACTGCTTGTTGTTGTAACGTTCTAAGCCGCCCCTAATGGACACAGTTTTAAAAAGCGCTTCATAGCTCATCGGATTCCTCCAGTATAAATATATATTCTGTTTCTGAAGTCGAGCTCATGTTCGGCTGACACGTGGCGCCTGTCTGGCACACGTGTCCCACTGAAGCCCCCCCCCCCCATCACATCGTCACACGCACAAATACGGACAATTGTTTACAAAAACAACAATTAACATCAAGTTGAGGCTGTGCTTGATTTGATGTGCAGCTCGCCCACGCGCTGTCCGACGTTTCGCTCCTTGTCCCAGGCCCAGGGAAGCTCACTCGAGGAGCCGCCGAATAGGAAAAGAAAACCGAAGCGATTCTTCGGAGAGTCTTCTCACCCAGGGGCCGTCGATCCAACCTCCTGGAACACGCACTGGCGTGTGTGTGTGCGTGTGTGTGCATGCGTGTGTGTGCATGTGTGTGTATGTGCATGCGTGTGTGTATGCGTGTGTGCATGCGTGTGTGTATGCGTGTGTGCATGCGTGTGTGTGTGCATGCGTGTGCGTGCTTGCATGTGGATGTGCATGCGTGTGACCGGCTCCGGTTTGTCAACAGAGGTCTCACTCAGAATCAGTCGAGCGGCATTATCTTTTCATCGGTTGCGTATCGCTGTGTGGAAGCTACCTGGTCTGTCGCGCCGCACGAAGCTTCAGGTCTTCTCGGCCACTGTCATTCCCTCCATTTCCTACGCTTGCGAAACGTGGAACCCCCTAATGGAGCATCGTCGCCGGTTAGAAACATTTAGGCTGGCCTGCCGACGACCCATCCTGGGTTTAACCAGGCTGGATTGTGTGAGCTCACAAATCCAGCCACCGCATGCCTAAACAGCTTTTGTTCGGTCGGATAGAGGGGGCTAAACAGGCGCGGTACGGGCTAGAGAAGAGATGGAGTGATGTGGTACAGGAGGATGTGGAGTTGAGTGGACTTACCGATGACTGGTAACAGCGGTGTCAAGATCGGCCTCTGTGGAGGAGGAGGCTCGTGAAGGACGCTGCTACTGGGCAGTTGGAGGCAGTCGCCCTCCAACAACAACGGAGGGCAGAAGAGCGCCGCTCACAACAACGAGCGGAGCGCCGGGTGGCTAAAGCACAGCAAGTTGGCACAGTAGGGGGCACAGGTGGTGCATCGGTCAGTCATCTCCGTCAGTCGACACGTGGCACCTGGGTCTGCACCGTGACCTCCTGCCGGCGGGCGTTCGACACTTCACGTGGCCTCAACGTGCACCTAGCCTGGCACAAGCGATGTGTCCTTGCGGTAGTGTCGCGGTTAGGGCGCTGCGCTATTCCATTCCCGCTCACAGCCAACACCGGTGACACGTATCTGGACCGGTCCTGGACCTCCCCCTAGGTCGACTCAGCCTCAAATGAGTACCTGGTGCGGTGTGGAGTCAACATCGCGCCACTGGAGAGACAAAGGCGGCCGGGCGTGGATGCTGGCCACCCACCCCCTCGCGTGCCGTTCCGGCCTTCATAGGTGCTGCTCGCTAACAGCACTTGCCCCAACAGTCTGTTAAGGCTACACGGGAGGGGGCGGATCTTTGTCTTTGCGTGTGAGTATGTGCACGTGCGTGCGCGCGTGCAGTAATCACGCGTGATGAATTGGTTGGGTCAATTTAACTGCTGATTCAATTAGTGATGGGACTGCAAAGCCCTGATCAATCATTCATAGAGACGAACGGGGGAGGGGGGGCACCCGGAGGGGGGGCCCTCCCCTCCCCCACCCTCCCCCCACCCCTCCCCCTACCCCTCCTCGTCGCCTTAATGGGGCCGCCACGCGCGCCCAATGCCCCCCCCCACTGCTCGGTGATGTTAAACGGTGGTGATGTCATCTCGGTTACCTGAACCGGTCCTGGTCCTCACCCAGTTCGACTCAGCCTCAAATGGGTACTTGGTGGCGTTGTGACGTTAAACATCGCCACTCGGGGAGACAAAGGCGGCGGTGTCGTGGTTGCTGCCCCCACCCCCTCGTGTGCCACAGTGCCATAGTTCATAGGTGCTGCTGCTGCTACTCGCCCCGACAGTCCCGAGCGTGATGCAATCTTCCAACCGGGGGGGGGGGGGTGAAATACAGTGGAGTGTATTTTACCAAACGCGTAACTGACCAGCGTGGGGAAGTATGGCCAGGCAATTCCGCACGACGTGGCTAAAGAAGTGAAACACACACGCATGGCCGACACGGCGTTCATGGGCTTGACTGATCTCTCAGTAGAATGCAGTGGTTCTTATTATTCTTAAACTTGGGGTGGACACCCCCTGGGGATGCTGTGAGATGCCCCTTTCTGGGGGTGCGAGACATGGCCCAGGTTATTTGAGACGGTAAATAATCGAGAACACAAATTGAGCACGGGGCACGGTCAAGTAACAACTTCCTTTGTTTCATCAATCCCTACGGATGTATTCACATCTTTTGTTTACCGTTGAGAACCAAAGGGGTGCAGGGCTGCAGTAGAGGCGAAGAACCACTCGCTTCGTAGATTCACACATAACTAAAACAAAAACAACGCCTGCATGTGCTACGTGCATTCTACAATAACAACACTAATAACAACAATAACAGCAAGAATAAAACCAATATCAACAATAGCAACACTAACAACAATATAAACAACAATAGCAACACTAACAAAAATATCAACAACAATATCAACAACAATATGAACAATAGCAACACTAACAATAATATCAACAACAATATCAACACTAACAACAATATCAACAACAATATCAACAATAGCAACACTAACAACAATATCAACACTAACAATAATATCAACAACAATATCAACAATAGCAACACTAACAACAATATCAACAACAATATCAACAATAGCAACACTAACAACAATATCAACAACAATATCAACAACAATATGAACAATAGCAACACTAACAATAATATCAACAAAATCAACAACAATATTAACTATAGCAACACTAACAACAATATTAACAACAATATTAACAATAGCAACACTAATAACAATATCAACAACAATATGAACAATAGCAACACTAACAATAATATCAACAACAATATCAACAACAGCAACACTAACACCAATATCAACAATAGCAACACTAACAATAATATCAACAACAATGTCAACAACAATATCAACAATAGCAACACTAACAATAATATCAACAACAATATCAAAACAATATCAGCAACACTAACAACAATATCAACAACGACAACTACTACAATGCATGCAACCGTGGAAAGCCTCCCCGAGTCTCAAGACGACTTTTGCAACAGGATCTTGCCCCACCATTGGGGTGTTTGGTCCGTTCTGACGACGAGATCTTTGGCTTCACGTGGGAGGGCAGAGACGGAAAACCCTGGAGATCACCCACCACCAATAGGAGCAGGAGGAGGTGACAATCAACATTCCGCACAGATGGATTCAATAATCCCTTGCTGTGCTGCCAACTCACAGGCGGCCCCAAGCCTATAACGCCTGACTTACCAAGCAGTCTTCCAATCAAGCAGTCAACGTTTTGTTTTTAAATGTTACCAAGTAAGGTCCACTGAGCTAGGTAGCTCCTATCACAAATGACATCTCAGCGAAGTGGCTTATCATGTGGACATTGATAACAGCCAAATACTCTTTGGTTTTTTCGGTAAAGTCACGTAGGTATATCAAACAAAATCAATGAAATCACGACGTTTCGGGCGCAACACAAGTGTCCGTCATCAGGTGGGACAACCACAGCAAGAAACTTCAGCAATTGTTTCTTGCTGTGGTTGTCCCACCCTGATGACAGACGCTTGTGTTGCGCCCGAAACGTCGTGATTTAATTTATTTTGTTTGATACCTATGAAGTATTGGAATGACGGCAGGAAACCACTTGACGGGTAGCACACTTTTTATTAAACCTTGACTTGTCACGATACAACGTGTGGTCTCTATTCCTCTGACTACACACACTTCACTTGACACGTGTAGTTACTATTCCTCTGACTACACACACTTCACTTGACACGTGTAGTTACTATGGCTCACACTGCATGCCCAAACTGCATGCTCACACTGCACTCCGCCCCGTAATGTCCGTGGAGCCTACAGGCCCACCCCAGCTTGGGCGTGGGCCACAACCTCTGAGTCCCGAGAGCCGGCCCTCTCACGGACGTTCGGCCCCGGGTCCTAGGGTTCCGCCTCTGGGTCACACAGAGCCCGGCCCCTACAGGACAGCGGGACTAGGTACCGCAGGGCCCTATCTCTTC
The DNA here is from genome assembly GCF_965212315.1 of Lampetra planeri. Classification (NCBI taxonomy): domain Eukaryota; kingdom Metazoa; phylum Chordata; class Hyperoartia; order Petromyzontiformes; family Petromyzontidae; genus Lampetra; species Lampetra planeri. Next base: position 1,546,505 of record NC_136129.1, on the reverse strand, counting down.
CTCCTCCGTCTTCAGTCTTCGCTGGTTACTCGCTCCCCGTGCGCCTGTGCGCACCACCTTATATAGCCCCCGCTCACGGGAGACGGAGCGTATGCGGACCTCGACGTGAGCATCCCCCTTAGTTGACCAATCCCCGCGCGCTTGTCCCAGGATCCCCTCGCTGTCAGCGCGCGTCACTGATACCCAACCAATCACTGCCTCATAACCCCCCGACCCCGCGCTGACCCCTGATCCTTCACCGTCAGCGCGCGTCACCAACACACACAGCCAATCACTACGCGCTGGCACACGATCCCTACCCCAGCGCGTATCACCACTACATCACCCCCTCACACATAGCTCGCAGCCGGCCTGGCTGCTAAACAACAACACAACACAACGTCAACACAACAAAAACCCCACCCCCCAGTGTGCCCCGTAACGCAACAACAACAACACAACGACAACAACCTATGTACAAATCGACAACCAACACAATAAAAGTCAACAACAACACACAACACCTAGACAACAAGCTATGTACAGCCCGACGAACAACACAATAAAAGCAAATCCCAGAAAATGAACGTGTCCAGTGTCTCTGTGACTATTGATCCCTCCCCCCTCCGCTCGCTCCTCCACCCGGGTGATAGAGCGGTCGAGCGGATGAGGAACGCAGTGACGAGGCGCTCCGGCCACATCGGCTCCTCATTCGGTTGGTCATAAAAAGTAGCGCGACCTAGCGTGAGTCCGCCTGGCCGGTCCATCGTATGGAACGGGACGCTGACAACCGTCCGGTGGCTCCGGCAGCCCTGGACGGCGCGGATCGGGCCTGGAAGGACAGGCCGCGCCGCGAAGATCCGGCCGCCGGTGGTCGGCAGCTGTCAGTTCCGAGACACCTGGGAGCGGATCAGGCGGAGACATGTGAGGATCAGGCGGAGACATTTCCCCCCTTGGGTGGTCGGTCACGTCACATGCTCAGCCCTCACAACACAAAGGGAGGCCATATGGAGGCGAGAACGGTTTCAGTCGGGAGGGGTGGACGTACCAACGGCGCTTTCTCCATTTTATTTGAACACACTGGGGGCGTGCAACCCGCACGACCTCCACGGGTCCCCGCCATGGCTTCAACAATTTAGGCGACGTAGCCAAAGGTGCCTGAGGGCAGTGCAGCCAGGCCCTATCACCTGGTTTCCAGTCGTGCACGGACACCTTCCGTGCACGCAACCGCTCGTTGGCAATTTGGCGAGCCCGCGAATTAAGCCGTGTGGCCTCCCGTGCCTCTGTCAGCTTATGAATGTTAAATTTAATATGTTCTGCCAATTTCGAATTTGTTCGTGGTGCGGACAGTCCCAGCTGCGTTTCCATGGGCGGGTCGGCTTCCCGACCATACATCAGATAGAATGGGGAAAATCCCGTTGCTGCATGGGGAGCCATTCTATACGCGGCGAGGACCCCCGGGACCTGCAGGTCCCAATCAACATGTGCCTCACACACCTGCTGGCACAGCATAGAAGTCAAAGTCCTGTGGAGTCTCTCCACCATCCCGTCTGTCTGTGGGTGGTACGGGGAGGTACGCACCTTCTTAGTACCCAATAGGTCGCACACCTCTTGCAGCAATTTACTTGAAAAATGTTTCCCTTGGTCGGTCAGCAAGCGTTCGGGAGCCCCCTTGTCCAGGACGTAGCCCTGGACAAAGGCGTCCGTCACAGCCGCCGCCGACTGGTTGGCGAGTGGCCACGCCATAGGCCACCGGGTAAAGTATTCGACACCCACCAACAGGTACTTATTACCCCTAGGCGTGACTGGAAAAGGCCCCAAAATATCGAGCGCAATGAGCTCGTTAGTGCGCGAGACCTGAATAGATTGCAGCGGTGGATTTGATGCCACGGGCGGCGGTTTCCGTCTGGCGCAATCAACACACCCTATTAGAATATTCACCACATCACTCCCCATCCCCGGCCAATAATAGTCACGCTGAAGCAGAGCAAGCGTTTTGTTTACTCCCAAATGCAAGAGGCGTTCATGTGCGGCCAGGACAACTTTCCCCCGCACAGCGGAAGGCACCACGAGTGCGTGGCGCCGGGACAAACTGTCCCATCTCATTAACAGGCCCTGCTTAAGTACCCAGGAGCCAGTTCGCTCCCGGCCCTCCTCGGGACCCCCCACCCTGCGGCGCAACGCTAGCAGGGAGCTGTCAGACATTTGGAGACGGCCCCACTCAATCAGCGACAGTGAGAGCAGCAAGTCCTCTCCCTCAGGGGTAGCGGGAACATCCCCGATTGGTGCATCCGCGGTCGCAGCCAACGCCCCCATACCTTCCGCAGCTGGCGGTTTACAGCGCGCCGATCCCATTAAGCACGCACATTTGTGACAAGGTGACAATCGCGACAGGGCATCGGCGTTAGTGTGGCGCAACCCCTTACGGTATGTGGTCGTGAACTGATAGTCCTGGAGGACTTCCAACCACCGTGACAATTGGCCCGAGGGTTGGGCGACCCTCAATGAATACTGAAGCGCCGCGTGGTCCGTCCGGACCGTAAAGTGACGGCCATAGAGATACGGTCTAAATTGCTGTACAAAAAAAACAATAGCAAGCAACTCGCGACGGGTGACGCAGTAGTGCTGCTCCGCCGGCGACAAGATCCTGCTACCATAGGCGACCACCCTTTCGACTCCCCCAACGACCTGTGAGAGCACCCCCCCAATGCCCGTGTTGCTAGCATCCGTGTCTAGCAAGAAGGGACTTGCAAAGTCAGGATAATGCAAGGGCGGGGCACCCACCAAGGCGTCCCGGAGGGAGCAGAACGCGGCCTCCTCCTCCGGTCCCCATCGGAACTTGACTCCTTTTGCCGTTAGAGCGTGCAAGGGTTTTGCAATGGTGGCGAAATGCTCAACGAATCGGCGGTAGTAAGAAGCAAAACCGATGAAACTGCGCACGTCCGAAACCGACGTGGGCGTTGGCCATGAACTGACACAGTCCATCTTCGCGGGATCGGTAGAGATCCCCGAAGAATCGACAATGTGGCCCAAGTATCTCACGGACTTACGAAGAAGGTGGCATTTGGCCGGTTTAAACTTTAATTTAGCCGATCGCATTCGCAAGAACACCCCTCTCAATCGCTGGAGGTGTTCCTCAAACGTTTCACTGAAAACAATGACATCGTCAAGGTAAATCAAGCAAGTATCCCATTGCAAGCCCGACAAAACCAACTCCATAAGGCGCTGAAACGTCGCGGGAGCGGAGTGAAGTCCCATGGGTAACCGGTTAAACTGGAATAGGCCCCCTGGAGTCCGAAATGCTGTCTTAGGTTTAGACTCGTCGTCGAGTGGCAGCTGTCAGAATCCCGATAATAAATCAAGAGTAGAAAAATATCGCGCACCAGACAATGCATCGAGGGACTCATCCATTCTGGGGAGCGGATACGCGTCAGCCACGGAGATTTTATTTAGGCGACGGAAATCTACGCAAAATCGCAAGGACCCGTCTTGCTTTTTAACCAGCACAATAGGTGCTCCCCAAGGACTGGAAGAAGACGAAATAATGTCGGCCGCCAGCATATCGTTGACGGCCGACTGAACGTGTTCCTTCTCAGCAGGACTCAGCCGGAAGGGATTGAGCCTGACCGGTGCCGCATCGCCTGTTTCAATATGGTGGCGCAACAGGTCCGTGCACCCAATGTCATATTTATGCTTACTGAACACATCAGAAAATTCTATCAGCAACGCACGCAGCGCACCCAACTGTACCGTTGACAAATCGTTCGAGTCCGCGCACAGTGAATCGACCCATTCAAGGTCCTCCCTCACTGGAATGTTCTGCGTCGGGCTTGGCTCAACATGCGCAACCAGCCGCTCTTCCGCAGGGACCCGTGCCGCGTGAGCTAGCACGGTGCCCTGCTGAATAACGGCCGGCCGCGACCCAGCGTTTAAAACCATCACGAACGGGTCCTTGTCAGCCCGAACCAAAGTGTGAGCCACCGACAAATCGAGACCTCCGACAGCCCTATTTGAAGGACCCAAAAGCATGCTCTGTTCCGAGGTCTCCCCCACCCATGGTTTCCTCAACCGGAGGGGAATTAACATCTGTGAACCCAGGATAACGTGCACGGTCTGTGTCGCCAGCGCTTGTATCGTAGCGCACGCCGTCCGAATTTCGGTAGGGTTCGCCAAAAATGAAATACGGCGACCCGATGGTAGTTCAATGCAACGCTGATCGATGAGAATTTTAATGGGCATTTTAGCCAAAAAATCTGTGCCCAACAGACAAGGAACCGCCAAGGAAGAAGAAACGAAAACGGGTCCCGACAATTTGATATCTCCAATGCAAATGGACGCCCTAATCTAACCGACAATGCCCAACGAGCCCCCATTAGCCGCGTAAAATGGCACGTCCACCGGGAGCAGAGGTCGACATTGGACGGGGAGAATGTTGTAAATGAGGTCCGATATAATAGTCGCCGACGCCCCCGTGTCCACTAACACCCTGACCTCGACCCCGTCAATGAATCCCGTAACGACCGATGATCCCGCCGACGCAGCCACTATCCTGTGCCCCAACTCCGACCATTTAATGTCCCCTCGGTCCCGCACGAACCCCCCTCGCCGAACCGAATCCCCGATCCCTAACCGGCTCTCCTCCGCCGCAACGCGACGGCCCATGTGTGTCGTGCATGTAGGCCGAGCATGTGAAGCGCCGCGACTTGCCGGGGTTAGTAGGGATGACTTGGGGCCTTGGTCGTCGTCCAGCCGAGGTCCCATGGCGCGCTGACGTGGAGCACGGCAACCGGACGCCACGTGGCCCCGGAGGCCGCAGTTATAACACGTGATGAGGGTCGTCGGAGATCTCGGTTGCTCCAGCTTGCGGGCCGATCGCAGAGGCGAACGACCCCCCGACCTCCAGTCCCCCGGTCGTCCCGCGGTGAACGCCTCCTCTCGTGGGCTGACGACTTGGGGCTCGGTGACCACCGGGCCCGGAGCTGAGGCCACGGCAGCATTGCAGACGACCCCCTGTTTACGTTGAAGGACCTCGTGCGCCTGTATACTTGTTGCGACCCGCAAAGAAGAAATATCGACCTCGTCGGTCCTGCGCCAACTTGAGCAGTTGCTCCAAGACCATCGCGTCCTGGCCCTCCTCGTCCATATGAGGGAACGCGGCGTCGGCGAGAGCCAACAACGCCGTGCGGTAGGCGAGCGCGGTCTCCGTGTCCGCCTTCCGCCGGGCGTAAAAGTGATGGCGACACGCCGAGGGAGGTCCGTAGACCTTGGCCATGAGACCCAGCGCAGCCTTAAGCGTGGAGCGGTCCGACCTCTGTGCGGACGTGAAGGCCGCGAGCGCGTTGTCGTCCAACATGGCAGGCAGTGCCCGCAGCGCCGTAGCGTCGGACCAGGCGGACATTTCCTGATGCGCCAGAAACCTGCGCTGGAATGCGCCCCAGTCCCCGCCTTCCGCCTTGAAGGCTGACAATGTGGGAAGGCGCTGTTGAAAGATGAAGTCGTCCTCTGCCTCGTGGTTCCTCTCCGCCGCACCGTCGGTGTGCGAGATGGCGGCCCCAATGGCAAGTGGCTGATGGCGGTCCGCAGCGCGCGTTGATGACGTAAGCGGGCGCGCTTGGAGAACCGCCGCCACGTGGTGCTCGCCGTTCCCGCCAAAAGATGTCCGCGCAGTTGAAATGGCGGGAATCGGCCAGTCATTTTGGCGGGAATCTGCGGGGCGACCCTGTTGAATGTCCGCCGACGTTCCCGCTCCTCCCGACGTGCTGATTTCCGCCAGGATGGACGCGGCGGCGAGCAGCAGCTCCGCCAGACGGGAGTGCGCCTTGCGGAGCACGGCATCGGTCCCCAGTCGCTCGTCCGGCGCCCTCGGCGGATCCTGCAGCGTCGGCATTTCTTCGTCCTCACCCCCCGATGCCAGCTGGCCCGAGTCGTCCAGGTTATCCTCGCGGTCAATCCCGTGAGTCCGACGGGTCTTCCTTGTATCCATGCCTGGAAGACTGTTTCACTTCTGACGCCAGTTGAAGTATTGGAATGACGGCAGGAAACCACTTGACGGGTAGCACACTTTTTATTAAACCTTGACTTGTCACGATACAACGTGTGGTCTCTATTCCTCTGACTACACACACTTCACTTGACACGTGTAGTTACTATTCCTCTGACTACACACACTTCACTTGACACGTGTAGTTACTATGGCTCACACTGCATGCCCACACTGCATGCTCACACTGCACTCCGCCCCGTAATGTCCGTGGAGCCTACAGGCCCACCCCAGCTTGGGCGTGGGCCACAACCTCTGAGTCCCGAGAGCCGGCCCTCTCACGGACGTTCGGCCCCGGGTCCTAGGGTTCCGCCTCTGGGTCACACAGAGCCCGGCCCCTACAGGACAGCGGGACTAGGTACCGCAGGGCCCTATCTCTTCCTCCTCCGTCTTCAGTCTTCGCTGGTTACTCGCTCCCCGTGCGCCTGTGCGCACCACCTTATATAGCCCCCGCTCACGGGAGACGGAGCGTATGCGGACCTCGACGTGAGCATCCCCCTTAGTTGACCAATCCCCGCGCGCTTGTCCCAGGATCCCCTCGCTGTCAGCGCGCGTCACTGATACCCAACCAATCACTGCCTCATAACCCCCCGACCCCGCGCTGACCCCTGATCCTTCACCGTCAGCGCGCGTCACCAACACACACAGCCAATCACTACGCGCTGGCACACGATCCCTACCCCAGCGCGTATCACCACTACACCTACGTGACTTTACCGAAAGAACCAAAGAGTGTGGATCCCTGCAGTCACGAAAACTTCACATCTAGATTGAGCAGCAAAATACTCTAAAAACGGAGGATCCAGAGAAAAATCCACGTGACCACGGGGAGAACACGCAAGCTCCGACTATACAGCAGCAGGCGTCAGGTTCGGGTTCGAACTCACGACCTCCCGCATAGCAGGCGAGGTAGTTAACATCTCGCCACCGCGGCGTCTAAAGCCAGCTGCAGTCTTGGCACTACAAATTCCAAATCCGTTGTCCGGGAGGGTTTCTACACATACTCCTGGGCTCCCCTCCCACGGGAATGGCGACTGAGAGAGTGCAGCCCCAGGGGATTAAAATGACGAGAGGCAGGAACATCCCCCCACCCCCACATCTCCCCCCCCATCCCTCCATCCCCCAAATTCCTCCATCCCCCCCCCAACTCTCTCTCCCCCATCCCTCCATCCCCCCCATCTCTCTCTCCCCCATCCCTCCACCCCCCCCATCTCCCCCCCCCATCCCTCCATCCCCCCCCCCATCTCTCCCCCCACCCCTCCACACCCCCCACCCCGTGTACCGGCGTCAAGGTCCCCATTTGAGCTACAACAAAACAACAACTTTACAGGAGCCTGCAAATCACTCAGTTCGGTCGGGATCACTCACAGAGCGGTGGCATCGCCCCCCGACTGTGAAGGCAGCGCAGCCGGTGTCTCTGATACACAGCAGCGCCTCGCTGCGTGACGATCCCCTTGTGCTGCCACACAGGGATAGCTGCTACTGGGGGTGCCCCCTGGGCTAGGTGACAAAGCAAACTTCGCCCTGTGAAGGCACCGCAGCCGGTGTCTCTGATACACAGCAGCACCTCGCTGCGTGATGATCGCCAAGTGCTGCAGGCACCGGAGCGCCCATGCTGAGCCCGCCACACGACAACATCTCAGGGCGCATCGCGTCTACGCGACTGCCGATGCTGCTACTGATGGTGCTGCTGCTGCTGGTGGTGGTGCTACAGAGGCTGCTGGTGGTGCTGGTGCAGCTGGTGGTGGTGCTGGTGGTGCTGGTGGTGTTGCTGCTGCTGGTGATGGTGCTGGTGGTGCTGGTGGTGTTGCTGCTGCTGGTGGTGGTGCTGGTAATGCTGCTGGTGGTGCTGCTGGTGGTGGTGCTGCTGTTGTTGCTGCTGCTGTTGTTGCTACTGCTGCTGCTACTGCTGGTGCTGCTGGTGCTGCTACTGCTATTGTTGCTACTGCTGCTGCTGGTGGTGCTGGTGCAGCTGTTGTTGCTACTGCTGGTGGTGTTGCTGCTGCTGGTGGTGGTGCTGGTGGTGCTGGTGGTGGTGTTGCTGCTGCTGGTGGTGGTGCTGGTGGTGGTGCTGGTGGTGCTGGTGGTGGTGTTGCTGCTGCTGGTGCTGGTGGTGCTGGTGGTGTTGCTGCTGCTGCTGGTGGTGGTGCTGGTGGTGCTGGTGGTGGTGCTGCTGGTGGTGTTGCTACTGCTGGTGGTGTTGTTGTTGCTACTGCTGGTGGTGCTGCTGGTGGTGGTGCTGGTGCTGCTGGTGGTGGTGTTGCTGCTGTTGTTGCTGCTATTGCTGCTGGTGGTGCTGGTGGTGGTGCTGCTGCTGGTGGTGTTGTTGTTGCTGCTGTCGTGGGTGAACTCGAGATGAGAGGAGTGACGATGGGGCTGGGACGGGAACCTCCCAGTCTCTCCCTGTCGCGCCAGCCGAGCAGCATGGGGCGGGGGGGTCACGGCCGAGGCAAAGAGGGTTGGGGGCTAAATCTGAGCTGACGACGGCGACGACGATGGCGATGGGAATGGGCAAATTAATCGGCCGCACTTTCAAAAACAGCGTCGGCATAACGGTGCGCGCAGAATGAGCGCGATGGGCGAGACGGAGGCGCGTCTGGAGTGTGATGAGCTCTGATGTCGCCAACGACAGAGAGCCGGGGGCTGGTAAGCGTGGACGTACGTTGAACTTCTTTCGCACCGTACGTAGCCAACCGTGCTCAGCGAAGGTGCGGGTGAAGGACAACGAACTAAACACTTCAAGCGATTCCAAAGAAACGAGTTTGTCAACCGAGATGATGACTTAAAAGTGCATAGCTCCCAGTGACTTCCTAATATGGGAAGGAAGAGCGTTCCAGACGGCCACAGAAGCGCGTCTGGAGGCGCCGCGCGGTGAAGCGGTGACCACCATCACCGCCACCGTCTCTGTTCGACGGCTCGCAGCCAAAAGCCGCCGCTGCTGCTGCCTCTCTGCTAGGATGGTGGGAGTTCGCGTGATGATGGTTTATGCTCCTTGACGAGATCAGCAATCGTGGCCGGCAGAACCATGCCCCGGCCGCCTTTGTCTCCCCAGGGGTAATGTTGTGGACACACTGCTTGAGGCGTTTATTTTAAGGCTCAGTGGAGTAGTGGACAGAGGCAATGCCCAGGACCGGTGCAGATTATAATCGCGACTCGCGCAGGCCGTGAGCGGGAATCGGCTTCGTAGCGCAGTGCGCAGAACAAAAACAACCAAAGATCCCCCGTGTAGCCATAACAAACTGTTGGGGCAAGTGCTGTTAGCGAGTAGCACCTACGAAGGCCGGCAAGGCACACGAGGCGGTGGGTGGCCAGCACCACGCCCGGCCGTCTTTGTCTCCCTAGTAGCGATTTTTAACCACTGCACGAGGTACTCATTTGAGGCTGAGTCGACCTAGGGGAGGCCCAGGACCCGTTCAGGTAATCGTCACTGGTACTGATCATTAGCGGGAATCGAACTCAGTCTGCCGGCTTCGTAGCGCAGCGAGCGAACCGCGACACCACCGCTCCCCAACACAACAACAACGGTCATTCCCCACGAAGTGACGTCACCACGGCGCTCGTGCCAGGCTAGGTGCACTTGAAGGCCACTTGAAGTGTCGAACGCCCACTTGGCAGAAGGTCACGGGGACAGACGCAGGTGCCACGCGTTGACTGAGATGATTGACTAAGATGACTGACCGATGCACCACGTCCATACAGACACACGCACACACAAACATCACTGGTCGATCGGCAGGTCACCATATCCCCCCCATCCCCCCCCCTATCCCCCCATCTCCCCCTATCCCCCTTCCCTATCCCACCTCCCTATCCGTGCTGCTGACAGCGGATGCTGAGTGGGGAGTAGAGAGGGAGAGAGAGAGGAGGGTGATGATGAAGATGAGGGTGATGATGATGAGGGTGATGATGAGGATGATGATGAGGAGAGTGAGGATGATGATGAGGGTGATGATGGAGAAGGGTGATAATGATGAGGGTGATGATGATGATGATGAGGAAACCTACAGGGAGACGGAGCCATTATCCTACGCTCAAAGAGGCACCATTCCGACCCCGGGTCCCATGCACCACGCGGTCGCCACCCGCGGCCCCAGTGGCCGCGCCCTTCGCCGCCTTTTGTTGCGGAGAAGTCGCGGTTGGAGACCGGCCGGCCACCCTGGTTAATACCGCGGTGCTGCTGGATGCGTGGCGTCTTCTTGACCCCGTGCGCCCTGCTGGACGCGAGCTGTCATTGCGTTAGCCGGGTCGCTTCTGACAAAGAAGCTTAACAGCTCAGTGGGGCTTTAACTGGTAAGATAAATTTTTTTAATAGTTTCGTTTTAGTTGTATATATTTTGAAGTGATCTCCTTACCTCTCCTATACTGTGTACTCCTATCGTGTTGTTGTAGCGTCTGTTGTTGTGACGTTCTGACCGCGTGGGCCCCGACTGGACATTGTGAAAAAGAGCGTTATAGCTTCGTATTGGGTGTAATAGAGGGACAACAGCCACATTAGACATGAGTTCATCGTTCTCGCCATACTCATTGGCTCACACTGACTGCAAGGCGTGGGGTGAAGCTGGGCGATTGATCACGTGCGGCTCGGCATCCGAAGTCCTGAAGACTCAGAATCGGTGAACTCGCCGACAATGTGCACGTGAGAGGGAGGAAGCTGCCGGCCATTTAGTTTCAAATACAATGCACACATTAGCGGAGCATTCTTGATTTGAAGCTTTCGTGACTGCAGGAATCCATACTCTTTGGTTCTTTCGGTAAAGTCACGTAGGTAGGATTACAATAAAACAGATCACGACGTTTCGATCGCAACACAAGCAATCTTCACTTCAGCATTTGTTTTGCTGTGGTTGTTCCACCTGATGAAGATTGCTTGTGTTGCGATCGAAACGTCGTGATTTGTTTGATTTTATTTTATCGGAGCATGTTTGTTTTCCATGTTCACTACAAGTTCTGTATGTGGTTAACGCAGACTCGATTCCTTGCAAAAACCTATCGATTTGGTGTTCGAACACCTGCTGTATTGCCACAAAGTGTAAAACCTATGATCGTTTTTATTAAACGCTGTTATTTAACTCACTCCGTCTGTTGTATCCTCAAAAAATAAATCTTGTAACTCAATTTTTACCCACTTCCCAATGTGATATCGACTGCAAACTTGAAATACCTACGTCATACTGATGACAATACTATATTCTATCATAAAAAAATCCAAAACAAATATTTTTCAACATTTTACACGCTTTTATTTAACTTACTCTGTGTGTTGTGATATCCTCAAATCTTGTAACTCTATTTCAACCGTCTTCCCAATGTTGTATCGACTGCAAACTTGGTATAGCTGTGTCATACTGATGACAATACTATATTCTATCATTGAAAATTAAAAATGTATTTTCAAACTATCTTTTTTACGGCTCTAATTGTCCACGTTTACGGCTCTAATTGTCGACGCTCAACTGACGTTGCCTGTAAATCACCGCGGTCCCTTACGTCACGGCAAGCCTCGGGGAGCCACGCCGAGGGGCGGGGGTGTGGAAGGAGGGGAGGGGCGATGGGGAAGGGGGCAGGGGGAGTGGCAGCTCGGACAGTACATTTCAATAAAGCGTGGTTTTTAAAAAAGTATTTTTGAATATTTTATTCATACCTTGATACTTGCAAACCAGTGTCCCATGATATAGCTCACCACAGGCTATAAATGCTCCGATACGTGTGGCATTGTCTTTGTGCTGTTTGCTTTTTGTTGTTCTCTGGCCTGACACTGGTGGTGGTGAGACTGGGCCCTGAAGAAGGCTGCTGTCACTGGTGTAGGCCAATCAGTTTCAAACACAATGAATGTTATTATCAGAGCCATGTTTGTTTGCATGCTCACCATAAGTTCCTTGCAAAAACGCATCTATAGTTGGTGTTTGAACATCGTAACACAACGCCTGTATTATTGCCAGAGAGGGTATAAAAACCTATTCTTATTACACACTTTTATTTAACTCAATCTGTCTGTTGTTGTTGTTGTCGTTGTTGTTGTATCCTCAAAATCGTGTAACTCAATTTTTACCCACTTCCCAATGTGGTATCGACTGCACACTTGGTATACTTATGTCATACTGATGACAATACTATATTCTATCATAAAAATATGTATTTTTAAACATAATTTATGTGTTATGTTTCGGCTTGGGTCTAATTGTCCACGGTCAACTGACATTGGCTGTAATTGGCCACAGTCCCTTACGTTATGGCAAGCTTCGGGGCCACTTCCTGGAGTCGTGGAGTTCTGCCATTACGAGTACGGTACATTTCATTAAAGCGTGTTTTAAAAAAAGTTTTCTTAAATATTAATTATTCCCACTATAATCACCCAGGAATGTCCTTAACCCTCGTGACGTCACTCCACGTCGACCAGCCCCCCTCATTAATATTAATGAACTGCTGCACGAGTGTCAGAAGGTCTTTTCGAAGGCCTCCTCATCCAAAATTAACTGACAAAAGTGCAGCGAACTGCTGGTTGGAGCGTGGGACATGACCGAGTGTCCGGAGAAGGCAAAAACCATCAATAAGAGCACAACATCGCTGCTGCACCACCTGGGGGTGTTCCTCGGACCAGAGAAGGAACCACCGCAAAGGAACTGGGTCAAGCTGGAGGAAAAAGTGAAGGAGCGGCTGGGCACCTGGAGTCGCCTGTGCAAGTTCCTCACCTTCAGGACAAAGACGTTGGTGGTGAACCAGCTGGTGACGTCCATGCCGTGGCACCGACTCTTCTCCCTGCACCCCCCCCCCCCATGAGTCTCGTCAACGCGCTTCAGAAGCGAGTCCTCGACTTCTTCTGGTCGGGCGGAGGACACCGGGTCGCGGCTGGGGTCCTGTCCTTGCCACTGGACGAGAGCGGTCACGGGCTGGTGTGCGTGCGGAGTCAGCTGGCCACCTTCCGACTGCAGGCCGCACAAAAGTTCCTGCACGCTGCCCCTGCACCGGCCTGGAGCGTCACGGCCTCCTTCCTCCTGAAACAGCTGGGGGCTCTGCAGTGCTCCAAACAACTATTCTACATGGACCTGCAGGGCCTCCCACTGGGACAGCTGCCACATTTTGGCGTCATCTGGTCCAACCCATATGAGACTATGCTCTAAGGAAAGCTGTCTCGGGTGTGGACCAATCGACTTCAAGGACAGTGCACATTATCAGAGTTATGTCTTTTGTTTGTATTATGACTGCAGGTATTGTGGTCTATGCAAACATGACTCCTTGTAAAAAGGTGTCAGTTTTGTTGCCAGATAGAAGGGTAAAAAAACAATTATCATCTTCTTGTTTCCACTGATCGTAAAAAAAGAACAGCCTACGTCCTCGACATGGACCTGCCCCTCATTAGTAATCATGAGCGGGTGACGTCACTCCACATCGAACAGGCCCCAGTGACGTCCTCCAAATGGACACCCTCCCTCATTAATAATAAATAGCGGGTGACGTCACTCCACATGGGGGGCGAGGCGCCTCCTCGCCCCTCCTCGGCGTCAACTTACAACCCTCACTACAAAGGCAGAACCCTCACGTCACGTGATCTCCGTCACGCTGTTGAGACATCGAAGTAAAAATGACGTCATGATGAACAAGGGATTATAACCTTTAAATGAAATAAGTCTGTGTCACCGCGCCCTTATAAATTGCACACGAATTGATGCAATTAATATCACGTGGCGGTCTGCTTTTCGCTTGCAAGTTTCACATCTACTGCACGACACTCGTCCTTGGACGGGCTAAAGGCGAGTTGCTCATAACGAGGGAGGCAGTTCCCTACCCGGGCAGCAGCAGCAGAGTGGAGAAGGGGCAGCCTCTAGTCCAGTGAGCAGGTGCTGAGCGGCGGCTCAGAGTGTGCCAACCGAAGCACCAAATAGAGGTTTTCTTTGGGTTAAATCGCGTAAATATATAAATGTGTCGTGAAACCCGCCACCACCCGACACAGCCAATTGGCGAGGTTTGTGACGTAAACAGAACGTGGCCAATTCGTTGCTCGTGCAGAGAGTACATCCACGACATTTACACACCGGTGTTGCTGTACCAGTAACGAATTGGCCACGTTCTGTTTACGTGAAAAAAACCCTTACTAATTGGCTGTGTCGGGTGGTGGCGGGTTTAACGACACATTGAGATATTTACGCCATCTAACCCAAAAAAACACCTGCATCGTGATGATATCGGTCACGAAATCCTCCTCCTGCTACGACGTGTCAAACAAAGCACCGAAGTTGCATTGCGGCAAATCATCGGAGGCGGTGGGTGGGGCGGGGGCGAGGGGAACGCACGAGGTGACATTCACTCCGTCTCTTCGTCGCCCTTCTCTGCACGCTCCACCCCCTGCGGCAGTCGTCCCTGCTCGGAGCGGCTGCTGGGAAGACGGAGACGGCGTTGCGGCTCGCGCCACCGACCCGCGGTGGCGAGGAGATGTTGACTACCTCGCCTGGTGTGCAGGAGGTCGTGGGGTCGATCACGACCATGACGCCTGCTGCTGCTGTGTATTTTTTGGAGTTTGCGTGGGGTTTTCTACCGGGTACTCCAGTCTCCCCCCCACCTCCACAGTGGCGGATTAAGCTAGTGCGGGGCCTGTAGAATGTGATGTTATAAAGGGGCCCTAAATAAAAAAAGTAAATATTTAAAACACAAATTTGTAACCTGCATAGTAAAGTAATTGTATTTTTTTCATTTGCTACACAGCCAGATAATACGACAAATCGCTAACCTTAAACACCCAGTCGTTCATAAAAGTTGAAGGCGGTATAGTACTATAGTAATAGAGCAAGTGCAGAATCACTGAACCGGAATTGATAGCTTGAAAGCATTTAGCGCGGGGCCCTTGAAAGTGCGGGGCCCGCAGCTACTACATATGTAGTAGCTACATATGTTGTAGCTACTTGTGCTACCAGGATAATCCGGCACTGCCCCACCACATTTAGAGTTATTCGGCTGTTGCTGTAAATGTCCACGTGATGATGATGATAAACCACTTTTCGTTGAGCGATCATTTGTGACAGCCAGGGTCGCTTCTGAAAAAAAAATCTACATCGCAGCTCGGTGGTGGGCCCTTACCTGGTAAAATAACAAAAACAGTTCATGGTAATACGTTTTTAGTTTAACCCACAACTGAAGCGACAAGTCATCGTTCCGACAAACTTTCTATCTCGCGACCCGCTCCGCTCGAGGAATTCGAGGGGGTCGACGCGTTCCCTGCAGGACGCCCGCGGGTGTAGAAAACACGAGGTCGCCCACACAGTCAATAACAAAATGATCGTCTCCGTAAATGAATGCAAATTTGCTCCGATGACCCTCATTAAAAACAACACGGATCCCTTGGCGAATTCTAAAATAAAGTAACACGAAGCAAGGTCGCCCCCTCACCACTCCCGCCCCGCCCCATATCGGTGCCTTTGTCGAGTCGCCAGACGCCCCCCCCCCAAAAAAAAACTGCCGACTTACTACTTACTACCTCTCTCTCTGAGTCGCACTCTCTCTCTCTCTGAGTCGTCCTCCCTCTCTAAGTCGTCCTCTCTCTAAGTCGTCCTTTCTCTCTAACGTCGTCCTCTCTCTCTGAGTCGTCCTCTCTCTCTGAATCATCCTCTCTCTCTGAGTCGTCCTCTTTCTCTGTGTGAGTCGTCCTCTCTCTCTGAGTCGTCCGCTCTCTCTCTGAGTCGTCCGCTCTCTCTCTCTAAGTCGTCCTCTTTCTCTCTGAGTCGTCCTCTCTCTCTGAGTCGTTCTCTTTCTCTCTCCACCGCTTCCGTCCATCCACCTGGCGACCTGCTCCAGTCCCCCCCTCTGCCGCCGTGGCGCGGCTGTGGCGCAGTGCCTGGCGCAGCGACAACCAAAACCTCGCGTGGCGCACACATCGCCACGCGCTCGTTCGTCGCGCTGTGCCGCACGCCGCGTGGCTCTCTCCGTTGTGTCCGACGCGTCGCTCCCCACAGCACCCCCACCACCAGGGCCGGATCAAGGCACGGGGGCTTTAGGGGCTGCAGCCCAGGAGTCTCCGCCAGCTGGAGGGCCTCCAGAGTTGATGACGTGAACAGTTGATTCGTTTGTGAATAATCTTGATTTGAAGCTTTCGTGACTGCAGGAATCCATACTCTTTGGTTCTTTCGGTAAAGTCACGTGGGTATAAAATAAAATAAATCACGACGTTTCTAGCGAGGGATGACGGACGCTGAGGTGTTGCACCCGAAACGTCGTGATTTATGTTATTTTATACCCACGTGACTTTACCGAAATAACCAAAGAGTACGGGGGCTGTGTTCAACTCACGGAGTTAGAAATTAAATAAAAACAAATCACGACGTTTCGATTGCAACACAATAAATCATCATCAAGGGCGAAAACCACAGCAAGAAAAATTATGAATTTTATTAGTTGTTAGCCTTGTAAAAATACATTTTTATTTTTCCTTTAACTTTGTTTTCATTTGGGGGGGCCTCACAGTACATGTAGCACCGGGGCCTACACAACACCTGAATCCGGCCCTGCCCCCATCCCGTGCCGCGAGAAGCGAATTCGGCCGCGCGAGCTCCTGGGAGAACTCGACTCGGTTCTCGAAGAAGCTCCACCGGCACGCGCAGCGAAACGTCGGACAACACGTCGGACATCACGCGGCACAACCTGGGAGCACGACGGGGGTGGGGGGGGGGTTGCAGCATGCACGGCCTGCGCCTGGCACCGGAACTCCCCCCCCCCCCCCCCCCGGGCGTCCGAGCTGCAGACTCCAACACGCAAACTACAAATAGACGGCAGGCAGCCAGCCGCCAGGAGTCGGGATCGAGCACACGACCTCCTGCGTACCAGGCGAGGGAGATGATTTCTCCTCAGCCACCGCGATCACACCGCGGGAGGGAGCAACGCTCTATCCCCGTACAGATGGAAGCAGATGGCGATGAGTCCACTCGCCGTTGACTGCCTTCTCCCGGCGAGCCGGGGTGGTGTGGCACCTCCTCGAAGGGAGTCTCACAACAACGGGGCGCGGTGGTGGCTAGGAGATGTTAACTACCTCGCCTGGTACACAGGAGGTCGTGGATTCGATCTCGACCCTGATGCGTGTATAATATTGGAGTTCGCGGTGTCTTTCTCCACGTGGTCGCGTGGATTTTTCTCCGGGTCCTCTGGTCTGCCCCTCCACGTTTAAAATCAACATAACGCGTTTGGAGTCTTTTTCTGCTGATATAAATGTCCACGTGATGATAAGCCATCTTCTTGGTTCTTTCGGTAAAGTCACGTAGAATGGAAATAATAAAATAATAAAAATAAACATCATAAAATAATTCTCACGACGTTTCGGCCACAACGCAAGCAGCCGTCCTCAGGTGGAGAACAGGTCTGTCGAGAAGACAGAGTCTGAATGACACACCCCAGGCTTGGAGCGTCTATTTAAGCTGGGATGGAGGGGGGAAGAGCGCCTTGACAAAAAAAACCCCGCCAAACCTCCTACGCATTTCATTCAGACTCTGTCTTCTCGACAGACCTGTTCTCCACCTGAGGACGGCTGCTTGCGTTGTGGCCGAAACGTCGTGAAAATTATTTTATGATGTTTTATTTTTATTATTTTATTATTTCCATTCTACGTACTGAAAGAACCAAAAAGATGAATCCCTGCAGTCACGAAAGCTTTAAATCGAGATGATAAGCCACTTCGTTAATATATCGTTTGTGGCCAAGTCGCTTCTGAAAAATATCTACATAGCTCAGTGGGGCTTTTAGCTCGTAAAATAGAAAAACTGTTTATAGTTTAACTGTGCGAGATACACCAACCTTCGCTACTTCCACAGTGCTGTATTACAGGCAGCCACCTACATCCGTTCGGTTCATGTATTAGGTGTAGCATTGTGAGCCACTCGGCTCTTGAATCGGGTGCAACCGCAACAAACAGCAGCGACCGCATAAGTTTGATCACAGCTCGCGTGTTCAACGGCCTATTGCCTCTCCACGCCAATACTGTCCAGCGGCAACCGTTTGAGCAAGAAAACCCCCGGGACCGGTTTCGTTTCAACCTTTCCGGGTCTCATCGGCATGCTTCGTTGATCGCCAAAGAGCAAAGCCAGCGCGCGCAACGCAAGTCCGCGTGCCGCAAAAACACGAACAGCGCGAACTCACAGCGGGGCCAGGCGCGCGTCCCCATCGCTCCGTGGGCAGCACTCGGGAGCCTCACTGAGATGCCTTCCCGCCTGCAGCCACGGGGAGGCGCACGCTTGCGGAGTGGGGGGGGGCGAACGCCTGTGCAGCAAGAGTGTGGACTCGTCTCCATCTGTCTCCATCTGTACGGGGATTGAGAGGAAACCCCGCCTCGCACGCGCGGTGGTTCTCTCCGGGCACTCCGGTTTCTTCCCGCGTGTATCGACACACTCACCCCAACACAGGACGCCAGAGCGTGGGCAGTCGTCGGGGATTGAGTGTTACTCCCTCGCATGCGAGGGGTTTTCTCCGGGCACTCCGCGCGTGCGAGCGCTGGACACGGCGGCGCGTGCGGCCGTGGCGCAGTGCGTGAGCGAGATGGTGCGCGTTGACAGCGCCTACTACCACCACCACGACGACTACTACTGCCCCAGTTCACATACCGTGCACGGCTGACATCAGTGGCGAGTGATGTCAAAACCGCTGCTGGTCCTGGCTCACCCCCCCCCAATCACCCCCAAATCACCCCCCTCCCCCCACCAACCACTCTCCCACTCTTCACCAATCCGCATTGACCAGCGTGGTGGAGTACGAGGGCGCCACGGTGGCTAGCAGATGTTGACTACCTCGCCGGGTCTACAGGAGGTCGTGGGTTCGAGCCCGACCCTGACGCCTGCTGCTGTATATTTTGCGTTTGCGTGTCTCTCTCTCCCCGTGGTCGCGTGGATTCTTCTCCGGGTCCTCCGGGGTTCCCTTCCACATTGAGAATCAACATCGAGCGTTTTTAGAATATGTCTGCTGCTATACATTTCCGCGTGATGATGATGATAAGTCACTTCGTTCAGCTATCATTCGCGATGGACAGGTCGCTTCTGAAAACAATAGCGAGGCCTTACCTGGTAAGATGAAAACAGCTTCAGTTCATAATTAACTTTGGTCAAACAACCCCAAATACCGACACGGCGAGGGAGGCCTTTATCTAGCAGTGGATAGACCAAGGGAGCTGTAACCCATTGTTGCTTTAATTACGATGGGAATGCACGGCACGGATATGCATCCGCACATATCCCTCTATGCCCCCTGTGTGCCACATGAAGGAGGATCATTGCCCGGAACGTCGCCCATGATACACTTGTTTTATCGTGAAGGCCACACACACACACAGCTACACGGTTGTCGTCGTGAGCTGTGCTCGTGCACGCAACCTCTGTCAGCGCAAACAGCAGGAGGAGAATCGCGAATCCGTCGCTCCCTCGAATCATTGATCCGCCGCCGCTGCTGCTGCTGCTGCTGTCGAGGTTGTGCTTTTACGAGACGCGTGACAGATGCAGTGCTGGGATGACGATTATGGTGACGAGGATGATGATGACAACGAGGATGATGACGATGATGATGACGACGATGATGATAATGACGACGATGAGGATGATGATGACGACGAGGATGATGATGATGATGACAAGGATGATGATGATGACGACGAGGATGATGACGATGATGATGACGATGAGGATGATGATGACGACGAGGATGATGATGATGATGACAAGGATGATGATGATGATGATGACGACGAGGATGATGACGATGATGATGATGATGACGAGGATGATGATGATGACGATGAGGATGATGATGACGACGAGGATGATGATGACGATGAGGATGATGATGATGACAAGGATGATGACGAGTCTAATTGACCGCTCGTCTCGTTGGCGTCTGCATCGTCCCGCGCGCACAACAACAATAACAATGTAATAATTTAAACGCATGACCCTGAAACAATCGTTCTCAGGATGCTCTGCACACAAACGCACAATGCACTCTCACTCAAAGTAAACACAACAACCCTGCAGCAGCAGCAGCAGCAACAACAACAACATGACGGCATAAACACTCCGGTGCGGGGATTCGAACCTTAACGCGCTCAGCTGCGAGGCACGCGTCCCGATGTGAGTCCCGTCGCCAACCAATCACAGCCAAGTGTGGGAGGGGGGTGACCGGTGGGGGACGACTCTCGTCCAATCAGACGTCTCCGTTCAAGGACGGACTGCATCGGGATCCGAACCCCCGAGATTTCTCGCCGCCGTTGCTGCTGCTGCCGCTGCGTCATAGCGCTCCGGAGCGATCGAGGGGACCCCACGCAGCAGACACCCCAGGGGGGTCACGGGGTCCGCGTAGGGGCCACTGGCGCTGGCTCGAGGAAGAGGGGAGGGTGCCGAGGAAAGCAGCAGCAGCAGGGGTGCTGTGTACCCCGCACCACTACCCTCTTCATATCCCCTTGCCCGCCCCGTGCGGGGTTCCTGAGCAGCAAGGGGGTAGCGAGGGGTGGGGGGTAGTGAGGGTAGCGAGGGGTGGGGGGGTAGTGAGGGGGGGTAGCTAGGGGTGGGGGGGGTAGCGAGGGGTGGGGGGGTAGCGAGGGGGGGGGTAGCGAGGGGTTGGGGACCGCGTCACCTCCTCCTCCTTCCCCCGCGCCTCCTGCGAGCGCAGCGGAGCCCCTCGCTGCTCGTCGGGGACCTCGTCCCGAAGGGGACCCCGTGGACACGGGGGTCGCACGCCAGGGGGGGCTGGGGGGTGCTGGGGGGTGCTGAGGGAGGCTGCGGCGCGCTGGGGTCTGCGGCTCGGGGGAGGAGGCTGAGGGTGAGGAGGCTGAGGCTCGGGTGAGGAGACTGCGTCGCGTACGGTTCGCGATGAGAGACGTCGCGCCCCGCGTGGGCGAGGGGGAAGTCGGGGCGGCGCATCACGGCGGATTGTGGTGGTGGTGATGGTGTGGTGGTGGTGGTGTGGTGGTGGTGTGTGCTGATGGTGTGGTGGTGGTGTGTGCTGATGGTGTGGTGGTGTGGTGGTGGTGATGGTGTGGTGGTGGTGTGGTGGTGGTGATGGTGTGGTGGTGATGGTGTGTGCTGATGGTGTGGTGGTGGTAATGGTGTGGTGGTGATGGTGTGGTGGTGGTGGTGGTGGTGTGGTGGTGGTGTGTGCTGATGGTGTGGTGGTGTGGTGGTGGTGATGGTGTGGTGGTGGTGTGGTGGTGGTGATGGTGTGGTGGTGATGGTGTGTGCTGATGGTGTGGTGGTGATGGTGTGGTGGTGATGGTGTGGTGGTGATGGTGTGGGGGTGATGGTGTGGTGGTGATGGTGTGTGTGGTGATGATGGTGGGGTGGTGGTGATGGGGTGGTGGTGGTGTGATGGTGATGGTGTGGTGGTGATGGTGTGGTGGTGATGGTGTGGTGGTGATGGTGATGGTGTGTGGTGATGGTGTGGTGGTGATGGTGTGTGTGGTGATGGTGTGGTGGTGGTGTGGTGGTGGTGGGGTGGTGGTGATGGTGTGTGTGGTGATGGTGTGGTGGTAATGGTGTGGTGGTGATGGTGTGGTGGTGGTGGTGTGGTGGTGATGGTGTGTGGTGATGGTGTGTGGTGATGGTGTGTGTGGGATCGTGTGGGTTGGCGTGGTGTTGTGTGTGGGATGGTGGAATGTTGTTGATGTGTGGGATGGTGTCGTGGTGATGGTGTATCTGGGATGGTGTTGATGGTGGTGGATGTGTGTGTGAGTGTCTGGGTGTGTGTCTCTGTGGGTGTGAGTCTGTGTGGGTGTGAGTCTCTGTATGAGTCTCTGTGGGTGTGAGTTTCTGTGTGTGTGAGTCTCTGTGTGTGTGAGTCTCTGTGTGTGAGTCTCTGTGTGAGTCTCTGTGGGTGTGAGTCTCTCTGTGTCTCTGTGTGTGAGTCTCTGTGTGTGAGTCTCTGTGTGTGTGAGTCTCTGTGTGAGTCTCTGTGGGTGTGAGTCTGTGTGGGTGAGTCTCTGTATGAGTCTCTGTGGGTGTGAGTTTCTGTGTGTGTGAGTCTCTGTGTGTGTGAGTCTCTGTGTGTGTGAGTCTCTGTGTGTGTGAGTCTGTGTGTGTGAGACTGTGTGTGTGTGAGTCTCTGTGTGTGTGAGTCTCTGAGTGAGTGAGTCTCTGAGTGAGTGAGTCTCTGTGTGTGAGTCTCTGTGTGAGTCTCTGTGGGTGTGAGTCTCTCTGTGTCTCTGTGTGTGAGTCTCTGTGTGTGAGTCTCTGTGTGTGTGTCTCTGTGTGTGTGAGTCTCTGTGTGTGTGAGGGTCTCTGTGTGTGTGAGTCTCTGTGGCTGTGAGTCTCTGTGTGTGTGAGTCTCTTTGCGTTTGAGTCTCTGTCGGTGTGAGTCTCTGTCTGTGTGAGTCTCTGTGTGTGTGTGAGTCTCTCTGTGTGTGAATCTCTGTGTGAGTGAGTCTCTGTGTGAGTGAGTCTCTGTGTGTGTGAGTCTCTGTGGCTGTGAGTCTGCAGTGCCGAGCTCACACTGTTGGCAGCTCGGGATCAAGATTTACGCTCCAATTTCACCAAGGCCACCCTCTCTCACCCTCTCTCTCTAACCCTCTCTCAGTCTTTACCTCTCTCCCCCACCCTCCTTTATCCTCTCAATCGCTCAGTCGCTCACTCTCTTCCTTCACTGCCTTCTGTTCACTCTTTCTCGCTCGCTCTGTGATTCCTCCCTCCTCCATCTCACTCTGCCCTCACTCATTACCTCCTGTCACTCACACTCCGGCAACCTCTCAGCGTGTCTCACTCCCTCTCAATCACGTTCTCAATCCCCCCCCCCCACTCTTACCACCGCCACCCGCTAAATCTCACTCGAATCCCACGCTCCTCTCTCCCGCGTGCTCTCTCCGCTGCTGGATGACACGGAGGCGACCCACACGTTTTGCCCCTCTCTCTCTTCTGCCAAGGGGCCGATACAGCAGCCGCGTCTTCCACACGCGCTCGCACGACGACGACACGACACGTCTGTGCGTGGTGTGTGTTAACTACCTCGCCTGGTCTACAGGAGGTCGTGGGTTCGATCCCAATCCTGACGCCTGCTGTTGTATATTTGGAGTTTGCGTGTCTCTCTCTCTCTCTCACTAACCCCGTGGTAGCGCGGATTTTTCTCCGGATCCTCCGGATTTTCCCCTTCCACATTTCGGATCACGTATTTGGCTCCATTATGAATTTCCACATGATGATAAGCCATTTAGTTGAGCTATCATTTGTGTTGGCCAGGGTCGCTTCTAAAACATATCTCCGTATCTCAGTGGGCTTTACCTGCTAAAGTAAAACATAGTTTATAGATATCCATTTAAATCCGCGGTGAGCGCGCAGCAGCAGGCAGGAGGCACGGCAGTGAAGAAGCCGCCCCCCCAGGTCGGGGAGGCCCCGCCCACTCAGCCGCTGGCCCCGCCCACTCAACCACTGGCCCCGCCCACTCAGCCACTGGCCCCGCCCACTCACCCACTGGCCCCGCCCACCCAGTCACTGGCCCCGCCCACTGCTTTCTGGCCCGCATCTTGAGCCGAGCCCCGAGGAGAGAAGGGGTTTCAAATCCGGTCACTTTCCTTTGCATTCTTGTAAAAAAGGTAACAGGTAAAGGTGCAGTTCCTGCAATTGCTCGCTCACGTCCCTGCTGGGCGGAAGCGGCCTCCACTAGGGGGGGGGTACCTTGCGCCGACTCTTCCACGCTTGGCCATGCCTCCAGGAAGAGGTGTGAGTCACCCACACTTTACCCCACCACACGGGGGACCTGCCCCTCGACTGGCCGGACAGAGGCGGGGGTGCGGGAGGGGTGGTGGGGAGAGGGGCGAGCGGGTGAAGCGGGTGAAGCGAGGGAGGATATCTTGTAGAGACGTGATGATCGTTTCAGGTTCCGCTCCGGGAGATGGAATCGATCCGGCGACCCCCCCCCCCTCCTAGGACCGTGTTGCGAGCCCATTGTCGCGACATCTCTAACGCCTCTCTCTCTCTGTGCTCTCCACGGTGTCTCCTCCACGTCGTCCTGCTCGTCGTCCTCACGCCATCGCCCGTCTTCTGCGCTACTCCGCTCGCCCTCCCTCCCGTGGTGACGTCCGTCCCCTGTGCTCGGTGAGTCCTCGCTGCCCTCACGCTGCCCACGTGATGCTGCCCTCACGCTGCCCACGTGATGCTGCCCACGCGGATTCGTGAATGTTCGCGTCACACGTGACAGCCGGGGCCGCACGCGCGCTGTGAACGAGTGCAGGCCACGTGACGCCCATCGCAATGGATGTGTGTGTCTGTGGGGAGCAGTGGTGCAGCGGTTAGCGCGCTGCGCTATGAACCCGGCGACCCCAGTTCGATTCCCGCTCACGGCCACCAACACCGGTGACGAATATCCGAACCGGTCCTGGGCCTCGCCTAGGTCGACTCGGCCTCAAATGAGGACCTAGGGGACAAAGGCGGCCAGGCGTGGTGCCGGTCAACCACCGTCCCGTGTGCCAAACACCGTCTCGTGTGCCAAACACCGTCTCGTGTGCCAAACACCGTCTCGTGTGCCAAACACCGTCTCGTGTGCCAAACACCGTCTCGTGTGCCGTGCCGGCCTTCACAGGCGCTGCTCTTAAACAGCACTCATCCCCCAGCAGCCTGTCACAGGCTACACGGGGGAGCTTTGTGTGCGTGGTGGCGTTCGCGGTTTGACACCCGTCCGCGGCCGCCTGGGTAAAATACTGCTGCGAGTGTAAATACGCCCCCCCCAAACCCCCCGCCCCAAACCCCATTCCCCCCATCCCCCCTCAAACAATCAACATCGAGTATTTGGCTGATATAATTTTCTACGTGACCAGCCACTTCGTTGGGCTATCATTTGCGGCTTGGTCGCTTCTGAAAAAGAGTTATGCAGCTCAGTGGGCCTTTCGTGGTAAAATAGAAAAAAATTAGTTTATTTTTTAATCGTTTTAGTCTCGTAGCTGCTGCTGCTGCTGCTTTCAGGTAGCAAATGATTTTACACGGACCTTGTTGACCCGGGTTATGTCCGAGCCAATATGATTGCTCTTCTCCTCCGTCTTTACTTCGTCTTTCGAACTCGCCGATGAGGAGTCGCGTTTTGGTCTTGCGCTGAAAGAAGAGCAACTTCATTGACTGGCCGAGGATCACAGCGGGGGAATTGAGGATTGGACGTCAATCCGGGAGCCGGCGACGTAACGGGACCCCCTCACCGGTGAGGCGCGAGCACCTGGAGAGGTTGACCCGGGGAGGATGACTGGGGGAGGTTGACCTGGGGGAGGATGACTGGGGAGGTTGACTGGGGAGGTTGACTGGGGGAGGTGGCACGGTGGGAGCCGCACAGCTGCCGCTGTTGAGAGAGGGAGAGAGACTTGTTTGTGTTTGTCTCAAGGTCTCTAATTATATGGCCCGCAGGGTCGCGTCGCAGTGGCAACACTCGGGGCTCCACAGCAGGAAGGGCCTGGGCTTGATTCCCAACCCGGGCGCATCTGTGTGCGGTTTGTGTGGTCTCCCCCCACCCTGTTCCCTACAGTGAGTGTGTGTGAGAGTGTGTGAGTGTGAAGTGAATGTGTGTTAATATGTGTGAGAGTGTGTGAGTGTGAATGTCGTGTAGGGGAGCGGTGGTGTAGTGGTTAGTGCGCTGCGCTATGAACCCGGCGACCCGAGGTCGATTCCCGCTTACGGCCAACACCGGTGACGATTATCTGAACCGGTGCTGGGCCTCCCCCTAGGTCGACTCAGCCTCAAATAGCTACCCGGTGGTGGTGTGTAGTAAACATCGCCACTGGGGAGACAAAGGCGGCCGGGTGTGGTGCTGGCCACCGCACTGCCCCATCACCTGCCCAGCACCTGCCCAAAACCTGCCCAACACCTGCCCAACACCTGCCCAACACCTGCCCCACCACCTGCCCCACCACCTGCCCCATCACCTGCCCCATCACTTGCCCAGCACCTGCCCCAGCACCTGCCCCACCACCTGCCCCAGCACCTGCCCCACCACCTGCCCCATCACCTGCCCCATCACCTGCCCCATCACCTGCCCCATCACTTGCCCAGCACCTGCCCCAGCACCTGCCCCACCACCTGCCCCAGCACCTGCTCCAGCACCTGCCCAAGCACCTGCCCCATCACCTGCCCCAGCACCTGCCCCAGCACCTGCCCCATCACTTGCCCAGCACCTGCCCCAGCACCTGCCCCAGCACCTGCCCCATCACTTGCCCAGCACCTGCCCAGCACTTGCCCCAGCTGGCTGCGCTAGGCTAAGCGGGGCGCCTTTGCCTTTGCACGACGGCTGCGCGCCTCTCGGCAGCCACTGGGGGGCGCCGCTCTCCAGCCCCCCACCCCGCCCCCACCACCACCACTCTCACACGGCAGCAGCAGCAGGAGCAGCATCGTCTCCACCACCACCACAGCTGCTGCTGCTGTTGTTGTTGTGACCACCGGCCGCCGCCGCCGCCGCCGGCAGCAGCTGCAGCAGCAGGTAGGGAGCGAGCGAGCCAGGGAGGGACCCCGACCCGGTGCCGGGTCGGGGAATGAAGGCGGCGTCGGCCTCTCCCGCGCTCTCTTCCCCCTGTGCGCGTCCCCTGACCTCGCTCCCCACTCTCTCCGTGTCTCTCCCCACTCGCTCCTCTCTCCGTGTCTCTCTCCACTCTCTCCGTGTCTCTCCCCACTCCCTCCTCTCTCCGTGTCTCTTCCCCTCTCTCTCCATGTCTCTCCGTGTCGTCGCTCCGTTCCCGCGCTCTCTCCCCACGCCTCTCCCGCGTCTCGAATCTCGCTCCGTCCCCCCCTCTCCCTCCACGCCGCGTCTCCTCCTCCTCCTCGAGTGTGTGGGGCTCCTTCCCCTCTTCCCGCCTCTCTCTCCACCTCGTCCACTTCCACCCCCACCTCGTCCACCTCCACCCCCACCTCGTCCACCTCCACCCCCACCTCGTCCACCTCCACCCCCACCTCGTCCACCCCCACCTCGTCCACCTCCACCCCCACCTCGTCCACCTCCACCCACACCTCGTCCACCTCCACCCACACCTCCACCCCCTCGTCCACCTCCACCCCCACCTCCTCCCCCACCCCACCACCACCCCACCACCTCCTCCCCCACCTCGTCCACCTCGTCCACCACCTCCACCCCCACCACGTCGCCCCTCGTGCCGCGTCCGTGATGGCTGCGCGCGCGCCGCAGTGAACCGAGGGCGGTCTCCGTCTCCGCCGCCGCCGTCGCTGCTGCTGCTGTTGTTGTTGTGGAGCACAAATCACGGCGTGGTTGGTGGTGGTGGGGGCGTGGGAGGAGGGGAGGGGTGGGAGGAAAGCCGCATCGAGCAGTGCATCGATGATGGCAGATGATGATGGTGGTGGTGGTCGTGGTGATCGTGCCGTGCCGGCCTTCATTGGTGCTACTCGCTCACAGCACTTGCCCCCACAGTCTGTGCAGGACACACGGGGGAATATTTGCCTTTGGTGATGGGGTGGTGATGCTGATTGTAGTCGTAGTTGATGGTGGTGGTGATGGTGGTGCTGATTGTAGTAGTGATGGTGGTGATGGTGCTGATTGTAGTAGTGATGGTGGTGATGGTGCTGATTGTAGTCGTGGTGGTGATGATGGTGATAATGGTGGTGGTGATGATTGTAGTAGTGGTGGCAGAGGTGTGGACTCGAGTCATGTGACTTGGACTCGAGTCAGACTCGAGTCATGAATTTGATGACTTGCGACTCGACTTGGACTTGCATAACAATGACTTTGTCCCACCTCTGAGTGGTGGTGATGGTGGTGATAATGGTGGTGGTGCTGATTGTAGTGGTGGTGATGTTGGTGATAATGGTGGTGGTGCTGATTGTTGTAGTGATGGTGATGATGGTGATAATGGTGGTGGTGCTGATTGTAGTAGTGGTGGTGATGATGGTGATAATGGTGGTGGTGCTGATTGTAGTAGTGGTGGTGATGATGGTGATAATGGTGGTGGTGCTGATTGTAGTAGTGATGGTGATGATGGTGATAATGGTGGTGGTGCTGATTGTAGTAGTGATGGTGATGTTGGTGATAATGGTGGTGGTGCTGATTGTAGTAGTGATGGTGATGATGGTGATTGTAGTAGTGATGGTGATGATGGTGATAATGGTGGTGGTGCTGATTGTAGTAGTGGTTGATGGTGATGGTGGTGATTGTAGTAGTGATGGTGATGATGGTGATAATGGTGGTGGTGCTGATTGTAGTAGTGGTTGATGGTGATGGTGGTGATTGTAGTAGTGATGGTGATGATGGTGATAATGGTGGTGGTGCTGATTGTAGTAGTGGTGGTGATGATGGTGATAATGGTGGTGGTGCTGATTGTAGTAGTGATGGTGATGTTAGTGTTAATGGTGATGGTGCTGATTGTAGTAGTGATGGTGATGATGGTGATAATGGTGGTGGTGGTGCTGATTGTAGTAGTGGTTGATGGTGATGGTGGTGATAATGGTGGTGGTGCTGATTGTAGTAGTGATGGTGATGATGGTGATAATGGTGGTGGTGATGATTGTAGTCGTGGTTGATGGTGATGGTGGTGATAATGGTGGTGATGATTGTAGTAGTGATGGTGATGATGGTGATAATGGTGGTGGTGATGATTGTAGTAGTGGTGGTGATGATGGTGATAATGGTGGTGGTGCTGATTGTAGTAGTGGTGGTGATGATGGTGATAATGGTGATGGTGCTGCTGATTGTAGTAGTGGTGGTGATGATGGTGATAATGGTGGTGGTGCTGCTGATTGTAGTAGTGGTGGTGATGATGGTGATAATGGTGATGGTGCTGCTGATTGTAGTAGTGGTGGTGATGATGGTGATAATGGTGGTGGTGCTGCTGATTGTAGTAGTGGTGGTGATGATGGTGATAATGGTGATGGTGCTGCTGATTGTAGTAGTGGTGGTGATGATGGTGATAATGGTGGTGGTGCTGCTGATTGTAGTAGTGGTGGTGATGATGGTGATAATGGTGATGGTGATGATTGTAGTAGTGGTGGTGATGGTGGTGATAATGGTGGTGGTGCTGCTGATTGTAGTAGTGGTGGTGATGATGGTGATAATGGTGGTGGCGCTGATTGTAGTAGTAGTGGTGGTGATGATGGTGATAATGGTGGTGGCGCTGATTGTAGTAGTGGTGGTGATGTTGGTGATAATGGTGGTGGTGCTGCTGATTGTAGTAGTGATGGTGATGATGGTGATAATGGTGGTGGTGCTCATTGTAGTAGTGATGGTGATGATGGTGATAATGGTGGTGGTGATGATTGTAGTAGTGGTGGTGATGATGGTGATAATGGTGGTGGTGCTGATTGTAGTAGTGATGGTGATGATGGTGATAATGGTGGTGGTGATGATTGTAGTAGTAGTGGTGGTGATGTTGGTGATAATGGTGGTGGTGCTGATTGTAGTAGTGGTGGTGATGATGGTGGTGTTGCTAATTGTAGTAGTGATGGTGGTGGTGCTGATGGTGATGGTGCTGATTGTAGTAGTAGTGGTGGTGGTGCTGATTGGTGATGGTGCTGATTGTAGTAGTGATGATGGTGGTGGTGCTGCTGATAGGTGATGGTGCTGATTGTAGTAGTGATGATGGTGGTGGTGGTGCTGATGGTAGTAGTGATGATGGTGGTGGTGATGATGGTGGTGGTGCTGCTGATTGGTGATGGTGCTGATTGTAGTAGTGATGATGCTGGTGGTGGTGCTGATGGTAGTAGTGATGAAGGTGGTGGTGGTGATGATGATGGTGGTGGTGGTGGTGATGATGGTGGTGGTGCTGCTGCTGATTGGTGATGGTGCTGATGGTAGTAGTGATGATGGTGGTGGTGGTTAGTGATGGTGGTGATAATGGTGGTGATAATGGTGGTGATGGTGCTGATGGTGGTGCTGCTCATTGTAGTAGTGATGATGGTGGTGGTGGTGCTGATGGTAATGGTGCTGATTGTAGTAGTGATGATGGTGGTGGTGCTGATGGTAATGTTGCTGATTGTAGTAGTGATGATGGTGGTTATTGATGGTGGTGGTGGTTAGTGGTGGTGGTGGTGCTGATTGTAGTAGTGACGATGGTGGTGGTGTGGTGCGTGCTGTGTTCGTAACCTCTCGCCGTGGCTTGCGTGCTGCCGCCCATCGATTGCCATCGGCTCTCATGATCCACTATCGTCATCAGGAGCCATGATTGATCCACTGCTGGTTGACGACCGCCCGTCCATTCCGTGTGAACCGAGGTCGGGCGCGAGTGGAACGGTCTGGAGTTCAAATCGGCCCATCCCTCCCGAACGAGGGTCGATAAAACGAGTACTGTACCACTTTGTGGCGAAATCAACGGCAGCTGTCCCGGGAATATACTCGCCCCCCGCCATGGGAATGTGGAATGTGCAAAGTGGTCAAATAACCTCCACGAACCCACGTGGACTGGCGGGGGGGGGACCCTCCGTCATCCAGCAGTGGAGTGACAGCAGCACTTGCGACATTTACACGGTTAAACTTTGAGAGAGAGAGAGATGCATGTATTGTATGTTCAATCAGAGTTGGCGAATCAGGGCGACTGCCCCGGGCCCCATGTTTTGGGGGGCGGCCCCACACTGTGTGCGATTACCCCCCGGGCTCCACCCCTCCCCCCCACCCCGCTTAACGACCACCCTTGTAATGACTAATCGCTTAATGACGGGCATCCATAGAGCCCAATGTGTAGTGTATAGTAGTGTAGTGTGTATCGTGGTGTAGTGTATAGTAGTGTAGTGTATAGTAGTGTAGTGTATAGTGTAGTGTAGAGTGTATAGTAGTGTAGTGTAGAGTGTATTGTAGTGTAGTGTATAATATTATAGTGTAGTGTATAGTGTAGAGTGGTGTAGTGTATAGTGGTGTAGTGTAGTGTATAGTAGTGTAGAGATTATAGTCGTATAGTATATAGTAGTGTGGTGTGTATAGTAGTGTAGTGTATAGTAGTGTAGTGTATAGTAGTGTAGTGCCTCCATAGAGCCCATTGTGTAGTGTTTTTTTACCCTTTTATCTGGCAACAAAACTGACACCTTTTTACAAGGAGTTTAGTGTGTATAGTGTAGTTCCTCCATAGAGCCCAATGTGTAGTGTATAGTAGTGTAGTGTATATTGTAGTGTAGTGCCTCCATAGAGCCCAATGTATTCGCTTAGCGACCATCCCTCTGCTTACGACGGGCTGTTGTAGGTGCAGTAACTATTAAATAATGCATTTATTAATCACGTTTATTTTAATACTACGTGTATATAATGTTGTTAGTATCGTTATGTATTAATGTGCATTGTTTAAATATTATAAAGTACGTTTTTTGGGGTGAAAAAGGTGAAACTTTCCTTTATCGGACCAAATTAAGCCTTTAACGTGCATTTCCTAGACTCACTTAGTGACCAAATCACTTAACGGACGGTTTCGTGGAACCAATCACCGTCGTTAGGAGGAAGCCCGCTTCTACCGTATCTTGTTATTTACTTGGGAGAAATGTTGAGCAGAACGGTGCATTTTTCTATTTCGAGAATTATATTATTTTATTTTATTATGTTTTATTTTTATTATTTTATTACTTCCCTTCTACGTGACTTTACCGAAAGAACCAAGAAGACAGAACGGTGAAGTTTGCTTGGCCTGGCCTGGCCTGGCCACCGGGACTCTGCGTGCGTCCCGCCGCTCCGCTCTTCCTTCCCGTGCCTGTCCCTCTTCCGGCGCCTTTCCAGTTGAATCGCGCTGATCGCGACGCATCGCTGATGAGTTCTCCGGGCATCCAGACCTGGCGGGTCGATGCTGCGGTCTTCATGTGCGGTGGTGACGCCGTCGCCGCGTCGCGGTTAACGCGCCCGGACTTGCGATTGAGACAAGTCCAGGGTTCCGCGTTGCCCAGATGTTCGCTCCCTTGCCTCGTATGCAAAGAAGTTCTATTGGGACCCTGGCGCCTGCTGTATATTTGGAGTTTGCGTGTCTCTCTCTCTCCCCGTGTCTCTCTCTTTCTCTCCCCGTGATGGCGTGTATTTTTCTCCGGGTCCTCTGGATTTTCCCCGTCACATTTACAAAAGACGCGTTCAGAGTATTTTGCTGCTTTGGATTTCCACGTGAAAAGCCACTTAGTTGGGCGATCATCTGTGATGGCCTGAGTCGATTCTGAAAAAGAGCTATGTAGCTTAGCAGGGCCTTACCTGGTAAAATAAAAAATAATTTATAATTCATTCCAGAATCAGAATCTGATTTATCTGGAGATATCCGATGAGCTGTGAAACTCTTTTTCACAGATGTCCAGTTTGGGGAGCGGGGTCAGAAAGTTACAACAAGAAAGAGTCAAACGGTAAGCAAACCGCTACAAATAAATGAATTAACTGATTCTAAACTTTTTATTTTACTTGACCACGTAATGCCCACTGAGTCATATATTATTTTTCCAGAAGCGGCCACAAATGATAGCGCAACGGGAAGTGGCTTATCATCACGTGGAAATGTACAGCAGCCAAATACTCTGAACGCGTACTTGATAAGCGTGAAGGGAAAACACAGAGGACCTGCACAAAAATCCACGCGATCGCGGGGAGAGAGAACATGACAACTCCAAATACACACCAGGCATCAGGGTCCGGATAGAACCCACGACCTCCGAGAGATGATACATAATAAATAATATCTCTGGCAAAGTTAATCAAAGCTCCTCCTGCTGCCTGCCCAGCGGCGTGAATGGGTTCACCGCAGTGTGAGGGCCGATAGGCAAGTTGCGTATAGTGGGGCAAGGTGGTGGGTAACTCCCAACTCTTCCAACACGTCTGGCCAGCATGCACGAGTAGGCCACATATCCCCTACGTGTATACAGTATCGTTGAACTTATTTCGCACCGAGCGTAGCCAGCCACGCTAATCGGAGGGTGGGTGAGCGTACGGGTCCGTGACTATGTGATTGTGTGAGTGACTATGCGAGCGGGTGAATGACTGTGCGAGTGGGTGAGTGACCGTGCGAGTGGGTGAGTGACTGTGCGAGTGGGTGAGTGACTGCGAGTGGGTGAGTGACTGTGCGAGTGGGTGAGTGATTGTGTGTGTGGGTGAGTGACTGTGTGAGTGGGTGAGTGATTGTGTGTGTGGGTGAGTGACTGTGTGAGTGGGTGAGTGACTGTGCGAGTGGGTGAGTGACTGTGTGAGTGGGTGAGTGACTGTGTGAGTGGGTGAGTGACTGTGCGAGTGGGTGAGTGACTGTGCGACAGGGTGAGTGACTGTGAGAGTGGGTGAGCGACTCCTGTACATAGCCAACCGTGCCCTTCTGAAGCTCCACCTGGCGGGGAGACCCCTTCCACCAGCGGCGGCGCGAGCGAGTCGTTTGCAGGGGCTGCGCCTCGACCTGGATGAGCCGCAGGGCGGTGGCGCTTTGCGAGGGGAGGTCATCGTCGGTGCGCTCTCAAGCCGCGGTGTTGGTGGCTGTTGTTGTTGGTGTTCACACGCTGCGTTTGCATCCTACCACACACTCGTCACCACAGCCGCGTGTACATGGCCTTGGTGAGTGCCGTCAAATGCTTCCTCATCCACTGCGCCGGGTGTCACCTGGGCCTCGTGGGTTAGGGTCAGAGCTTTAGGGGTGGTGTTGTTAGGATTGGGGTTCGGGGTAGTGTTGTTAGGGTTATGCGTAGGGGTGGTGTTGTTAGGATTAGCTAGCATTAGGTATAGGGGCAGTGTTAGTTGGCTGTAGTGGTGGTGTTAGAGTTGGGTGTAGGGCTGGTGATCTGGAGTTCGTGTGACAGAGGAAGGATTATTTTCCCAAATGGATCGTTAAGCACTCCACACGACACTTTACAGAATCTAGAGTGCATGTGGTTTTAAAATTTGTGAATTCGACGCGAGCATGCACCTGTGTGTGTGTGCGCGATTGGCGTGTGTGTGCATAATGTGTGTCATAATGTGGGTGTGCATAATGTGTGTTTGTAACGTGTGTGTGCGGAACACGTGTGTGCGTAACGCGTGTGTGCGTGCGTAACGCGTGTGTGTGTGTGCGTAACGTGTGTGTGTGTGTGTGCGTAACACGTGTGTGTGCGTAACGCGTGTGTGTGTGCATAACGCGTGTGTGTGTGTGCGTAACGCGTGTGTGTGTGTGTGCGTAACGCGTGTGTGTGTGTGCGTAACGCGTGTGTGTGTGCGTGCGTGCGTAACTCGGGGGGGTGTGTAACATCCGACGCGGTTTCCACGCGCCTTCATCCACAACGCTGCACCACCAACCCCTGTTAGCTCCCTCTGTACCCCCGGTTCAGCGCTTCAACTCAACTCCCACCACGTTTCTCTCTCACCGCGTCTCCCTCCCTGCGTCTCTCTCCCGCCACCGCGTCTCCCCCACCGCGTCTCCCCCACCGTGTCTCCCTCCATTCAAATTGTGGAACCCTGGGGGCGGTGGGGGGGGTCTATTTTGCTTTTAGATGTGGGTGACCCGGAGTTGCATTCCGCATTTACATGGGGAACATTCAACGCAGTTCCACGAGATGAGGCAGCCTCACAGTCAACATTGGTGATACATTTACTTAACGCACCTTCAGCCAAGAAAGCCGTGCGGAGTCTTCAAGACTCGGTGTATAGGAGGGGGTGGGGGCGATGGTGCTGCTGCTGCCGTGTGATCCCAACTGAGTGATGTACTGAGTGATGTGCTGCTGATCTTTCGGCATCGGGAGGTTGTTTGGCCGATGCCGGTGACACCGTGTGGGTGGGTTTTTAGCTGTGGGGGTAAATCTGAGCGCCTGGAGGAAACCCACGGGGAACACG
The DNA here is from genome assembly GCF_965212315.1 of Lampetra planeri. Classification (NCBI taxonomy): domain Eukaryota; kingdom Metazoa; phylum Chordata; class Hyperoartia; order Petromyzontiformes; family Petromyzontidae; genus Lampetra; species Lampetra planeri. Next base: position 1,511,845 of record NC_136129.1, on the reverse strand, counting down.
GGGAGAGGACTCACAAACTCCACTGGCTCACGTGCACTCGCACACACTCACTCATTCACTCGCTCACTCGCTCGCACTCGCACACACTCGCTCATTCATTCACACACTCTCACACACTCACTCGCTTGCACAATTCACCCAAACTTATTCACTCACACTCATTCACTCGCACCCATTGACTCACACTCACGCACACACACAATCGCTCATTTATTCACACTCACTTATTCGCTCGCTCGCACTAATTCAAGCACACACACTCACACACACACACACATTCACTTACTCATACATTCTCACACTTACTCTCATCACGCACTCACACACTCACTTATACACTCGCATTCATTCACTCACTCACCCAGACTCAATTCACCCACATACACTCATTCACACGCACTCATTCACTCACATTCACTCACACTTATTCACTCACTCATACACTCTCATACGCACTCTCAAATGCACTCACACACTCGCATTCATTCACTCACTCACCCAGATTCAATTCACCCACATACACTCATTCACTCACATTCATTCACTCTCACTCCTTCACTCACATTCACTCACACTCACTCATTCACTAACGCTCACTCACACTCACTCATTCACTCACATTCACTCACACTCACTCATTCACTCACACTCACTCACTCACACTCACTCATTCACTCACATTCACTCACACTCACTCATTCACTCACACTCACACTCAGGCGCTCTGCAGGACAGGGGGAGAGCATAACACATTCTACACTCGCAGGTCTCAACATCCCAGACCACAATCCCAAACTTCTCACACAATCCGGGAAACCTTCACACAGGAGGGGCAGTGGAGTGGCCAAAACGGTACCACTCATTTTAGACCAATCGGTCAAAGTCCAAAACATGATTTCCGATTTGTCCGCGTGTGCCCCGGATTAATAAACTACGGCTTTACTTCGGCTGTAATGATGTAACAGCCTTGTGTCATTCCACTGCCGGATGAAGGCCTCCTCCACCCTAGTGTCGGTCACGGGGGTCGTTTGACTGTACTTCACCTCGCTGGTCAATAACGGGTTGGCAGAGGGCGGCCCCCCGGGACAGCTTCGGGTTTGGAAACTCTGCCGATGGTCGGTGCGATGCACGTGGCGGATGACCATGCGGTAGATTTCTTGAGCGTCTCACTGCGACCGCACGTCTCGGGCAGGACCGTTTTATCCAATAGGCCGCAGTAGGTGGTGTGCCTAGGGCCTACTCATCCACTCACTCACCCACTCACTCACCAAATCACCTATCCACCCCCTCACCCACCCACCCACTCACCCACCCACTCACCCACCCACTCACTCACCAAATCACCCATCCACCCCCTCACCCACCCACTCACTCACCCACCCACTCACTCACTGCCTAGGGCCTATGAAAACTAAAGGGCCTATGCAAAAACATTTTGACCATGTTTTATTTTGGTTTGTACCATAAAATGTTTTAACTAAGATATCTTCTTGAATAAATATATTTATATAGCAAGTATATATATACAAAGTACATACAAAGAGACAGAGTCATGTCAATCGTTTGTTTTTTTCATAAGGAGAGGGAGAAATTAACGCCGGAGTTGAACTTTTCGAGAACATCTCTTCGCAAAATTAACAAATAACATCTTCACAATCTCATTCTCAAGAGGGAATAATATCAGTGCAAGGCAAGACAAGACAGCGGTGTTGTCCTATGGTTGATCGGAGACAGTTTATATTTAATCATCTTTAGCTGGGCAGTACCAACTGTACATAGTTATCACTGAAGGCCAACAAAACAAGAACCTTAATCCGGCCCTGGTCTCGGGGTGCTCTGTAGGTGACGGCACGCACGTCGCATTGCCCCATCGGCACGGTGCAAGGAGCTTGCCAGCGCTCCCCGTCGGGCAGCGGCCACGCGGTGGCTCGGTGGCAGAGCGAGCGGCTCCCGATTGGGGGGTCGTGAGTTCAAGCCCCGGTCGGGTTGGGGTTCACTCAGCCCAACCTTCCTCCCGCCGGGGTCGAATAAATAGTCGCTCTTTTTTTTGGGAGGCAGTCGACAGTGTTTGTCCTCCGGATTGACTCATCACCGCTCCCCCGCCTGCCATAGAAATGTGTAATTTCTATCCACAGGCTCATGAGGGCTGCAAACAGGAGATGAGCACTGATGCCTCGGGCGCTGATTGGAGCCCACTGGAGAAGGCGGGAAATTACTTGTTACGGTTTTTGTGGCTTTTGTGTTGCGTGTTATTCGGCTCGCCGTTGGTGAGAATTCCACTCATTGAGGTTGCAGAGGGGGAGGAGGGAGTGCTGTGAGAGTGTGGCCATGAAAAAGGGAGGAGGATGTGGAGAGAGAATGGGAGGTGGCGCTTGAATTATCATAAGAAGGGGCGATGGCAGCCGTGCTCGCACAATCGCTCCCCTGGGCCGTTTGCGCGGCTTTGTGGGCCGTGGAGATTCGCGCGGACGATGATGACGACGACGACGTCGGACGCCTGGCGAAGGGGGGGGCATTGCCGCGATGATGATGATAATGAACGTCAAGCGGAGGATATTGATGCGAAACTATCGTCAACGTCGTTGCGGAGATGGTAAACAACAGTGAAATTAATATACAGATGAAGTCCCTCCCTCCCCCTCATCCTCATAGCTGTCGTGCCACGCGTAGCACGCGCAGGTATCCCTCGTTTTTATGAAAAGGGGATCCGTTGTTTTAAAAAGCGCGTGCAAAGACGAAATTTCGTAAATAGAAAATGGCTTTTCCCATTAAGTTAACATTTAAAGTTAGGGATGTGTTTTGGACTGTCATTCCAGCTCTGCTCAAAACCTAAAACTACACCCCTATCTCACTTTTTACAATACAAAGCAATTATAATAACTGACAAGTATTAAAACGATTTAAGAATATTAAGTGAAAAAAAACAATAATACATTTTCGGGTAACTCGCGACGTTGGAATGACTGGCGGTGCGATGTTGAGGCTTTGCCGTGATGCCGGCGTGGATCGGTGTCGCAGCCTCGTTCGATGACCTCGCGGCGCACGGGGCCGGAGTGAAATTTCGCGAACGCGGAAATTCTATTTCGTTCGGACGCAAAATTTCGTAAAACCCAAACGTTCGTTCACCCGGACAACGTTCGTTCACGTGGAAAGTTACAGCAGCCGAATACTCTAAACGCTCGTTTCTAAATGTGGAGGGAATAGCCGCAGGACCCGGCGAAAAATCCAAGCAGCCACGGGGAGAGAGAGAGAGAGACGCAAACTCCAAATATAGAGCAGGCGTCAGGGTCAGGATCGAACCCACGACCTGCTTTATACTGGGCGAGGTAGTTAACGTCTTGCCAACGTGATGATGATAAGAGAGAGACGCAAACTCCAAATATACAGCAGCAGGCGTCAGGGTCAGGATCGAACCCACGGACTGCTGTATACCGGGCGAGGTAGTTAACATCTGCTAGCCGCCTCTGCCTGCGGAGTAGCAGCCAGGCGTCCGCTTGTCGTGGTTGCTGAAGCGAGCGCCCCACGGGATTGCCGCACGTGCGCCCTGCGCTTATCGTGCTTTGCAAAGTTTGTTTTCAAATTGTTTACACTGGGGCATTTGGGATGGCCCAAATGGAAAAGCCCCACAGGGCCCCCCGACTGTAGAGTCAGATAGCGTGCTCCCCCCCCCCGTGGCGACGATTTCGCCGCAGCATCGGCTTCGGTCGGCACGCAGCACGGGTGGGTGAAGTTAGAGTGGTCCGCAACTTCACTTGAGCGTTTGTTGATCCCACAGGTCCAATTCTTTACCACCGTTTTTGCGAAAAATCCCGTTTCCACTGACAATTATCACTGCAGAAGCAAGTGCGCGCATGTGTGCAGGGAGCCGTGGCGTCGCGGTTAGCGTGTTGTCCTACGAACCCGGCGACCCGAGTTCGATTCTCGCTCACGACCAACACCGGTGACGATTATTCGAACCGGTCCTGGGCCTCCCCTAGGTCTACTCGGCCTCAAATGAGTACCTGGTGCGCTGTGTAAACATCGCCACTGGGGAGACAAAAGCAGGCGGGCGTGGTGCTGGCCACCCACCCCCTCGTGTGCCACAGTACCGGCCTTCAAAGGTGCTCGCTAAAAGCACTTGCCCCAACAGTCTGTTAAGGATATACGGGGGATCTTTGTTTTTGGTGACGCCACCGAGATGCGTGAAGGTGACGGCGGTGTCCTCGCGGCGTACCGACTGACGTGGCGCGCATCGTTCACCCCCCCCCCCTCATCCCTGGCCCTGCTTGGCCCCGATCCAGATTCAGACGCCTTGCGACGCCGACGTATTTGTCTACGTACGTAGAATTGCTTTGGCACTGTGTGTAGCCAACTGTGCTAATCGGAGGGGCGGGGAGAGGAAGGACAACAAACTAAACACAACAACAACAAGAAGCTGTTTTAAAGATATGAGTTTGTCAATCTGGATGATGATTTAAAAGCGCACAGCTCCCAACGGCCTTCCTAATATCGTGATGAAGAGCGTTCCAGACGGCCGCGTAAGCGCATCCGACGGCGCCGCGCGGTGCACCACGGTTCGGGTCAACGGCTCGGTACGGCAAACAACCGGCGGCAACCACCCGTGCCGTGAGGGCCCGACTTTCGGCTCGGGCCGTGCCAGCGGGAGATGAGGGGCCTTAGTTGGTCGCGTCGCTGCCCTGGTGCGGCAGGGCCGAGCGATCCCCAACCCCCCCCCCTCCCCCACCACGTTGGGTCCGCGACGAGTCCGAGCGTTTCGTTCGCGATCGATGGGGAGGAGAAAGCCGCTCCTAATTAGCGGCGGGAGGGTGGAGGGGGGGGGGGTCGGCGAGAGCGGTGCCGGGGTGGTAATCGGCCCCCGGCTCTCGGATCGGCTGGGTGGGCGAGGGACGCGTTGCCGGCGGCGGCGGTGAGCCGAGGTCAACCCACGCGGTGCCGCGTCAACTCGGCGGTCGGCGTTCCCGCGGAACCCCCCGGGTCTTAACAAATCCTAAACTTGGGTCTGGAGGGTGGGGGGTGGTGGAAAGATTTCGGGTCATTTAAAAAAAAAATCTGTTCGCCGCTCGGAATGCTGCTGCGTGCCACAAGTGCCGCGCGGAGCAAGAGGAATTGACCGGGTCACCGGGTGTTCGGGCGCATTCGGCGGAGACGCTCCCCAAGGGCGTGGCGCGGAAACGTCGGACATGGTGGCGGATGACGCTCGGCACGGCCGGCAAACGCGGGTCGTCACCGGGGTCGTGTTGGGGAGCGGTTGCGCCGTGGTTAGCGCACTACACCTCGAGCCCCCCCCCCCCTCCCCCCCCCGACGGCCAGAGTTTGATTACCGGGCCACAGCTCGCATGGCCGTCCACCGGCCGCCATCCCGCACCGGCAGATAAGACGGGCAGCGCTAACGCCGTACGGTGTGAACGCGAAGCATCGTCTCTCTGAGCTATTTCAAGAACAACTGCACGGCGCTGGTTAACAAGCGTCCCTTGTGGTGGCACGCAGCGCGCGCCCGCTGCAACACCACCCCCACCCACTGCAGCACCACCTCCACCCACTGCAGCACCACCTCCACCCACTGCAACACCACCCCCACCCACTGCAACACCACCCCCACCCACTGCAGCACCACCCCCACCCACTGCAACACCACCCCCACCCACTGCTGCACCACCCCCACCCACTGCAGCACCACCCCCACCCACTGCAGCACCACCCCCACCCACTGCAACACCACCCCCACCCACTGCAACACCACCCCCACCCACTGCAGCACCACCACCACCCACTGCAACACCACCCCCACCCACTGCAGCACCACCCCCACCCACTGCAACACCACCCCCACCCACTGCAGCACCACCCCCACCCACTGTAACACCACCCCCACCCACTGCAACACCACCCCCACCCACTGCAGCACCACCCCCACCCACTGCAGCACCACCCCCACCCACTGCAACACCACCCCCACCCACTGCACTGCCACCCCCCACCCACTACAACACCACCCCCACCCACTGCAACACCACCCCCCACCCACTGCAACACCACCCCCACCCACTGCAGCACCACCCCCACCCACTGCAGCACCACCCCCACCCACTGCAACACCACCCCCACCCACTGCACTGCCACCCCCACCCACTACAACACCACCCCCACCCACTGCAACACCACCCCCACCCACTACAACACCACCCCCACCCACTGCAGCACCACCCCCACCCACTGCAACACCACCCCCACCCACTGCAACACCACCCCCACCCACTGCAACACCACCCCCACCCTCTGCACTGCCACCCTCACCCACTGCACTGCCACCCCCACCCACTACAACACCACCCCCACCCACTACAACACCACCCCCACCCACTGCAACACCACCCCCACCCACTACAACACCACCCCCACCCACTGCAACACCACCCCCACCCACTGCAGCACCACCCCCACCCACTGCAGCACCACCCCCACCCACTGCAACACCACCCCCACCCACTACAACACCACCCCCACCCACTGTAACACCACCCCCACCCACTGCAACACCACTCCCACCCACTGCAACACCACCCCCACCCACTGCAACACCACTCCCACCCACTGCAACACCACTCCCACCCACTGCAACACCACTCCCACCCACTGTAACACCACCCCCACCCACTGTAACACCACCCCCACCCACTGTAACACCACCCCCACCCACTGCAGCACCACCCCCACCCACTGCAACACCACCCCCACCCACTACAACACCACCCCCACCCACTGTAACACCACCCCCACCCACTGCAACACCACTCCCACCCACTGCAACACCACCCCCACCCACTGCAACACCACCCCCACCCACTGCAACACCACCCCCACCCACTACAACACCACCCCCACCCACTGCAACACCACCCCCACCCACTGCAACACCACTCCCACCCACTGCAACACCACCCCCACCCACTGCAACACCACCCCCACCCACTGCACTGCCACCCCCACCCACTACAACACCACCCCCACCCACTGCAACACCACCCCCCACCCACTGCAACACCACCCCCACCCACTGCAGCACCACCCCCAGCCACTGCAGCACCACCCCCACCCACTGCAACACCACCCCCACCCACTGCACTGCCACCCCCACCCACTACAACACCACCCCCACCCACTGCAACACCACCCCCACCCACTGCAACACCACTCCCACCCACTGCACTGCCACCCCCACCCACTGTAACACCACCCCCACCCACTGCAACACCACCCCCACCCACTGCAACACCACTCCCACCCACTGCAACACCACTCCCACCCACTGTAACACCACTCCCACCCACTGTAACACCACCCCCACCCACTGTAACACCACCCCCACCCACTGCAACACCACCCCCACCCACTGCAGCACCACCCCCACCCACTGCAACACCACCCCCACCCACTGCACTGCCAACCCCACCCACTGCAACACCACCCCCACCCACTACAACACCACCCCCACCCACTGCAACACCACCCCCACCCACTGCAACACCACCCCCACCCACTGCAACACCACCCCCACCCACTGCAACACCACCCCCACCCACTGCAACACCACCCCCACCCACTGTTCACGACCCTGTGGAGCCAGTGGCCGAAATTCCGCATTCATATGCCGGGGGCGAGTAGGGCTCCGTAGGTCTTTCCCGAAAGGTGCGTCTCATTTTATCCACTCCGGAGGGAGGGATGGATGATATGGCTGAGACAGACCCCCCCCCCCCCTCCAACCGCGCCTGAGCACGGTTGGCTACGTGCGGTGCGCACGCTCGCTCTGCCACAGAGTCGTCACCGGGCCGGCTGTACAATCGGCGTCATTTTGGGCAAAATTACCATACTTAGTGGCACATGAAGAAGGTCCGTTGCTTGAAACGTCGGCTATTCATATGTATAATGCGTATAGACGTTTCCTGATAGGGCCGCAGTGTTGTTGACGGACGTGTGGGGTTAGTCGTCGCCTGTGCTTGTGCACCACTGCCGCCGTGCGGTTCGTGCGGGGCTACGCGCGGTGTCACGTGCGTCGCCGTGGGGTTCGTGCGAGGCTACGCGCGGTGTCACGTGCGTCGCCCCGGCGGGCTGCCGCCTCCTCGACAGCGATCCCAGCGGCCCCCCCTCCCCCCCCTCGTTACTCGTTAGGGGATTGCGATGTTTTTGTCGTGGGATTAAACCACCTTAGGGTGGATTAGCAGAGCGAGCGCCCGCGCCGCGACAGACGCAGCCGGCAAATCCCGCGGCTCGCTGTCCCCCCCCCCCCCGCGCTGTCGTCCCCTCCCCGCGCTGTCCCCCCCGCGCTGTCCCCCCCCCGTCCCGCGCTGCTGGCACGGTAACGCGACACCGGGCCCCGTGCACCGACCGGCCGGCAAGGTTCTTGCGGCTCCGTTGGTCGAGCCGTTCCGCACATTACCCCCGCGTCGGCGTCTCGCCCGTCGCCCGGGGTCACCCGGGGTTTCCCGGGGTCACCCGGGGTGGACCGACTCTGATTCCGAGGTCAAGAGGCACTGCTTGTGAATTCTCTTGAGGTGACCTCAGCGGGGGGCCCGGCGTGGTGGCCAAACCGGGATTCAGAATTTCTCAAAACTCGCAAATCAAGCGCAGGGACTACATTTTGTTAATCTTATACAGTAATGCCTCGATGTATACGAAGTACGCAAAGTTTCTGAATTTACCAACGGGTTCCGTTCCTGAGACCCGTTCGTAAGAACCAGTGGCATCTACATCGGCAGAACATGAAGAACCAGTGGCATCTACATCAGCAGAACGTGAAGAACCAGTGGCATCTACATCTACAGAACATGAAGAACCAGTGGCATATACATCTGCATAACATGAAGAACCAGTGGCATCTACATCTACAGAACATGAAGAACCAGTGGCATCTACATCGGCAGAACGTGTAGAACCAGTGGCATCTACATCTACAGAACATGAAGAACCAGTGGCATATACATCTACAGAACATGAAGAACCAGTGGCATCTACATCTGCAGAACATGAAGAACCAGTGGCATCTACATCTACAGAACATGAAGAACCAGTGGCATCTACATCTACAGAACGTGAAGAACCAGTGGCATCTACATCTACAGAACATGAAGAACCAGTGGTATCTACATCTGCAGAACATGAAAAACCAGTGGCATCTACTGCAAAACATAAAGAACCAGTGGCATCTACTGCAGAACATGAAGAACAAGTGGCATCTCCATCTGCAGAGGAGGAAGAGGAGGAGGGGGCAAGCCACTCATGGGTTCTGCGCGATCCAGCAGCGTTGCTGTGTGCAGGTGATTGTGACGAGCACAGTGAGTGTGACGCGGTGATTGTGACGCGGTGATTGCGCCGCATCGTCACGAGGCGGCGATGCACCGCGTGGAGATTCCCCGTAGAGAATCCCGCTCGTCGGTCGCACCATGAGTGGCCTTGAAAGGAAAAAATACGTCACGTGCAGTAAGCCTTCTCCATAGCTCGTGAACGCTTTATTCTTCAGAGCACAACTTAAGGACCTGTTACATATATGACACGAGCTGAGCTGGCGTGTTGGCCGTGCTTGTGTCACCGCCGCAGAGCGGTGAAGGCGGCGGCGTCACCGGGCGACGCGCTCCACACTCGCGATCGGCGCTGATCGTGGGTAGCGCCGGGTCGGCTGGGCGAGGAGCGATCGCGAGCGGTGCGACGTGCGCTGCCGCGAGGGGCCCTTGTGCCGCCCCCCACTCGCCCCCCACTCGCCCCCCACTCGCCCTCCATTCGCCGTCGCTGCCACGCGTCCCCAGGAGAGGCCGCTTGGCCGTGTTTACGTCTCGTGGCCGCGGCTCCGCCGGCTGTTTGTGTCGGCCTCGCCCGCCCGGCTAATTGCTTCGGTCCCCTGTGACCTGTTGGCCTGCGGCGAGCTCGTGTTTACACACACACACTCTCTCTCGCGTGCGGGCGTCTTGACACATGCACACACTCTCTCTCACGTGCGGGCGTCTTGACACACGCACACACTCTCTCTCGCGTGCGGGCGTTTTGACACACACACACTGACGTGCGGGTGGGCGGACGGACGAGCCATGCCCGCTCGCCCGCCCACGCGTGCGTGTCCGGTACTGTCCTCGCCCATAGGCAGCAGCGGCCGGCAGCGCTGCACTCTGCATGTTTGTGGAAGCCTTTTGTTTTGTGTTAATCAAAGCCATCGGCTCTCTCTCTCTGGAGTGCATGTCCGGGCATGGTTCAAACGATTGGGACTCTACTCAAACCGGGTTTCCCCGCGTTGACCGGTAATCCGCGTGCTGGCGCCGCCATCCAGAAACCGAGGCGGCCGCCCCGGTGGGCGGTGGAACGGACTCCGCAGTCGACGCGCGCGCGATGACATCTCCCGGCGCTCGCGTCAGGTCCAAGCGGTGGCTTCCGTCCTGAAACCGACGCTGGAGCCTGCGGCAACGGGTCACCGATTCTGTAAAAAGGTGACCGCTTTTTTGCAACTGGTCACCGTTTCACAACCCCCGTCGATGGTGGAGGAGTCGCAAAGGGGAGAGGGGGCCGGGGGTGAGGGAGCGTGGGAGAGGAAACGGGGAGGGAGAGTTGCAGGCTGACATCGTGCCATGAGAACAGGGTACAGCGTAGGATCGTGGGTGAACAAACGCAGTGAGGGGACTGGAAAAAAGGGGCGCATTATAGTTATTGGCGTGGTATTCACGCAATCGCGCACGCCGGGCTGTGACACGTGTTGTAAATCTGCCACATGTTTTCATCTGGTGCCAAGCCGCGCGCGCACTGTACGCGTCGCTTCGCCAATCCCCCCGTCCCCCCTCCGTTTCGTCGCCTCACGCTCTCCGTTTCACGCGCGCCGCCTCACACGCGCCACTCTTTGCTTTGGCATTATTTTCCCCCCAAAGTTTTATTCCGCGCATGCCCTCTGCGCCGCGCCGCATCGTCGTCCGTCCATCGTTCGTCCGTCGTTCGTCCGTCGTCGCGGGACCGCTCGCGGCGCGACCCCTTGCGGCGCGACCCCTTGGGTTGGCAGAGAAACGTCCCGCAGAAGCGGACGTCACAAAGCCACCTCCGAGATCCCTCCGGTCCCGCACGCCGCTGCAGGGCGGCGGCTTCTCACTCGCCCCGCGAAAGATGACGGCGAGGTTCCTAGCGTGACGAGCCGAACCTCGGGACTTCTCAGAGCTGGAATTCAACCGAATGAAAGAGACGTTAATGTGGCCAGGGTCGTTTTGTCTGTTTGGTTCGAGTGGCCGTCGGTGGCCGTGCCGAGACTGCAGGTCACCGAAGCCGATTTAACCCACGGGCAGCCGCCAGGGGTCTCGGCGGTGCCGGATTTTCGCACTCCGCCCTCTTGAGCCAACCACCCGGCCCGCTCGCTGTTTCCTGTCTTTCAGACTCTCTCGATTCAAACTCGCATTTGGGCTTTCTGCCCGGAGAGCCCAGAGCCAGAGCGAGCGCGAGCCAGAACAAACAAACAAGCAAACAACAACAACAACAACTCAACTTGCGGTGTGCCCTTAGGAGTGAGGTTTAATCTGGGACTCGCTCTGTGATCATGGTGGCTTTCGCGCCAATTCAGAGTGCAGTGGCTCTTCATCCATTCATTCATTTGTTCGTTTGTTGGGTCCTTTCAGGAGGGAATAATGCCTGGGGCCCTCTTTCCGACTGAAGGGGCTCTGCCCACGACACTGGAGCGAGGGGGCACAATGACGCGGATGTTTTTTTTTCTTCTGCATTTGTCAAAGCAGTTTGGCCCCCTTCCGGCGATGCGATTCTCTCTCTCTTTCTCTGTCGCTCTCGCTCGCTCTCTCGCTCTCACTCTCTCTCGCTCGCTCTCACTCTCTCTCGCTCGCTCTCACTCTTTCTCGCTCGCTTTCACTCTCTCTCGCTCGCTCTCACTCTCTCTCGCTCGCTCTCACTCTCGCACGATGTTTGAAAAGCAACGGAACGAGTTGATGACTGCGTGCGTGCGGTGATGTTTGGGGCAAGGGAGTTTTTGATGGAATCTGGCTTCCGCTGGATGGGCTCCGTTTGTACCTCCCCACGAAGGCATCCATGATGCGAGTGATGCACTGAACTTAACCGCAGTCACAATTAGACCGGCATAGACACCACGGACTCACGTAGAGATTCATGGACACCACGAACTCCCATAGAGACCCATAGACACCACGGACTCCCATAGAGACCCATAGACACTCGCAATCTTGATCCCGACCCTGACCCCTGCTGCTGTATATTTAGAGTTTGCGTGTCTCTCTCCCTGTGGTCGCGTGGATTTTTCTCCGGGTCCTCCGGTTTTTCCCTCCACATTTTTGGCTGCAGTACATTTTACACGTGATGATGAGCCACTTCGCTGAGCTATCATTTCTGATGGCCAGGTCCCTTCTGAAAAAGAGCTATGTAGCTCAGCCGGGCCTTGCCTGGAAAAAAATAAAATAAATGTTTTATAATCGTTAATTGCTGCTGTGTGATTCCAATTGAGTAATTTGCAGGTAATTTCTCATCACTGGGATGTTTTGGCCAATACCAGTCACGCCGCTGTGTGTCCGAGTTTTTGGCGCTGGGAGAAAACCCACAGCGGCAAAATTACAACCTCCAGGGCGACGTGGAGGATGGGACCTGGCTCACTAGGGGTGGTGGGGTGGGGGGAGTGGTTCTCGTGCCCACACTCGGGCAGCGTCTCTGGAGACCCCCGGCGTGGGCTCGGAGGTGCATTCTCTCTCTTGCGGCACGCTCGCTCGGGGAACCCGGTTCAAAGGTTCCCTTTCAACACGACGCCGCCCACGCACGCACGCGATGGCTCGGATGCGCCGTACGTATCAAGCGTACGTAGCCAACGGCGCCAATCGGAGGTGCGGGGAAAAACGACAAACTAAACAACAAAGTAGTTCTGAAGAAATTAGTTTTTCAATCTCGTTGATGATGTAAAAGTGCATAGCTCCCAGTGGCTTCCTAATATCGGATAGAAGAGCGTTCCAGACGGCCACAAAAATCTGAAAGCGCCGCACGATGCGGTGTCCCATCTTTGTTCGTTGGTCAACCAAAAGCCGCTGCTACCGCCGCTGCTGCCACTGCTGCTGCGAGGTTGACCGGAGTTTGCGTGGCGGTTTGCGCTCCTTGACGAACGGGCAGCGTTGTCTGCGTGGGGGGTCGTGCGTGCCGGAACCCCGTGGGGTCGCCGAGTTCCAACGCGGCGGCTGCCTGCCGCGTGCGCTGTTGGCAGAACGGGGCCAGAGGCACGGCCCCGCGAGCGGTGGCACTCGCCACCGCTTTTGGCCTACGCTTCCATCATCGGCTGGATGAAGGCCAGGCTTTGGCCGCCCCTCCCGCACCCCCCCTCCCCCCTTCACCAACCCACCCGCACTGACCGGCATGGTGAAGTACGGTCAAACCCCCCTTGACAGACGCAGCATTAGCACGCCTTCAACCAGCAGTGGGTTGACAAAGGGCTGTAAACGTCACGTCAGTCTTTAGGCGCTTCCGCCGATGGTAAGATCATCTTGCCCTGGTCGGTCGAGGTGCGTGGCAGGGCACGGCCGTCCGGGACCTGCGTAGCGTGAGTTTTCGTGGAAAAAGAAGCTCCGAGTGTGGTGCAGCGAGCTTCAACGTGTCAGCGATTGTAAGTCGGTGGTCACGGCTTGGTGAAGCCTTTGTCCAGCGGTAATCGACCATGGCTGCTTCTGCTGATGATGATGTAGTCGGGTGGCTTGATTAAGTGTGTTTCTTAAGTTTGTACGGCCAGGTGGTAAAAGAAAATTAAGTTGGAACTTTGTAAGCGAGCGAACGAGCGGCGCGGTCGCCTCGCGGATCGATCCGACTGCGATCGGCGGAGCCGTGGACGTGAGCCGCGAGTGGGTGGCTGTATGAGTGAATAGGTGGGTGGGTGGGTTGGTGGGTGTGGGGTGACTAGTTTGGTTGGTAGGGTGGGTCGCTGACTGGCTGGGTGGGTGGCTGGCTGGCTGGCTGGGTGAGTGGCAGGATTGATGGCTGCGTGGCTGGCTGGCTGGGAGGGTGGTGAAGCCACGTGATAAGAATAATTTAACGTGACGCAGCACGCTTGATTGGCCATGGAATGGACCCCATTCTCTTCTGCGGGGGTCAAGGGTTCACAGGATCGGCTCAGTTTTGTTTTTTGCGCCCACGCCACCACTGCCGCCACTGCCGCCGCCGCCTCTATGAGATGAAGTCTCCCCTCACCCTCCGCCACCTCACCCCCCCCCTGGTGACGAAGTGAGATGCGAGTGAGTGGTCAGAGTCGGGAGGGTGGTGGTGGTTTTGTGCAGCTAAACGATCCCCCCCCCCGAACCCCGCTCTCGATCCGCCGCTCAACTTGCCGCGGTTGTCCCGGGACGGAGCGACGCCTTCCGCTGTTACCGTCGCGCTGCGCGGTGATTTTGGTGTTCACTGTCCCAATCCAGCAGGGCCGCCCTGGCCGGGTGTGAATTACCACCGCGTGCCGATTGTTCCGTGGCACGAGTCCTTGTCCACAGTCGGTGAGTTTGCGGGTCCCTGTGGGAGTCTGCTGATCCCTGTGTGAGTCTGCAGGTCCCTGTGTGAGTCTACGGGTCTCTATGAGAGTTGCCGTGTCACTGTGCGAGTCCGCGTACCTCCCTGTGAGTCTGTGGGTCTCTACGTGACCCGTCACTCAGTGGGGCGAGTCTCAGCAGTGACGGGCCAAGCGTGGTCTCCAGGATGTTCGCTCAACTCGTCAACGCTCTGAACGAGGGCCCCCACTTTTGCGTGCGCGTTACAAAGCCCCCCTCCGCCCTCCTTAGCCCCGATGACAGACGGTGCTGTGGTGAAAGGGGCCGCTCGCCGGGGGGGGTGAGAAGCGCCGTCCCTCCTGCCACCGCTCCCCCCCCCCCCCGCATTGCCCCCACCACCGGCCGGGTTGATTCCGCAAAGCGAAACACGGCAGAAAAATCTCGGTAACCGTTTGACCGGCGCTCGAGTAGGAACCAGAGAGACGCCCCCCCCCCCCACGGCCGAGACCCCCCCCCCCACCCCCCCGGGCCGACATTAAGAGACGTGAGCGGCGCCCTGAGAGCTCGCGACACCGCCGCGGGAGACGGCGTCTGCGGAGCGGCGTGACGAGTCGTTGAGACGGAGTTCCGTGCCCCCTCCGCAGGCGCCTCCTCGCCACGCGTGCCTCTCCCCTCCCGCGCCTCCTGCGGCTCGGCTCGCCCGCCCTGCCCCCCTCACGCCGGGGCCACGGCGGGGAGAGAGACGATCGCCGAACGCATTGCCCCCCCCACCCCGGCCTGCGAGCGACGACGCCCTTTTTGGGTTGACCCACGTCGACGGTTTCCGTTCTTGGAAGTCGCGCCGAGACGTTGAAAACGACTTTCCGTCCGTCGGATACCCACGCCCCCGGCACACGCGCAAAAATAGACCCACGGGGGCTGCTGCTGCTGCTCGTGCCAAACTAAAACTATAAACTACTTGAGTTTTTTACCTGGTAAGGCCCGCACCGAGCTATATAAATAGCTTTTTTTCAGAAGCGACCTGGCGATCACAAATGATAGCTCAACGTAGTGGGCTTATCATCATCATCATCATCGCGTGGAGATTTATAGCAGTAGCCAAATCCTCAAAAAAGCGTGACGTCGATTCTAAACTTGGAGGGGAAAAAACCGGAGGACCCGGAGAAAAATCCACTCGACCACAGTGGAGAGAGAGAGAGACACCGCAAACTCCCGATATTCAGCAGCCGTTGGGGTTGGGATCGAAGCCACGACCTCCTGTATACCAGGCGAGGTGGTTAACATCTCCCAGCCACCGCGATGGTGCCCGTTGCGCCGGGCACGACTCGGCGGGGCCGTTGAGATTTCTTCGTCTTCCGAGTTGACGTCCGAGGTCTCGCCGGTGCTGCTCTCTTCATCGCAAAGCGTTTGCCAATTGACATTCCGAACCAGGGCGACGGGCAGATGTTCACTGTTTTGTTCTGAAAGCAGCTTAGGGACACACACACACGCTCACGTGCACACATGCACGCACACACAAACAAAGACAAAGATCTCCCGTACAGCCTTAACAGACTGTTGGGGCAAGTGCTGTTAGCGAGCACCTATGAAGGCCGGCACTGCACACGAGGTGGTGGGTGGCCAACACCACGCCCGCCCACCTTTGTCTCCCCAGTGGCGATGTTTACACACCGCACCAGCTACTCATTTGAGGCTGAGTCGACCTGCAGGGAGGCCCAGGACAGGTTCAAATATTCGCCGACTGTTATTGATTGCGAGCGGGAATTGAGCTCTGGTAGCCGGGTTCGTAGCGCAGCAGCGCGCACTCACGCAAGCACACGCATCTGCCGCTAACGCAAGCACACGCATCTGCCGCTAACTCGGCGGTCACGCTGGATTCGGGCGGTGGGACGGGCTTCACCAAACCACCGCTGCCACAGTGTTGGCGGCGGCGGCGCCGTAGTTCCCCCCCCCCCCCGGGCGAGAGGCCAACCCCCCCCCCCTCCCCCCCCACGTGTCGCCGTGCCGGCTGTCCCCGCAATGTGCCGTGAGCCGAGGGCCGCCCCGCGCCGAGCAGCAAACGATCTGGCAAGTCTTCGCGTCATTCAGACCTCCCATCGCCCTACTCGGCCATACGACATGACGGCAGTCGTGCATTCGCCGCCCTGGTTAATACTGTGGCGCGCGTTAACCATGGAAATATGTCATTTGGTATGCAGGGGATCGTGGGTTCGATCGCGACCCTGATGCCTGCTGCTGTTTATTTGGAGTTTGCGGTGTCTCCCTCCCCATGGCCGCGTCGATTTTTTTATTTTCCCCCTCCACAACGTCACGCGTTCACAGTATTTGGCCGCTATAAATTTCCACGCGTTAAGCCACTTCGTTGAGCTATCGTTTGTGATGGCCAGGTCACTTCCGGAAAAGAGCTACTACATAGCTCAGCGAGGCTTTACCTGGTAAAATAAAATTAAAATAGTTTTAGTTTCCCGGGCAGTAGCCGTTGCGCTCTGAGAGTGGCACGAACGCCCACGCGCGCTCGCTCTCTCCTCACTCGATCGTCGCCACACGACGGCAGCCACCGCCGTCGGCGTCGTCTGGAGGTTTCCCCGTGTCACGGCAGGAGGAGGAGCCTTCGTGCCGACACTGATTTTCAGCAGATGCGGTCGTGTTCTCCTATCGCGCGGTGGTAGTAGTTGTTGCGTTCCTGAATAAATAATATATAACATAGGGGGTAAAGCGCGGTCCGCAATAACCCCGCGGGATGCGTACGCCGGTCGAGCAAAGACCGAAGGTCGTGGGTAACTTCCCGAAGCAGAATCCAGCAGCATCCCAATGCCTTGTATGACGATGATGATGCGACGCGTTGCAACGCTCTATTCAATTCGCGTCCGCGTTAGGAAAAAATGTTTTCCTAAAATGCGATCATCATCATCATCGCGTTGTATCCGATTCGCGTTGTGAAAACCACGCGGTGTTATCGGAGAACGGACTGCACCTCGAGAATCACGACATCGGAAACTTTGGTGCCCATCGGTGCAGTTGAGCGAGCGAGTGCCGCGGTACCCTCGTCGCGGTTTGATGCGAGGCGGCTGTGGCCCACGACTAACGGCGGCACCGCGGATGTGGTGGTGGTGGAGGTGGTAGGGGAGGTGGTGGAGGTGGTGGTGGAGGTTGTGGTGGAGGTTGTGCAAATAAGCAGAGGTCGCGTGGCGAGCCGCGAGCGAGTCCGCCGAATGACCCGAAGAGAAAGAGGAAAACAATAATTAAAATCTAATTTCTAGTAACGGTTTGTTTCACCTGCTTAATCATTAACCGCGGTTAGCTCGAGGCGTGCGCTGACCGCGTGGAATCACTTGCGCCGCTGGCGCCGCTGGCACGACTAAGAACCACCGTGTGCCCTTGCACGGAACCGTACCCTGGAGAAAGGTCAACAGTGACGGTCGCATAGAGACCCATCGATGCGTATCCGAGTCCCATAGACTCGCATACAGACCCATCGATGCGCATCCGATACCCAGACTCACACAGAGACCCATAGACTCGCGTAGAGACCCATCGACTCGCATGGACCCAGAGACTCCCGTAGTGGACCCATCGACTCACATAGACCCATGGACTCGAATAGAGATCCATCAACTCGAGTAGAGACCCATCAACTCGAATGGAGACCCATAGACTCGAATAGAGACCCATAGACTCGCGTAGAGACCCATCGACTCATGTAGAGACCCATGGACTCGAATAGAGACCCATCAACTCGAGTAGAGACCCATCAACTCGAATGGAGACCCATAGACTCGAATAGAGACCCATAAACTCGCGTAGAGACCCATAGACTCGCGTAGATACCCATAGACTCGAATGGAGACCCGTCAACTCGTGTAGAGACCCATAGACTCGCGTAGAGACCCATCGACTCACGTAGAGACCCATAGACTGGAATGGAGACCCATCGACTCACATAGAGACTCGTCGACTCGTATAGAGCCTTGCACAGACTGAGATTAATCCGGGTTCTCTCGTGTTGTAGTCAGTTGATGGTCTCATCTCGGTGACGGCGCAGACACACACCCACGCACAAATCAAAACGTAGCGTCATTCAATTAGATTTCTACACTCAACTTTGCAAAATTCCAGCCTGTGAGAATAAACACGACAATCGAGTTCGTCGACTACCATGCGGTGAGCAATTACACCCTGGGGCAGGCGGGCGGGGTGAGGGGAAGTGCTGCCCCCTGCTGCCCCCTGCTGCCCCCTGCTGCCCCCTGCTGCCCCCTGCTGCCTCCTGCTGCCGAACTCGGAGGGGATCCCAGAGGTCCGCTCTTCTGCAACAGCCGATCGCCGGCGGCAGGGCCGGACTTGAGGTTCTTGTAGGCCCCAGGCACTTCTGTTTCCTTCGGCCTTCAGTGATCACTTTCCAACAGTTGGAACTGCTGCTGCTGCTTGCCGCCGTGTCACTACTCCCGCCACCGCTGTCACTCCGCCTGCTTGCCGCACGGTTCTTCGTCTAGCCGGTTGGACAGACGCCGTTGCTGACACGTTTGTTATTTGGTCCTGTCTTCCCTTGCACCGCTGCTCTCTATTGAGAATGAGAGTGTGCGAAAAACACCATGTGGGTGGGTGGCTGGCTGAGTGGGTGGCTGGCTGGCTGAGTGGGTGAGTGGGTGGGTGGGTGAGTGGGTGGCTGGCTGAGTGGGTGAGTGGGTGGCTGGCTGAGTGGGTGAGTGGGTGGCTGGCTGAGTGGGTGAGTGAGTATGCCCTAAGCACAGTGCCTACTGTGGCCTATTGGATAATACGGCCCTGGTGGGTGGGTGAGTGGGTGGGTGGCTGGCTGAGTGGGTGGCTGGCTGAGTGGGTGGCTGGCTAAGTGGGTGGCTGAGTGGGTGAGTGAGTATGCCCTAGGCACAGTGCCTACTGTGCCCTATTGGATAATACGGCCCTTGTTAGCGAGCGAGCGGCCTGGCAGCGGCGCGTGCGTCGCAGGGCGCCCATTCCGATGTGAGCGGAACAATCGCGACCTTTGCACCCCTCCCCCCCCCTGCGAGAGATCGCCACGCACAGAGAATAATTATGACTATTATTACGACCATCATTATTAGCACCGCTATCCCGGCACGTTGGAAGTGGCGCTTGGGCGTTTGGGGATGCGCTGTTGGCAAGCTCTGCACAGCGGGCGTCGATTCAAACGCACAGCCGTGCGGGGCGGCGTTCAGCAGCGGCGTTCAGCGGCACGTGGTGAACACCTCTGAGTCTCGTGCGGTCTCTCTGTGGCGAGGAGATGTTAACTACCTCGCCTGGTATATAGGAGGTCTTGGGTTCGATCCCGACCCTGACGCCTGCTGTATTTCTGGAGTGCGTGTCTCTCTCTCCCCGTGGTCGCGTGGGATTTTTCTCCGTTTTTTTTGTCCCCTCCACATTTCGAATTGACGTCACGCGATCACAGTATTTGGCTGCCGGTCACGTGATGATGGGCCACTTTGTTGGTGCGCTATCATTTGTAGCCAGGTCGCTTTCGAAAAAGAGCTGTATAGTAGCTCAGTGGGGCCTTATCTGGTCAAATAAAAATGGATTACGAGTTTAGTTGAACTCGGGCCGTCGAGTTCATCGCAGTGCGCTAACCAAAGCGCCACCGCTCCGACCGCTGCTTGAATACCAAGGGATGCAACCGAGCAATGCCCATGTCGTGTTTAGGCTTCCGGAGCGAATGCGATGGAACGAGCGGCGAGGGAGCACGGAGCCGGCCCGAGGTCTCGGCAGGGTTGTGAGTTCGCGTCCTGGTTGGGGGGGTTGACTCGGCCCATCATCCCTTCGGGGCTCGGTAAAACTAGTACCGCCTTAAATTTCGATTTAAAGCTTTCGTGACTGCAGGGATTCATCTTCTTGGTTCTTTCGGTAAAGTCACGTAGAATGGAAATAATAAAATATTTTTATTATATAATTTTAGTATATTATTTTATTATATTATTTTATTATGTTTTATTTTTATTATTTTATTATTTCCATTCTACGTGACTTTACCGAAAGAACCAAGAAGATAGTACCGCCTTGTGGGGAAGTGGACAGTACTCGCCCCCCGCTGTAGGAATGAGGAATTGCCACCGCTGGCTCAGGGCTGAACGCAGGAACGAGCGCCGCCTCGATGCTCGATTGGAGCGGCGGCGTGCCGCGTGGGCGAGGCAAATGTGCGGCGTGTCGAGCACCCGGCGTTGGTGCGTTACGTAAAAACCACCGGCGGTCCCGGGAAGAACTGCATTGCGAGTCCCCTTCTGTTGTCCTCTACTCTTCCCCAACTTCGTCTTGTGCCAGGTAAGGCCCCGCCGAGCTGCTGTGTAGCTCTGTCTCAGAAGCGTCCTGGCCACAAGCAGATGGCTCAGCGAAGTGGCTCATCATCGCGTGGACATTGAGAGCAGCCAAACACTCTGAGCGCGTGACGTTGATCCTAAATGTCGAGGGAAACACCGGAGCACCCGGAGAAAAGTCCACGCGACCGCGGGGAGAGAAAGAAACGCAAACTCAGAGGATACAGCAGCAGACGTCAGGGTCAGGATTGAACCCACGACCTCCTGCATACCAGGCGAGGTAGTCAACATCTCGTGACCGCGTGTATTTTGGCTCGCCATCAAAGCAGTGCTGCAGAGATAAGCAGCTTGGACCGGTTTTGTCCTAATCGGGACCCAATCGGCACGGCGCAGTCACTGCTGCAAAGTCGGCAAAAACCCGCCGGGCAAACGAAACGCGGCGTGAAAATCATCGCGGCGCCCAAACACCGCGCATAAACTCCGCAGACGTTTACCCCCCCCTCCCCGCCCCATTTTTAAATGTGGAGCAATCTCCTCGTGAGGTCTGCATCACTCAGCAGCAGCAGCGGCGGCGGCTTCATCAAACCTGGCCCTCGCGTCACGCAAAGCCGCTAGTGACGACGCGTCCTCGGCGTCGTGCGTAGTTCACCGGCAGCGCGCGGGTCGCCCCGTCTCGGTTTGCTCGTCGCGCCTTCCGCAGCGGGATCTGTCGTGCCGAGCCGCGTCGCTCGTCCCCACTTCATTTTGCCCTCGTGAGAGCAACACGAGAAGTGGGAGGGGGGGAGAGGAGATTTGAGGGTCTGTTGGACAAGAAATGAGAGCAAAAAGGATGGGAACGGGAGCACAGAGATGTTACAGACTGGAGGTTCGTTGAATTTCTTTCGCACCCTGCGTAGCCAACCGTGCTCATCGGAGGCGCCGCGGCGGTTGGGATAACAAAAAACTAAACGGCACGAAAAAGCAGTTACCGAGGAAAATGAGTTTTCCATTCGGCCTCTCTGCGTACAACTCCCCCCCCACCCCCCCGCCATTCTGGCGTGGCCCGCGACAATCGCGCTGACCGCGCGGAAACGCAGAACCCAGTAACGCCTCATCCCCCCCGTACGTTGTTCCCTCTTGCGTGGTGGTGGTGGTAAAGAAAGAAAAAACACGCAGCCGCACTTTTTACACAACAAGCCTTCAGGGGCCGCACGGCCCCAACGCGACCCTCGGTTATGAGCAGCCCAATGTTACGTTCATTGACGCAGACCGACGTTACGTTCATTGACGCAGACCGAACATTCCACGCGGCGTTGTCTTCGTGCAAATTGCGCGTGGCGTCCGCCGAGCGGGAAGGAAGAGGGCCGTGGGCGGTGAGGCTGGCCAGGCGGGTGAGCCGGTGCCAGCAACAGTCGCTCTGCAGTTCTATACGTATGAAGATGTTTTTAAGACGGCGAGCGAGTGTTCATCTGACGTGTTTGGAGGAAGCCGGAGCCAACCATCTCTGCAAGAAAGCGGTCCGAGTTCAACGCGGCAAACTCTATAAATGAGCACGTTTGTTTGTTACTTTGAGAGACAAATACCGTAGGGGAAGAATGGCTGTTATTTATCTCGTGTGAGCATTCTCCAACAGTATGTTAAGGCTATATGGGGGGTCTTTGTTTGTGTATGTGCTTGTGTATGGGGAGCGGTAGCCCCACCAAAACTAAGCACTTGCCTGGTATTTTGTGCCACCAAACAATCCACCCCCTCAGCTCCCCATTGGAGATGGAGCAGTAACAGAGAGAGTGGAGAGTTTCCCATACCTGGGCAGTATAGTTATGACCAGCTCTGTGTGCCTTTGACCTAGCTACGTTCTGATAGCAGAGGTCTCACTACGAATCAGTCGGGCGCATTATATTTTCATCAGCTGCGCAATGTTGTGTGGAAGCTACCTGGTCTGTCGCTCTGCAGGAAGCTTCGGGTCTTCTCGGCTACAGTCATGCCCTACCTTTTCTATGCTTGTGAAACGTGGACCCCTCTAATGGAACATTTGCGCCGGTTAGAAACATTCAGGCTGGCCAGCCTACGATCCATCCTGGGTTTAACCAGGCTGGATTGTGTGAGGAGCTCACAAATCCTTGAGCTCCTCCGGCAGGCAAAGCTGCGTTGGCTGGGTCATGTCGCCCAGAAGCCCAGCCACAGCATGCCCAAGCAGCTTCTGTTTGGCTGCATAGAGGGGGCTAAACGGGCGCAACATGGACTGGAGAAGAGATGGAGTGATGCGGTACAGGAGGATGTGGAGCTGAGTGGACTTGCCGACGACTGGTACCAGCGGTGTCAAGATTGGCCTCTATGGAGGAGGTGCAATGACAACAGAGGGCAGAGGAGCCACGCTCACAACAACGAGCGGAGCACTGTGCGGCTAAAATGTAGCAAGTTGGCACAGTAGGGGGTACAGCTGGTGCATCACCAGTTATCTCAGTCAACAAACCCATGGCACCTGCTGGATCTGTCCCGAGACCTCCTCCTATCAGCGAGCCTTTTACATTGCACGTGGCCTCAAAGGGCACGTGGCCTCGCACAGCCCCCGTGGTGACGTCACCGTTACTTAGTGGAGAATTGACGGGTATTGGTATTAGAGCGGTAGTGTAGCAGCAAGTGCACTGCGCTACGCAGCCTCAATTGAGTACCTCGTGCGGTGTATACATCACCACTGGGGAGACAAAGGCGGCTGGGTGTGGTTCTGGCCACGCCCCTGTTGTGACCGCCGTGCCGGCCTTAATAGGTGCTCGCTAACATCACTTGTCCCAACAGTCTTTTAAAGGCTGCACGTGGGGACCTTTATCTCTGTGTGTTTTTGTGGGCGCTCTCTTTGCTGGTCACACCACACACACAGCCTGCCACTGCCGATACGACCAGCAGGAAGTTTACAGCAACAACAAAAATCCGCGGCAGTCGCCACGAGTACCAGCGCTGCCTTTCATGCGGGACCGGGGGAGGGGCTCCCCCCCCGCACCCCCCGCCCCCCCTCCCCACACGAAGCGGAACCCACAAACGGCAAAACTCCGCGGCGCGTAAAGCGGCAGTCTCGCCGGAGCGTCCGTCCGCCAGGCTGGGAGGATCTATCCCGCGTCGCGGCGACGAGTCGCGGTGATCGGGATTACCGTCCGGCTCCATCCAGCTCCTGCGTCTGGCTGTCTCTTGGTCTCGTGTCCGCCAGATCGGTGAGCGCGGCACTCCCGAGTGGAACGCTCGCCACCGTGTGGTTCCCGCGCCTTTTATTGCGGCACTCCACGGCGGGGGTCGCACGTGGCGGGATGCCCGTTCGCGCTTCGGTACGTTCGGCCACGTAGCCGCTC
Organism: Lampetra planeri; assembly: GCF_965212315.1. Lineage (NCBI taxonomy): Eukaryota > Metazoa > Chordata > Hyperoartia > Petromyzontiformes > Petromyzontidae > Lampetra > Lampetra planeri. Next base: position 1,487,761 of record NC_136129.1, on the reverse strand, counting down.
GCGATGTTTTTTGTTGCAAACGTTTGCCGAGCACAGGGCCCAAGAGGGCGGCCCGCAAACGGGCGAGCGGAGCGGCCAGTGGCGAGAGCGGCGAGAGGTTGAAGGTGAACGCCTTAAGGTGTCATAGCGCACGCGCGCGTGTGTGTAAGTGCGCGTGTGTGTAAGCGTGCGCGCGGACACGTTTTTTGCGTCGTGGTTTTCGCGAGCGACGCCGGAATTGTCCGGTCAACTTGTGGCGGTCGCCGTGCGTGGTCGAGGGGTCGCGGGGGTCGCGGGGTTGCTCTCCGTCCGGCTGCTCGTGGTCTTTCCCTCTTGCCTGCTGCCTCGTCTCTCGCGGCCCAGAAGCCTTCGCAGAGGCCACGTGCCGGGCCCACGGGCCCACAAGGCGAGGAGACGTGCAGGGTCTGTAAATGGTGTGTACGTATTTTTTGTAATAATCGTATTTTCAACACGTACATTGGTGCGGGGGGGAGGTCCGACCGATGTTCACGGATCAGCTGGACGTGTAAACGGGGAACCCTGTAAGTTCCGCGAGGTCTGCGGATGGATTCTGTGGGGCCGTTACAAAGGGTGGGGGTAGATGGTCTGAAATTTATAGTGTTCATCCGCAAGCATCGGTCATTTGGTAATTAGGTAGGGACATTTCATGCGTACGTTTCACAATTTTTCGTCAGTTCACTGCCGGATGAGGGCTTCCCCACGCCTGTGGAGGTCATGGCGGTTGTTTTGACCGTACTTCACCATGCTCGTCGCTGCCTCTCGGTGGGGCGGGTGCCCACGAGGGGTACCGGTCCACGGCACGCCGCCGATGCGAGCCGTGGCCCGGAATCGAATCGCGGGTCTCTCCGGATTCGTAGCGCGGTGCGCTCACCGCTGCGCCACCGCTCCCCCGTCCCCGCCCCTCAAGAGCGGTTGCTAATTTGTATCCGAGTCGCATCACCTCCGGCGGCAGTGGTTAGCGATGGGAAAGTACCTTTAGGTCGTCTCTCGCCACGAGCAGTGGAGCGTGTCGCTCACGGGCTGCTCCTCCAGCCCCCCCCCCCGCTTCCTCCTCCTCGGCGGTCTCCGTGTGTGTATCTGCGCGTCGATCTCCACTCCACGCTCCTCACCGGTCGGGGTGGCTCACTGGGAGAGCGAGCGGCTCCCGAGGTCAAATCCTCGGTGAGGGGCGGAGGATGGGGGGAGGGTGACCCATTGTCCCTCTTCCTCCTTGTCGATACAGTGAGTGCCATCGTGCGGCGGAGCCCAACGGTGGATTTTCTGTGGGTAGACTCTCCCCTGCCCCCCGCCATAGGAATGTGGAATTCCCAACACTGGCTCTGCAGGGCGGGTAAGCTGGAGATGGGCGACCGGTGCCTCGGCGCTAAGTTGAGCAGGAAATCACTTTGACTTTCAAAAAATGTAAACAGAACTGAGACTGCCCGGTGTGTCTGTTGAGTCGGAGCGTGGTGATGCTCGTGATAGTGGCGATGGTGGTGGCGATGGTGGTGGTCGTGATGGCGATGGCGGCGGTGATGGTGGTGGTGATGGTGGTGGCGATGGTGGTAGTGATGGCGGTGATGGTGGTAGTGACGGCGATGGTGGCGGTGATGGTGGTAGTGATGGTGGTAGTGATGGTGATGGCGGCGGCGATGGTGGTGGCGATGGTGGTGGCCGTGATGGAGTTAGTGATGGCGATGGCGGCGGTGATGGTGGTGGTGATGGTGGTAGTGATGGCGGCGGTGATGGCGGTGGTGATGGTGATGGTCGTGATGGTGGTAGTGACGGCGATGGCGGCGGTGATGGTGGTGGAGATGATGGTGGTGGTCGTGATGGTGATGGTACGCGCGCCTGAGCGTGTGTCCCGTGGGGTGGCGACGTGCGCACGCTGTACCACGGCGTCCGTTCCGGCGCCCTCACCGTTGGCACGGCGGTCGTTTACACGGCCCGGCGCTGCTCACGTGTGAGTGTGTGGTGGGTGGCCCGAGTTCGATTTCCACTCACACCGGTGACGATAATCTGAACCGCTCCTGAGCCTCCCCCTAAGTCGACTCGGCCTCAAATGATTACCTGGTGCAGTGTGTAAAAACATCGGCCGTGGTGCTGGCCACCCATCCCCTCGTGTGCTGTACCGGCGTTCGTAGGTGCTCGCGAACGCGTGCGCATGTAATGTTATCCGCGTGGCTGTACTCTGTGTGTGTGCGTGCGTGTAATGTTATATCCATGTTCCGCTTCACACGTCTCTTCCGCAGACTCCGCGTGCGATGGCCACAGAGGGAGCCTCCACGCCGGGCGGGGTGAGGCCGGCCTCCAGCAGTGAGGAGCAGCAGCAGCAGGAGCAGCAGCAGCAGGAGCAGCAGCAGCAGCAGCAGGTGGCCTCCTCCACGGCCAAGCAGGCAAGAGGCGGACAACTCGGACAGCGTACAGAGACAACGCACAAATACAAATATTCCCCTGCGTAGCCTTAACAAACTGTAGGGGCAAGTGCTGTTTTCGATTAACACCTCTGAAGGCCGGCACGGCACACGGGGGGGGGGGGGGGGGGTGACCAGCATCGCGCCCGGCCGCCTTTGTCTCCCCAGTGGCGATGTTTACACCTGGCACCAGGTACTCATTTGGGGCTGAGTCGACCTAGCGGAGGCCCAGGACCAGTTCAGATATAAGTGACCGGTGTTGGCCGTGAGCGGGAATAGAATCCGTTTCGCCAGGTTCGTAGCGCAGCGCGCTAACCGCTGCACCACCGCTCCCCACTGCACCACCCAGCACACAAACACGTATAGTACGACACGTCATTAATTAAAATATAAGGAAGATAAACCAGGCATATGCGTGGGTTGTAAGGGCTGTGCTTCCTAGTATTCACGTGAATGTAAAAAAATCCCACTGGCAGGGGAGATGAGTCTGTAAATCATCCGTGTGGATGATTACATCTCTCTCTTTTTTCCCATTTTACGCTCGGGCGGTTTCTTAGCGGTCAGCACAAGTGCGATGATATTTTTAATTACTCGGGGGAGGGAATTAATCGCCGTGCCGGTTGGCGCGTGAGGTCCGGTGGCTCCGCGACCCTCCGCCGGGCAGCATTGACAAACGGTGTGTGGTTTTTATTCTTTGTCGCTACTCGTTTTAAACGCTCTTCGTATTCAACGCGATCCAGGCGTAGTCATGCTCAGTGCGCACGCGTGCGTGTGTGTGCGTGCGTGTGTGTGTGCGCGTGTGTGTGCGTGCGTATGGGGAGCATGAGTGCGCTGCGCTACGAACCCGGCTGCCTGAGTTCGATTTACACTCACGGCCAACACCAGTGACGATTATCTGACTGGTCCTCGGCCTCCCCTAGATCGACTCAACTTCAAATGAGTACCTGGTGCGGATGAGTAAAATCATTTCCACTGTGGAGACAAAGGCGATCGGCCGTGGTGCTGGCCCACCCACCCCGGCGTGTGCCAACAATCTGTTAAGGCTATACGGGGGATCTTTGTATGGGGAGCACGTTAGCTAGAAATTCTTAACGTGGTTTTGTGGTAATTAAATTGAAGGTGGAGGGGCTACCAGCCCCTTGCACTCGTCAAGAGCCCCCATTTGGCTGCTGTGGTGGCGACAATCGCCGCGGGGGGAATGGCCGATGTTGCAATTCGCCTTCCCTGCACGGCACAGCTCACATCCACGGCACAGCGTTACCGCCCGGCACCGCCGCGGAGGTAGGGGCCGGTTTTTGCCGGACGCTTCACGTGGCCCCTAAAGCGCACTTAGCCTGGCAGGAGCGCCACGGTGACGTCACCGCCACTTAGTGTCGAATGGCGGTTGCTGCTGCTGACCGTATGGGGGGCGGTAGTGTAGTGGTTAGCGCTGCACTACAAACCCGGCTGTACAAGTTCGATTCCCGCTCACGGCCAACACCAGTGACGATTATCTGAACCGGTCCTCGGCCTCTCCTAGGTCGACTCGGCCTCAAATGAGTAGCTGGTGCGGTGTGTAAATATCTCCACTGGGGAGACAACAGTGACCATGCGTGGTCACGGCCACCCAATCCCTCGTGTACCGTGTCGGCCTTCATAGGTGCCGCTCGCTAACAGCACTTGCCCCAACAGTCTATGGGAGGAAACCAGAGAAACGCGGAGGAATCCCAGGCAGACCACGGGGGGAGAGAACGCACCGACTGGGCTCGGCGAGGCTTCCGAGTCGGGAGTCGAACCCCCAGGTCCCATGCTGCCGTGAGCCATCGGTGCCACCACGGCCGCCGCCCGAACGTTTCGTTCCGCCCGCTCTCTGGACGACAGAAACCCGCCGCCCCTCCCTCGCTGTTGCCAACAAGCCGGGGGACTCGCCACAGCGGCCGCGGGAGAGCCAACTGCGGAAGTTGGATTTCAACATTTCACAGTCGGGTGCCCCCCCGCCCGCCACGCACACCACCCCCCCTCCCCCCCCCTCCCCCCCCTCCCCAGCCACCCAGCCACCCAGCCACCCGTGGCTTCCATTTGCCTCTCCCTGTCTACCCCGCGCCATCGGCCTGGAGCCCCGTGCCAGCCTGGATCGGCACTGGACGTTAAAAAAACAACGAGGATGAGAACCCATGCCACGCTTGCATGGATCCTGCGGCGCTTTCTAACGTGGCGGCGCCTTTGTCGTCGCTCGCCCGCCCTCGGTTAGGGCGTTTAATCGGTTCGGTGGCGGTGAGAATTATTGGTGGCGATGGCGTCACGCTGAGAGCCGCGCGGCGCGCTGGCGGTGTCGCGCGGTGTGCGTGACGGGGGTCATGGAGGTCGCGGGGGTCGCTGGGGTTGTTGGGGTTGTTGGGGTCGTTCGGGTGACTGGGGTCACGGGGGTGACGGAGGTCGTTGGGATCGCTGGAATGGCTGGGGTGGCTGGGGTCACGGGGGTCGCGACGCGTGACGTCGTCTCCTCCTCGGCCGGCAGCACCGGTCACCCTCTTGGCGCCGGAGCTGATCGTCACCGAGCGCCGTTACTGGAGCTCGAGTCCCCCGGTGGCGACGCAACCGGACACTCGAGACGCGTCGATGTTGGATCATCGCTACGGGCATTGCCGTGCCGCCCCCTCCCCCACACCGCCCCCGCTACGGACGGTGCCTGACGCCTCAACGCCATCACCTTTACCTGGCACGCACAACACTGTACATGTCGCCTCACCTTCAGGAAGGTCTGCACCAGCGATCGGCAACCAAAATAACAAGAGGAGTAATTTTGTTAGAATTGTGTCAAAAATCAACTCAATTTGTCAAGAGCCCCGCAGTGCTGCGTGAATGCCAGACGGCGGCCCTTGATGAATAACGTCACGAAGCAATCCTTAAAGAGCCGCATGCGGCTCCACGACCGATTTACAGCCCCTTCGGATGATTGCTCCCTCCCCATGCCGTGTGGGCGGTCACGGGGGTCGTCTGTCCGTACTTCACCGCGCCGGTCGGTGGGCCGCAGCGGCTCGGACACCGCGCGGCACCGCCGATCGCCGTGGCCGCACTCCGCCAAAGCGGTTTAGACTTCCATTCGGCGCTCGTCCGTTGCTGCGGTCGATCGATTGACGAGGCCTTGGTGCGACGTTGGAAGGCTGTGGCCGCACGTGCCGATGAGACGCCAAGCGACGCCATCTCAGTCTCGCCACGTGCAGGGGAACCGCAGCTTCCGAGCCATCTCAGTCGCGGCTCGACACCTCGTCACGCAGGGAGAAAGAAGATTTTTTATACTCACAACGAAGGTAAAGGCGCAGCCCTGCGAGTGCTAGCCAACGACGCTGCTGGGGGAAGGTGCCTCCACTCGAAAAATAAGTTCCCTTTCTGCTCGGGAAGGGGCCCTCTACTGGGCACGTGTGAAAAAGAGCTTCACAGCTCATCGGATTTCTCCGGGATGAGAACAGATTCTGATTGCGAGTACGCCGCTCTCGAGAGCCCCTGTCGAGTACTCGGCCTCCTCGTCCCCAACGCCGGCCGGACGTCGCGCAAAGGGAGTGAAACCAAGCACGTGGTGCAGAGGGAGTGAAACCAAGCACGTGGTGCAGAGGGAGTGAAACCAAACACGTGGTGCAGAGGGAGTGAAACCAAGCACGTGGTGCAGAGGGAGTGAAACCAAACACGTGGTGCAGAGGGAGTGAAACCAAGCACGTGGTGCAGAGGGAGTGAAACCAAACACGTGGTGCAGAGGGAGTGAAACCAAGCACGTGGTGCAGAGGGAGTGAAACCAAACACGTGGTGCAGAGAGAGTGAAACCAAGCACGTGGTGCAGAGGGAGTGAAACCAAGCACGTGGTGCAGAGGGAGTGAAACCAAGCACGTGGTGCAGAGGGAGTGAAACCAAGCACGTGGTGCAGAGGGAGTGAAACCAAACACGTGGTGCAGAGGGAGTGAAACCAAGCACGTGGTGCAGAGGGAGTGAAACCAAACACGTGGTGCAGAGGGAGTGAAACCAAGCACGTGGTGCAGAGGGAGTGAAACCAAACACGTGGTGCAGAGGGAGTGAAACCAAACACGTGGTGCAGAGGGAGTGAAACCAAGCACGTGGTGCAGAGGGAGTGAAACCAAGCACGTGGTGCAGAGGGAGTGAAACCAAACACGTGGCGCAAAGGCAAAGGGCGTCTGCGGCAGCGTCGAGGCGTGTCGGCGCGCGAACGTCACGGCCGCTGTCGACGGTCGTGGCGGGCGAGGCGGGCGAGGCGAGAGAGAGGCGTGGCGTTGTGCAAGCTCCGCGCGTTCCTCATTCCTTCATGCCGTCCCGTCGCCACCATCGCCGTTCCCGCCGTTGTCAGCAGCGGCACCAGCAGGCCCAGTGAGGTGCCTCCTTCCTGGTTCCTCTTGAGCGGATCGCTGTCGGAAGGTCGCGGGTTCGAGTCCTGGTTCGGGTTGGGCTCGACTCAGGCCGAAGACGGTGGAGCTGCGTTCAGGGGCGTAGCTGATTTTAACACCACCATGAGCACCATCACCACCACCATGACCACCACCACCATGACCACCATCACCACCATCACCATCAAAGGAGAAATATCCCCCATATAGCCTTAACAGACTGTTGGGGCAAGTGCTGTTAGCGAGCACCTATGAAGGCCGGCACGGCACACGAGGAGGTGGGTGGCCAGCACCACGCCCAGCCGCCTTTGTCTCCCCAGTGGCGCAATGTTTACACACCGCACCAGGTACTCATTTGAGGCTGAGTCGATCTAGGGACAGCCCAGTTCAGATAATTGTCACTGGTGTCGGCTGTGACCAGGAATCGAACTCGGGCGGCCGGGTTCGTAGCGCAGTTTAGCGCTAACCGCTACACCACCGCTCCCCACGCCACCATCGCCACCATCGCCACCATCGCCACCATCGCCACCATCGCCACCATCGCCACCATCGCCACCATCACCACGATCGCCACCACCACAGTTCGACTCACAGGGCGCTCTTCCTCGTGTTAATCCAAACTCACCAAGACTCTTCAAGACACGACTGTCTCCCGTATAACAATAATCTGTCAGGCTATAATAATATGATTGTAGTCGCACCGTGTGTTGGGTTTAGAGTCGGACAGTCTTAACCAGTGACAGTGTTGCTAAAAAGCAACACCGTACAATACTCACTCTTAAGTTGCCGCACGTCTTGCTTTCATGCGCATGTCAGTTAGCGGTACTAATATTTTACGGCGTGTGTATTCTTTGGAAATATAGCGTCTTCATTTGTAATGATGTTCTTTGGCATTCACGGTCAACTGTTGGAATATTTTTTGCTTATCTGTTGATTCAGGGGTGCCCCCCCCCTGCGACCCACTGGGCCCCCTATGCGTCGCATAACGCTGCCACATAACTCGCCCCAGCCCCCCATAGTTACACCCTTGGCTGCGGTACATCTCTGTTGCCCCGGCTACTGTTGCCACGGCAATCGTTGCCACGGCTACCATTGCCACGTGAACTTCACGCGTGCTGAGGGACCCCGGCCCTTAGCAAGACGCTGACCGCACCGTCTCATTCATCACTCTGTGTTCAGCCACCATCACCGCCATCACCACCACCACCGCCACCACCACCACCACCACACGTTGCAACAACAGACAAAGATCCCCTGTGTAGCCTTAGCAGACTGTAGGAGCAAGTGCTGTTAGCGAGTAGCAGCACCTATTAAGGCCGGGGCACGGCACACGAGGCGGTGGGTTGCCAGCACAACACCTGACCGCCTTTGTCTCCCCGGTAGCGATGTTTTTGCACACCGCACCAGGTAATCACTTGAGACTAAGTCGACCTAGGGGAGGCCCAGGACCGGTTCAGATAATCGTCACTGGTGTTGGCCGTGAGCGGGAATCGAAGAGTGCTGTTAGCGAGTAGCAGCACCTATGAAGGCCGGGGCATGGCGCACGAGGGGGTGGGTGGGCGGCACCACGCCTGGCCGGTCACAACAACATACTCACCCACTCACTCACTCGCTCACCCACTCACTCGCTCACCCACTCACTCGTTCACCCACTCACTCGCTAACTCACTCACCCACTCACCCACTCACCCACCAACTCACTCACTCACCCACTGACTCACTCACCCACCCACTCACTCCCTCACCCACCCGCTCACCCACCCACTCACCACACTGCCGGTCACCTGACTTCTCTTTCTGCGTCTTTCCTCGCCCTCCCATTGTCCACCTCCCCAGGTTGTCACAGTAACCCTGCTGCTCAGTTCCAAGACCCGATTTACACGCTCGTCAGCATTACAACTTTGATGAGAGTGCTGTATGTTGCTGGCCGCTTGGCATTTTGGTCCCTTGGGTCTTAGCTCGGCAGCCGCGGTGAACACCGACAGCGGCATCGATGTCGCGCGAGCCACCGTCGGCGCGGCGCACCCGGCGGCCGTGACGGTGTCAGGATTTTCACGACGACGCTCTCGTGGCCACCGCCCCCCGCGCCCCCCCCCCGCCCCCCCCACTTCCCCGTGAGTCACGTCGCGAGCTGATTGGCCCGAGCGGGGGATGGCGTGATGGATGATGCGGCACTCGACCCGCGCAACGCGAAGTCGCTCCGTCCACGCGAATGAGATACAGAGGGCCGCCCCGCCCCCCCCCCCCCCCCCAGGGAAAAGGGGGGCCTGAAGGGGAACAGTTGCACCCCACCCCTCCCCGTGCAAGATGTTAACTACCTTGCCTCGTATACAGGAGGTCGTGAGTTCGATCCCGACCCTGACTCCTGCTCTATATTTTGAGTTCGCGTGTCTCTGTCTCTCTCCCCGTTGTCGCGTGGATTTTTCTCCGGGTCCTCCGGTTTTTCCCCTCCACATTTAGAATCAACGTGACGCGTTCAGAGTGTTTGGCTGCTGCTAGACATTTCCACACGACGAAGATAAGCCACTTCACTGAGCTATCACTTGTCATGGCCAGGTCGCTTCTGAGAATGAGCTACACAGCTCAGTGGGGCCTTACCCCGTCAAATACATAGTGGTAGTAGTTTAGGGGCACCCGCCGCGTGCGATGCATCGTTTGAGTCGATTCACGGCCGTGAGATTTGTGCGCACGAGCGGTGACGGCGTGACGCACGTCCCACGCGGGATATACGTTTGTGTGGCGTTGGCGTGGGAGCTGTCAACCCAGCGACACGAGAGTTTGGTTCCCGGCCGTGGCTGACGATGGGTGGCGAGTGATATCGGAACCGGTCCTGGGGCGCGACCTCCTTCCTTCACCGAGCCGCACCCGCCAGTGTGTGGTGAAGTATGACCGCGTCGGAGACCCGCTGTCATGCATTGGTGGAGAATGGCTGGATCATATTTTCGTTGTTTCCGTTTAGATAGTCACATGATGTGATGACAAAGCAACTCACGTGCGCCACTGACGGGGGGGGAGAGGGGGGTGGCGGGGGGGTGGCGGTGGTGCTGGTTGTGTTGCCCCTGACGAGGGGAGGGGTGGTGCCGGTTGTGTGAGTTGAACCCCCCGATGTGGCTCGAAGAGCTGAATGGAGTTCAAGACAACTCCCAGCAAACACCGCCTTGTTGTGAAAGAGCCAACGCAGAAGATCCCCTGGGGTTTGATCTTCCACCAAGCTGCTCCCGGTCCACCCTAAACTGTATCCACTGCACAAACCACGATACCTGATGATGATGATGATGCACAAGTGGTAAATGTGAAACTCTCCGGCAGTGTGCGACTGTGGCCATCCAGAACGGAGGCGGAACGCAGCGCGTAGCGACGCAACGCCCCGATCCACAAGTACAAAGGAGAGAGACACCGCAGTGACGGCGATGACGATGATGATAATACACGACTCCGCTGGCTCCTGACGTGGTTGTCTGCGTGCTTGACCACCTCAGTGTGAGACCGTCGCCGCTGTAGCTCCGCGTCTCCATCAGCAGCCGCACGACAAAAGCTCCGCCGCACGCCTTCGGGTCGTATCACTTCCTGAAGAAGCTCCCAGCACGTGGAGCGAAACGTCGGACACATCGTGCCGAACGACGCGCAGGACAGTGTTTAAACGTCAGCGCTGGGTCGACAAGAGGTGGCGTGCCATGGTGCTGGCCACCCACCCCTTTCGTGTGCCGTGCCGGCCTTCGTAGGTGCTACTCGCTAACAGCACTTGCCCCAACAGTCTGTTAAGGCTACACGGGGGATCAACATCAGCATTGGGGAGACAAAGGCGGCCGGGCATGCTGCTAGCCACCCACCCCCTCATTTGTCATGCTGTCCTTCGTTAGCAGCACTTGCCTCAACAGTTTGTGTGACTACACGGGCGATCTTTGTCTCTGTCTGTCATATATGCGACGCATCGCGTGCTTTCAGATGCGCTACTGCGGCCGTCTGGATCGTTCTTCCTTCCGATATTAGGAAGCCACTGGGAGCCATGACAAACTAATTTCTTTAGAAGTGCTTCTTGCCGTTAGTTTGTGTCCTTCCCCCCCCCCCCCCTCCGGAACCTCCGATTAGCGCGATTGGCTACGTACGGTGCGAAAGAAGTTCAACAAAAAACACATACATCGCTACACATGAGAAACAATTTAATCTATACGCAACCCATTGGCCCCCAATGGCCTTCCGGAAGGGAATACTTTTCAGCAGCATTGATTCTACTAACTATTGACTATTTTATTTTACCAGGCAAGGCCCACTGAGCTTCACAGCTCTTTTTCGGAAGCGACCTGGCCACAAATGATAGCTCAACGAAGTGGCTCATCGTGTGGAAATTTATCGCAGCCAAACACTAAACGCACGTTTCTAAAAACTCCAAATATACAGCAGCAGGCATGAGGGTCCAGATCGAACCCATGACATCCTGCGTACGAGGCGAGGTCGTCAACATCTCTCCACCGTGGCACCCCGATTCGGTCCAAGCCAAACCCTTGACCGGTTTTAACAAACAGTATCTCATCAGCAGTGTGGTGTTTTTTTTCGCGTGCGAACTCTGTGGGCAGGCGCCGGCGAAGGGCAACACGAGCGAGTCGACCCCCGCTGCAGCGGCAAAGGCCCAGGCCCAGGCCCGGGCGGGCAAGAAGGCCAAGGGTGCCGCGTCGGCGATGGCGTGCAAGGTGGCGCTGCTGGATGGTGCGCAGTACGAGTGCGAGGTGGAGGTGAGGCCCCGCGTCCCCAGCGCCAATCCCCACGAATGCCTCCCCCCCCCCCCCCACATCGCCGCTTATCGCCATCGCTCCATCCCACGTCTCTCTTCATCCCACGTCTCTCTCCATCCCACGGCTCTCTCCATCCCACGTCTCTCTTCATCCCACGTCTCTCTCCATCCCACGGCTTTCTCCATCCCACGTCTCTCTTCATCCCACGTCTCTCTTCATCCCACGTCTCTCTCCATCCCACGTCTCTCTCCATCCCACGTCTCTCTCCATCCCACGTCTCTCTCCATCCCACGGCTCTCTCCATCCCACGTCTCTCTCCATCCCACATCTCTCTTCATCCCACGTCTCTCTCCATCCCACGTCTCTCTCCATCCCACGTCTCTCTCCATCCCACGTCTCTCTCCATCCCACGTCTCTCTCCATCCCACGTCTCTCTCCATCCCACGTCTCTCTCCATCCCACGTCTCTCTCCATCCCACGTCTCTCTCCATCCCACGTCTCTCTTCATCCCACGTCTCTCCATCCCACGGCTCTCTCCATCCCACGTCTCTCTTCATCCCACGTCTCTCTTCATCCCACGTCTCTCTCCATCCCACGTCTCTCTCCATCCCACGTCTCTCTCCATCCCACGTCTCTCTCCATCCCACGGCTCTCTCCATCCCACGTCTCTCTCCATCCCACGTCTCTCTACATCCCACGTCTCTCTCCATCCCACGTCTCTCTCCATCCCACGTCTCTCTCCATCCCACGTCTCTCTCCATCCTACGTCTCTCTCCATCCCACGTCTCTCTCCATCCCACGTCTCTCTCCATCCCACGTCTCTCTTCATCCCACGTCTCTCTTCATCCCACGTCTCTCTCCATCCCACGTCTCTCTCCATCCCACGTCTCTCTCCATCCCACGTCTCTCTCCATCCCACGTCTCTCTTCATCCCACGTCTCTCTCCATCCCACGTCTCTCTCCATCCCACGTCTCTCTCCATCCCACGTCTCTCTTCATCCCACGTCTCTCTCCATCCCACGTCTCTCTCCATCCCCATCCCACGTCTCTCTCCATCGCACATCTGTGAGGGATCGTTTTCTGCCCCTGTGTGGAATCCTTTCCCGTCTCTGTGAGGAATTGTCGTGAGAGCCTACTCCCCGTTAAATTGGATGATGTCATTGAATGGTTGCCACCAAGTAACGTCCCCCGCAAGCCTTTAATCGCGTGCCGGGCTCAGGAGATAAACGCTTGGTGGGTTAACCGCTTGCCAGTGGAAAGGAAGAAAGAGATCATGTGGTTTGTGATTAAACAAAAAATCCTCCACTCGATCACGCTCGGCAGCGGCATCTGGCGCGGCCCAATTAGCGCGGCTAGGCCGGGCCTCGGGGGAGGCCTTGCCCACCTGCTGCCCATCATGCCCCCATGTCGGCGGGTGGGGGGGTTGGGGGGGTTGGGGTGTGAGTGGCCGTGCCGCGGTGCGCGCACCGCCTGCTAACGAGCGCCGGCATGAATCGTTCCCCTTGCTTGCACCGCCGCCGCGGTGTGTGTGTGTGTGTGGTGGGGAGCGGTAGTGTAGCGGTTGGCGCGCTGTGCTCCGAACCTGGCGACCCGGGTTCGATTGCCGCTCACGGCCAACACCAGTGACGATTATTCGATCTCATTTACAGCGCCAGTTAATCGTCACCGGTGTTGGTTGTGAACGGGACTCGAACATCGGGTCCGCGGGTTCGCAGCGCACCACAGTGCTAACCGCTACACTGTCGCTCCCCATGCACAACAACAACCGCCACTAAGTGGCGATGACGTCACCACGGTGCTTGTGCCAGGCTAAGTGCACTTTTACGGCCACGTGAAGTGTCGAACGCCCGCTGGCAGGGGGTCACGGGACAGACCCAGATGCTATAGCTTGACTGACCGGAGATGACTGGCCGATGGCATTGAAGGCTTCACGAACTACGTGGTCGAAAAAGATGTTCAATTATGTGGGAGCCAGAGGACATCCCTGTCACACCCCAAGGTGAACAGGGAATGGCTCTGACTCCTGGCCACGTAGTTTTACCCGGGCCTGCCCACCATCATGATTGTGAGCAGAGAGTCAAGGACTTAGAAAGCACGAAGAATAGACCAGAGCCCAGGTCTATTGATGGTATCATATTCCTTGACCAGGTCAATAAAGCAGAGATGTAGGTCCTGTTGAAATTGCCCACACTTCTGCTGAAGCAGACGCACAGAAAATATTGCATCTGTGCAGGACCGCCCTGGCCTGAAATCGCGTTTGGGCTCCACAACCCTCTCCTCAGCATGCCTGGACCTTTCCCGGCACACTGAGGAGGGAGATGCCCCTGTAGTTGTTACAGTCTGTGCGGTCCCCCTTCTTAAAGAAGGGGACCACTAGGGCATTCTTCTAATCCTGTGGAACCCGTCCAATGGTCCAGACCACTGCTTCTGTGTCAGGTCATAGAAGGTATCTGACTCATGGGCCTTGTTCATCTTCGGTGAGGGCATAAGTAACCACGACCACCACTCCTCGCCTCCGGTTGATGGGAAAGCGAGCCCACAGTAGCCTGGGGCTGACAGCTTCCCACACCTCACCGCCACTTTCCCATGCCCCCTTCATTCTTTTGTTCAGAAAAATAGCTCCTCCCTGGTGTTTGGCAGTAGAGGACTGTCCACCCCTCATGGTGAATATCGCAGAGATCCAGGTGGTACCGGTCTAGCTCCCGACAGAGGAGTGGCAGCCTCTCCACCTCTGTGAGCATGTGAACATTCTACGTGGCCACTCGCAGTGGCTTTTTGCTGTTTCTGGAGGAACCCCGATGATAAGGATTCAGTCTCCTGGTTCTGCCAAATGGGCTTTTGCCAGAAGACATCATAGACGCCGGTCTCCCCGGACCCGCTGGCACAAGCTTCGTTTTGTATTTTGCACGTAGTTCAGTGGTAGTTGAATTGATGGTGGAGGGGTTACCAGCCCCTCGCACCCGTCCAGAGCCCCCATTTGGCCACTGTGGTGGCTACAAGCCCCATTGCCAATTTTGGAATTGGCCTTCCCTCCATGGCATTGCTCCCATCCATCACAGCGTTATCGTCCGGCACCACCAAGGAGGTTAGGGGGTTGTTTTTACCGGACAATCATCTGTTTTACAGCGCCAATTTATCGTCACTGGTGTTGGTTGTCAGCGGGAATCGAACATCAGGTCCGCGGGTTTGCAGCGCATCACAGCGCTAACCTCTACACTGCCGCTTTTCATGTACGTGTGCGGACATGCACGCACGCACATTGCTTTACCTGGTGAAATGAAAATGTAGTTTATAGTTTTATTGTTACTCGATGTGCATTTGCTGTCTGCCCGTACGTTGCCGACTGTCGCTGGGAGACGTTTGTGGACTCGTTTTGAGCCATGTCAGCCCAACGTCCTAAACGATCTAAATTGAGAACTATTTTTTTTACTACTTTTCGTGTTTAGTTTGTTGTCCTTCCCCCTGCACGTCCGATTAGGCACGGTTGGCTACGTACGGCGCAAAGGAAGTTCACACACACACATACACACACATACACACACACACATACACACACATACACACACATCCGCTTCCACAATAACTGGTGCCACTTTGACCAAATCCTGACACGTCTCCTCGGGCCACTGAGCTGCATCCTTCCCAGAATGAAAGCAGTCATTCAAAACATTCCTCTTCTTCTTCTTCCTGTATCCAGTATCAGGCACGTGGTGGTGGTGTGGTGGTGGTGATGTTGCCTGGTCCGTAGCCAGTCTATGGGTCTCTGTGTGAGTCTATGGGTCTCTGTGTGAGTCAATGTGTCTTTGTGTCAGTCTATGGGTATTTGTGTGAGTCTGTGTCTCTGTGTGAGTCTATGGGTATTTGGGTGAGTCTGTGTCTCTGTATGAGTCTTTGTGTCTCTGTGTGAGTCTATGGGTCAGTCACAGTGTGTGAATCTAAGAACAAATGGGATGAGACTGTCAGGGAAGATGTTTGAGGTCACTGCGTGTCTCCTGTGCAGCAGCTGTGGGGTCTTGCAGAGAGTGGAACACAACGTCAATGAGGTGGTGGTGGAGGTGGTGGTGGTGGAGATGGTCGAGGTGTTTATGTTGGAAGTGGTTTGCTTAATGGTTCCGGACATGACGACGTTTCGATCTTGAATGCACGTGATCATGATCGTGCGCGCTGCCCCTTTGCTGCCCCCTTGCCGGTCCCTTGCGTTTGGCTGTGGCGTGAGCAGAAGCACTCCAAGGGGCAGGTGCTCTTCGACAAAGTGTGCGACCACCTCAACCTCCTGGAGAAGGACTACTTCGGTCTGGCCTTCCAGGATGCCCACGACCACAAGGTGAGGGCATCGCGGGCCGTCTCGATTCACGGCCTCTCTACGTTACCGTCGCCACGGGGAAGGTGGAGTACGTACGTGTGTACGTTGAACGTCTTCCGTACCACCACCGTACTTAGCCAACCGCGCTAATCGTAGATGCGGGGGAAGGACAACAAACGAAACACTAAAAGCAGCTGTAAAGAAATGTGTTTGACAATCGCGATGACGATTTAAAAGTACATCGGAAGGAACAGCGTCCCAGACGGCCGCAGAAGCGCATCTGAAAGCGCCACGCGATGCGGTTGACCGTCTCTGTTCGATGGCTAGCCAAAAGCTGCTTCTGCTGCTGCGAGCGAGGATGACCGGAGTTCGCTTTACGAGATCAGCAAGGTATTGTGGTTCATTTATGTTAAGCGCTTTGTGTGTAATGAGTTCGGCCTTATGACGTATTCGTCCAACAAACTGGAAGCTAGTGCAGCTCGGACGGACAGGAGGAGGAGGCCACGCGGTGGGTCAGAGGTCAGAGGTCAAAGTGCCGGGCCGCCACCACTGACAACCCTGGGTTCGAACCCGGAGCACGGCTCGATGATTATATCCTGACTCTGGGCTGTGGCTCAACTTCCCTAAACCATGTTGGCTTCACACCAATCATTATTATTGTCATTGTTGCTGTGCTCAAGTGAAGCAACAGTAGTTGTTGTTCGTACATAACGGTAGTACCCGCAGAAAACCCACGCGTGTGAGCGGGGAGGTAACTAAAATAAAAACAAAACTCACCAATGTTATTTACCAGGTAAAGCCCTCTGAAGTTACCCGGCCACACATGATAGCCCAACAAAGTGGCTTATCGCGTGGAAATGTATCGCGGCCAAATAATCTAGAAACGCATGGCTGATTGTAAATGTGAAGGAAACTGCAGAAAAATCCACGTGACCACGGGGAGAACATGCAAACTCAAACATATAACAGGGGTCAGGGTTGGGATCCTACCCACGACCTCCTGTATACCAGGCGAAGGAGACGCAACATCTCCCAGCCACCGCGGCGAGATGAGTTTTCTCAGCCCACAATCCCTCTTGGGTCGATAAAATGAGCATCGCTTTGTGGGTAAGTGCCGCTGTGCGTGGTGTTGCGTTTGTCCGCCACAGTGCCGTGCGGCCTGGCGATTTTTCCTTGTCCCCACGGGTTGAATCTTCATCTCTTGTTCTTTGTCACTTTGCAGAATTGGTTGGATCCTGCCAAGGATATTAAAAAGCAAGTCGGAAGTAAGTTTCACTTTGCCACATTTGGGGGGCTGGTGGGGGGCCGGTGGGGCGTGGGGAAGGGCGGTGGGGCGATGGTTACCGTGTGGCTTGGTGGCAGAGCGATCGGAAGGTCGTGGGTTCACATCCTACTATTGAGTTGGCTCAACCCCATAGTCCCTCTGGGTGTCGATAACACTCAGAATCACTGTGTGGGTAAATGAACAGTGATTGGCCCACCTCCTGGCTCTGCAGGGCTGTGAGCGGAAGTGTCGCCTCGGTGCTCTCTCGAGCCCGTGGGAGGTCGATTAGAATCCCCGTCAGGGGCGGGACGCAGCAGCCAGGAACCCAAGAGACACTTTCACGGTTTCCACCGAGGCTGAAAGCATGAACGCTTTAGCGCCGCCCGCCCGACACTACCGTCTGTCTGTGTTCGTCGGTCCGTCGGTCCGTCTGTGATGGGGAGGCCAATGACGATAACTCAAGCGTAGACGATCCGGCGCGTAGCGTGGCGTCGTCGCTGTTTGGTGCCGCGCCCTGGAAAGCGGTTGCTGCCCAATAGACGTGAGCAGACAAACCATCGCAGCATGGACTTCAGAATCAGAGTCTTGGTTTATCTCTAGAGAAAATCCGATGAGCCGCAAAGCTCTTTTTCACAGATATCCAGTAACGGCCACGGGGTCAGAGAGTTACAACAAACAATGTTCGCGATCGAACCCAAACAAACTCTTGTGGATAATATTGGTCACGAAAGCCGACTACATGTTCAACTCACCTGCCCTCTGTTAGTCCGCTGCTGGATTAAAGGTATCTCCGCCCGCCCCGCTACCGTGTGGAGTTGTTGTTTGACCGTACTTCACCACGCTGGTCAGTGCGGATTGGGCAGATGGGCGGTGGCTGGCGGTTTGGTCCGTGGAGTGGCGACGGCCGGTTCCGTTAACCCCCGCGCCACTGATGTTAGTGGTCGCCAGGTAAACGAACTCGGGGTGGTCACGTTCATCGCACAGTGCCGCTAACCGCTGCGCCACCACCCCACCCGTCCTAGGGTTATGCAATCCTGAAGGATTCTTCACGTGTTTACGTCACGAAATCCAGAAGACATTGAAGACAGATTCCACAGGGCGCTCTGGTCAATGGCACATGGCAATGATTTTACGAGTTTGCTTCCAGGAATCGCACGTTGTGTGGTTATTGTTAATATGGAGAGCCAGGAGTGTGATGGACTCAAACGTTTTATTTGTGTGTGGATATCTGCTTATATTTACCCATGATGCACTGCAGCAATGCATATGAGGTTTGGTGTATAGCAGACAGGCGAGGGTGGTGGCTGGGATTATATTTACCCATGATGCTCTGCAGCACCGTACACCCCGGAAAGAGGGAATACCGTCAGCTAATTTTAATAACGAGGGAATATCGTCGGCTGATTACGATAATGAGGGAATAACGTGATCTAAGTATACTAATGAAGGAATGACATAATCGAATTATAGTAACAAGGGAATACCGTAATCAAATTATTGGAACGAGGGAATGATGTAAGCTAATTCCAATAACGAGGCAATACCTCATTCTAATAATAAGAATGAGGGATTGATGTAATCTAATTATAATAACCAGGGAAATCCATAATCTAATTATAGTAATGAGGGGGGGGGGATACCGTAATATGATTATAGTAATGAGGGATTACCGTAATCTAATTATACTCTTTGGTTCTTTCGGTAAAGTCACGTGGGTATAAAATAAAATAAATCGCGACGTTTCAGGCGCAACACAAGCGTCCGTCATACGTAGGTGACTTTACCGAAAGAAACGAAGAGTATGGATTCCTGCAGTCACGAAAGCTTAAAATCAAAATCTAATAATAGTTAGCAGAGAATGCCGTAATCTAATTTTAATAACGAGGAAATACCGTAATCTAATTCATAGCCACGTTCCCAAACGGGACACATTTTCTCTGCATCCATGCTGCCTTCCCCCAGTCACTTTGTGAGTCTTAGCCATTAATCCGAGAAAATAACGCCCCCACCAGTCGCACGCCCGGCCGTGGTTGTGTTAGCTCGTTAAAATGTGTCCTCCCAAAAGTAATCCCCTCACAAATTCTTTATGGATTTATATTCGTTAAGAGGTGGCAGTGGCTTGGGGAGGAAGGGCTTCATCCAGCAGTGGATTGACCATGATGTCATTTCTGTATAAATAAACGGGGATTCATTTCTCACTGAATAATCTTTATGGGTCCCCATGAGACCTGGAGAGGAGGCTCTCATCTGGTAGCCAGAGTGAGAGGTCTGCTGGATGTGGCGGGCCGGGTGAAGGAATATTTTTTAGATTCACCACCCCCCCACACAGAGCCAGCTCGCCCATGGGATTTGATTTGCAAACACCGTGGTCATTAACAACAATAATGGAACAAAAATCCGTAGTACACCGCGAGACAGATAGAGCAACACAGAGACGGAGAACACACACAACTAAAAGCCAATCACACAGCTTACTTCAGCAATTGGGCTCGGCCCTCATGGGCAGGGCCCGGCTGCACGTGAAGCAGGCTGCTGGGTTGCCGCATGTCATTGGCAGGAGCACTCCGTCTAAACTGGTACTGTGTTTGCTTCCTTCAGCAAATACTGCTGCTGCTGCTGGTTGACATTCTTGGTCTAATGAGACCAGTGGATGAATATAATATTTGTGTCTATGACGCAGAACGGGGGTTCTGCTTATGTTTGCTTTTACCCACAATGCTCCGCGGCACGGTGCACTGCGCCCGTGCAATTGGCCGTGGCCGACTCTAACCGTCGCCGCTGCCACTTCTGCCACCTCCGCTCTCCTCTGCCAGACGGGCCGTGGGCGTTTTCCTTCAACGTGAAGTTCTATCCGCCGGACCCGTCGCAGCTCACGGAGGACATCACCAGGTAGGCGAGCGGCGGCGACGGTGGTGGTGGCGGCACGCGGGCAGTGCCGTGGTGGCTCGCCGCGCGACAGCAAAAGGCGCACGGTGTGACATCGTCATGTCGCGGTGTGACCATCATTTAGCGGCATTGCCGGGGCTGACCTTCACAATGCCCCTACTGTTTTATTTTTATTTCCTGATAAAGTTTTTCGGAAAAAACAATTGCTAATTTTTTATTACCCGTGTTTTGTCGGGAGTCACGGGCAGCCAACGGCTGTTGTGCGCCGCAGTGATTTTTGTGGTCAACGTGCAATCCGCTTCTTGCGTGGCGGACGGCGCACGCGAGCGTTGTGGTCGCCGGCGCGTGTGCGGGTCCTAACGATCGCGAGGCTCGGGCCGGGCTCACTTGGAGTCCTCGACTTGGGGAACAGGTTACACATTCCTGAGAGCCGTTCGTAAGTCGGGTTGTGTTCGCATGTCGGAACTCAATCGTTCATTGCACGTTCGGTCAGTATTTTAAAATGTCCTACGGTACAACGAAAAAGGGCAGCAATGTTAAACTCATGAATAAGAAGTATTGTACATTTGCATGTAATAATACATAAATACTGGATAGTAAATAAAACATAAAATAAAGTAACGTTGAAAGAATAAAAATCTGTTTTATTTTCACTTAACTTGAGTCGAACGATTCACTGTCGTGCATCGTGCGTAAATGCTGGAGACTCATTACATCTCGCCGAGGATTGCTCCGCGCAACAAAATAGTTCCGCGGATCGGTTCGTGAGTACGTCTCAACGGCGGTTCGTTCGTAAGTGTGGACGTTTCTAAGTCGGGCGTTCGTAGGTGCTGATGCCGTTCTATTCCCCCTCCCCCCCTTCTCTCTCCCTCCCCCCTCCCCCCTCCCCTCTGCCCTGTACCTCCTGTGCTCCCCACTCCCCCTCTCCCTTCCCTCCAACCCCCACCCCACCGTCCCAGGTACTACGTGTGCCTGCAGCTGCGTCAGGACGTGTCGTCGGGGCGGCTGCCGTGCTCGTTTGTGACGCTGGCGCTGCTGGGCTCCTACGCGCTGCAGGCCGAGCTGGGCGACCACGAGGCCGACGAGCACGGCGCCGACTACGTGGCCTCCTCGGGCTTCCGCTTCGCTCCGGCGCACTCCCACGAGCTGCTCGAGAAGATCGCCGAGCTGCACAAGACCCACCGGTTTGTGCGCCGCGCTCTTTGCTACGCCACGCTCATCACCGCCCCACCACACTCACAGAGTCGGTGGGTCTCAGTGTCTCACCACCCACCCCACCCCCGTGTCTAACCACCCACCCCACCCACGTGTCTAACCACCCACCCCCACCCACGTGTCTCACCATCCACCCCCACCCACGTGTCTCACCACCCACCCTACCCCCGTGTCTCACCACCCCACCCCTGTGTCTAACCACCCACCCCACCCACGTGTCTAACCACTCACCCGCCCCCGTGTCTCACCACCCACCCCACATGTCCCACCACCCACCCCACCCCCGTGTCTAACCACCCACCCCACCCACGTGTCTCACCACCCACCCCATCACGTGTCTCACCACCCACCCCACCCCACGTGTCTAACCACCCACCCCACCCCACGTGTCTAACCACCCACCCCCCCCCCCCGTGTCTCACCACCCACCCCACGTGTTTAACCACCCACCCCACCCCACGTGTCTAACCACCCACCCCCCCCCCGTGTCTCACCACCCACCCCACCCCACGTGTCTAACCACCCACCCCACCCCACGTGTCTAACCACCCACCCCCCCCCCCCCCGTGTCTCACCACCCACCCCACCCCACGTGTTTAACCACCCACCCCACCCCACGTGTCTAACCACCCACCCCACCCCACGTGTCTAACCATCCACCCCACCCCACGTGTCTAACCACCCACCCCACCCCACGTGTCTCACCACCCACCCCACGTGTCTCACCACCCACCCCACCCCACGTGTCTCACCACCCACCCCACCCCTATGTCTCACCACCCACCCCACCCCACGTGTCTAACCACCCACCCCACCCCACGTGTCTCACCACCCACCCCACCCACGTGTCTCACCGCCCACCCCACCCACATGTCTCACCACCCACCCCACCCACGTGTCTGTGAACCTCAGGGGACAAACCCCGGCTGAGGCTGAGCGCCACTTCCTGGAGAACGCCAAGAAGCTGTCCATGTACGGAGTGGACCTGCACCAGGCCAAGGCGAGTCACCGCCACCACCGTCCGTTGTTTGTTTTTGCTTCCCGCTGCCGGGCAGAGCCACCTCCTCCTCCTCCTGCCCCCCGCATTTCTCCTCCGTTCCCTCCTGTAGCTGGCTTCGTTGGGATGAACACGCAGTCGTACGCCGTCTGCAGCGCGATTAACGCCCACCAACTTTGGTGGTGGGCGCTTCGTAATCTGCGTCGCCAGGAACAGTCCCCCAGCCACCGCCTTTGTCTTCCCAAATGCGATGCCTCTACACTCCTCTGCCGCCCCCCCGCCCGCCCCCTCCCCCAGCTACCACCAGGCCTACCCCAACAAGCCCTCCTGAACGCCGCCCGCGCCTGTTCCGCTCTCACTAAGATTACGCCACTGCATCTAAAACCACGGTCGTCGTGCGTACAATTTCACAATCGCTGTGGCGGCAACTTGGGGAGGCGATGATTATGCGAATGTTGTTAAGGTGAGATTGAGTCACGATCGTCAATCTGGACAGGGGACTCGGCGGCGGGGCGAGCGGCTCGCAATGGGAAAGGTTGCGAGCAAAGCTCCAGGTTTACCGAGCGTAGTTGAGGTTTCCGTGGAGGGAAAAAACCAGAGGACCCAGAAAAAAAATCCACATTTAGAATCAACCCGCGTTTAGAGTATTTGGTTGCTGCGATGCATTTCCATGTGATGATGAGCCTCTTTGTTGAGCGATCATTTGTGTTGGCCAGGGCGCTTCTGAAAAAGAGCTGTATAGTAGCTCAGTGGGTCCTTACCTGGTAAAAAATAAAAAAAGTTATCAGTAGTCAGTTAAGACTCGGCTTGTGCTGAGCAAACACCGCCAGGGCCGTCGCTCCACGCCACAGGAACGTGGAAATGTCCCCACTGGGCTGTAAACGGCGGACGAGCAGCGCCCGGATGGCTCCCTGGACACTCGCAGCCAGCTCCAGGGAGCTGTTGGGGTTATTGTGGTAACACAAAAAAAAGCTCGAGTTCGTAAGTTTCAGGAAGCCAACAACCGCGGCACCGCGGCGTGGAGACGTGTGCGACGAGACGGGGCGGGTGGCCGTTGGCGTAACTGCGACGGGGGGGTTGGCGGGGGGGCGGTTGTCTGACGCGCGCAGGACTCGGAGGGGGTGGACATCACGCTGGGCGTCTGCTCGAGCGGCCTGCTCGTCTACAAGGACCGTCTGCGCATCAACCGCTTCCCCTGGCCCAAGATCCTCAAGATTTCCTACAAGCGCAGCAACTTCTACATCAAGATCCGGCCGGGAGAGGTGAGCGGGACGGGCGGTGGCAGCGCTGCCGCTCACGCGCGTGGCGCCTCCGCTCCGGTACTGTGGATGCAGCAGCAGTGGCGGCAGCAGTGGCAGCAGCAGAAACAGGCAGTAGCAGCGGCAGCAGTAGCAGCGGCAGTGGCAGCGGCAGCAGTAGTAGCAGCAGCAGCGGCAGCAGCAGTAGCTACAGCAGCGGCAGTAGCAGCAGTAGCAGCGGCAGCAGTAGCAGTGGCAGGGGCAGCAGTAGCGGCAGCGGCAGCAGTAGCAGCAGTAGCAGCAGCGCAAGCGGCAGCGAAAGTCAGTGGACCGCCGCACGATCGTCGTGATGCTCCGCTTGCCATGGGCGTCGAGGAGGAGCCGTGCTCCCTGGCTCTGCCAGGAGAAGGTGGGACAGCCAAATAATGTCCCTTCCCCCGCACCTCCAACTAGCACGGTTGGCTTCCTTACGCAGTGCGAAAGAAGTTCAACATACGAACACACGTGTGATCTCCCCATCTGTTCCAGCTGTGCGGGATAGAGCATTGCCACCTCGCACTTGGGCGCTCTGGTTTCCGTCCACGCGTATAAACGACTCGTTCGCACCTCCGATTAGCACGGTTGGCAACGTACGGTTTGCAAAAGAAATTCGACGTACACGCGCCCATTAATTGGCCTGTAGCCCGGCCTGCAGCCTGTCGGCCAGCCCGGCCTTTAGCACGGCACCGTGGAGGCAGTCAGAGTTGGTGGATCGCACAGAGCAGAAGAGCTCCTTTTTTTGCTCTGCCCATGACCGACTGCCTACCTCTCTCCCGCAGACTCACATAGAGACCCATAGAGCCCCACAGACTCACATAGAGAACTATAGACTCACATAGAGATCCACAGACTCGCATAGAGACCCACAGACTTGCAAAGAGACCCACAGACTTACCTCGAGACCCACATATTTACCTAGAGACCCATAGACTCACAGAGACCTATAGACTCACATAGAGACCCACAGACTCACATAGAGACCCATAGACTCACAGAGATTGACAGACTTCAATAGAGATCTACAGACTCAAATAGAGACCCATAGACTCGCAGAGACCCACAGATTCACATAGAGACCCATATCCACACACAGAGATGCACAGACACGCACGGCGACATGTGACTGATTGCCTCCCTCTCTCTTTCTGTACGATTACTGGACATCTTTGAAAAAGAGCTTCATAGCTCATCGGATTCCTCCGGTCTAAATAACGATTCTGATTCTCTCCCGCTCGCGCTCGCTCAGCTCGACCAGTTTGAGAGCACCATCGGCTTCAAGCTGCCCAACCACCGCGCCGCCAAACGCCTCTGGAAGGTGTGCGTGGAGCACCACACCTTCTTCCGGTGAGGCCCGCATGCACGCATACACGCAGATGCACGCACGCAGACGCACGGCACGCACACGCGCAGACGCACGCACACACGCAGACGCACACACGCAGTCGCACGCACACACACAGATGCACGCAGACGTGCACACAGACGCACGCACACACGCACGCACTCAATCGCACACACGCAGACGCGCACACAGAGACGCACTCGCGCACACACACACAGACGATGGCGCCCCGACACGGAACTCAGATGCGGGGTGGGGGGGGGGCGTCTCAGACGTCTGAACAGCTGGCCGGACTCTCCTCTTTGCCAACGCACACTGACCAGAGTGGTGAATTATGATTTTTAAAAAAACTGCCCATGGCTGACCACGGCATAAGGGGCGGGGGGGGGGAGTCCTTCGTCACACAGCAGCGCATTGACCTGGGGCTGTAATAAACGAACGGAAATGATTGTGAGGTGGCCTGCACCACTCACCTGGGGCATCGTCGTCGTCAGCACCACCTCCTCCTCAAAGACCCAATGCAGAAGACCCCTTGGGTGTGATCTTCCACGAAGCTGCTCACGATCCACACCTGTGCTCATCCAGAACGGACCGTAGCGACGTGTAACGACGCAACGCCCCGATCCACAAGTACGAAGGAGAGAGACATTGCAGTGACGACGATGACGACGCTGATGACGATGATGACGACGATGATGACACACGACTCCGCTTGCTCCTTGACGCGGCTGTCTGCTGGCTCGACCACCTCAATGTGAGACCGTCGCCGCTGTTGCTCCACGTCTCCGTCAGCAGCCGCACGACGACAAGAAGAAGGAGAAAACCTCCTCCTGCCCCTCCTTCCCATGCCCCCCTCCCTCCTCATCTTCCTCCCCCTGCAACTCCTCCTCCCTCCTCCACCCCTCCTCGCCCTCGGCCCCCTCCTCCTGTCCCCTCCTCCTCCTTCCCCTGCTCGTCCTTCACCCCCCCCCCCTCTTCGTTCTCCCTCCCGATGGGCAGTGAGGAGGGCAGACCCCGGGACACCGTGACCTGGGCGCTCGTCGCTGCTGCCCTGGCTGCTCCTGGAGCTGCTTGTTGTTGTTGTTGATCGGTCTGTTGTTGTTGCTGTTGTTGGCGTTAATGATTGGTGTATTGTTGGTGAGCAGTGTGTGTGTCGTGTTGTTATTGATCTGTGTGTTGTTGTTGATCAGTGTTGCTGTTGATCAGTGTTGTTATTATGGATCTGTGTGTTGCTATTATTGTTGTTGTTTATCGTTGTTGTTATTGTTTGGCGTGTTGTTGTTGTTGTTGTCGTTGTTGACCGGTGTCGTTGTTGTCGTCGCCGCGTCACCGCCAGGCTGGTGACCCCGGAGCCGGCGCCCAAGGGCCGCTTCCTCACGCTGGGCTCGCGCTTCCGCTACTCGGGGCGCACGCAGGCGCAGACGCGCGCCGCCAGCTCGCAGATCGACCGCCCCGCGCCACACTTCACTCGCTCCGCCAGCAAGCGCTACACCGTGTCCAGCTCGCTCGACGGAGGTGATGCGAGCGGACGGGCGGGCGGGTGGGCGGGTAGGTGGGCGGGCGGGCAGGCAAACGAGCGCGCAGAAGGGCGATACCCCCTCTTCCACCGGCGCTCTGGACACTTTGGCCCATCGCAGGCGCCTTGCCGGACACCTCCCCCTGCTCTCCTACCCTCGTTTCTCCCATATCTGTTTCAAACTAACCCCCCCCATGTATATATATGTGTGTGTGTGTTTGTTGAACATCTTTCGCACACGTGAAGTGGGGAAGGCTCTGCTGGCAGTCTCGCGCTCAGCACGCGAGTAGAGTTTGAAAGTGAACGTGAATGTAGTTTGCTTAACACGCATTAGGCTTTCGCGACCAATATTATTCTTAATCGAGGTTTTTGGGTTCGATCGCGTAAATATATAAATGTGTTGGAGAAACTGATTGTGTTTGACAATCACTAAACGGCGATTGTGTTTGACAATCACTAAACGGCGATTGTGTTTGACAATCACTAAACGGCGATTGTGTTTGACAATCACTAAACGGCGATTGTGTTTGACAATCACTAAACGGCGATTGTGTTTGACAATCACTAAACGGCGATTGTGTTTTTGTCTCTCGCCGATGTCGTTGCCAGCGCCGGGTGGGGGCAGCCAGGACGGCTCCTCGTGGGGTCTCGACGACGAGCCTCCGCCCCCCACCGCTGACCCCCGCAACTCCGTGGGGGGCGAGCGCCACGCCGTCAACTCCGTCGCCGCCGTCACCACCGTCACCGCCACAACCAAGACCAGCGGGGCCACCCTCGCCGCGACGGCGGGCGGGAACGCCGCCGATCGGGCGGAGACGACGGACGGCGGTAACGACGGCGGCGACGACGACGTTGTTGGCGGCGCCGGCCGCGACGACGACAACAAAGAGGAAGCCTCCGTCCAGAGCTCGGAGGCGCAGGGGGAGGAGGTGAAGGTGAGGGGAGCTCCTTCAACGCCGCCGCCGCCACCGATCGCCGGCAGAACCGAGTTTGGCCGATGCTTGCCTTGAGCCACACCGCTGCGGGGGCAGCGCACTCCGACTTCTCTGCAATATCTAATTATATTTGTTAGCATTAAATGCGGAGCGCCCTCGACAAATGACCGTGCGGCGTTCGTTAAGGGGAAGAAACCGAGCTTGCCGATGAGACCCGGAAGGTTGAAACCCCGAGTTTTGGTTGCCAACACTGCTGACGGGGCGAGCTCCCAGGAGGCCGTGTGGCTGACGGGTCGTCGCGCCAATTAACACATACAACTGGAGAGACAAACGTGGGGAAGGGAGATTTATTTATGTTGAGGGAGTCCAAGCCTCCGTGTTTCGTTGTACAAAACATCACTTGCACATTCAAATGCCACGGTGGCTAGGAGATGCTGACTGCCTCGCCTGTTATACAGGAAGTCGCGGGTTTGATTTCGACCCTTGACACCTGCTGTATATTTGGAGCTTGCGGTGTCTCTCTCCCCACGGTCACATACATTTTTTCTCTGGGTCCTCCGGTTTTTCACATCTACATTTAGAATCAATGTCACGCGTTCAGAACATTTGGCTCCTGCTATAAATTTCCACGCGATATTGATGATGATGATAATAGTCCACTTCGTTGGGCTATCATTTGTGACAGCCAGGTCAAGGCTTCTGAAAAGAGCTGTACAGCTCAATGGGGCCTTACCTGGTCAAATGAATTACAAGTAGTTTTAGATTCTAGAGCCTAAAAAAAATGTGCTTCGAGATCCTCCGCCATCCCACCCCCCCACGCTCACCCCCACGTGCCCGCCCCCTTGCCCCTGCAGAGCACAGAGCACATCGTCGTCGTCATCAACGTCATCATAGTCGTCGTCATCATCGTCATCATCGTCATCACCGTCATCTTCGTCATCGTCGTCATCATCGTCATCATCGTCATCACCTTGGTTTGCCCATTCCAGTCAACGTCCCCTGTGCCGTGTCCGTTTTGCGCCGCGGTTCTTTTTGCTTTGCTTTTGTTTGTGTATTTATCATTTGCATTCCTCCCTTCCCTCCCCTTCCTCCCTTCCCTCCCCTCCCTCCCTCCCCCCGTGTGTTCCCTCCCCTTTCACAGAGAAGGCCTAAGAAAGCAGACGGAGAAAACATTTATATCAGGCATAGCAGGCTAATGTTAGAGGTTCGTATGGTGCCTGCCCCGTCCCTCCACTCCGCGACCTCTCAAACTTCTTTGTGGATTGCCCCGGGCCCCCGCGTTTGGGGGGGTTTTTCCGGCACGTGCGTGCGTGCACACTGCTCTGCATTGTTTTGGGCATGGTGCCTCCCCCATCCCCCCCCCGACGTTTTAGCTCCCCGTGCCTCTTTCAGGAACTCTCGGTCTATGCCGGTTGTTTCAGTTCCTGAAGAAGCACGTGGTTGTTACGGTGTTGTGGTTGTTCTTGTGGTTGTTGTTGTGGTTGATGCTGTGATTGATGTTGTGGTTGTTTCTGTGGGTGTTGCGGTTGTTGTAGTTGTTTTGGTGGTTGTTGTTGTTGTGCGTTGCTGTGTGTTGGGCTCTACACAGCTTAAACTTGACACCTCGGTTAAAGTGCCTCAAATACTTCTCTTGGCCATTATTGGTGAATAACGACACGCACACAAACCGACACAGACGCACACTGACACGCACACTGCCACGCACACTGACACGCACACTGACACGCACACTGACACGCACACTGACAAGCACACTGACACGCACTGCCACGCGCACTGACACCCACACCGACACTCACACTGACACGCGCACTGCCACGCGCACTGCCACGCGCACTGCCACGCGCACTGACACGCGCACTGACACGCTCACTGACACGCACACTGACACGCACACTGACACTGACACGCGCACTGACACGCACTGACACGCACACACACCGACACACTGACATGCACACACACTAACCCGCACACACCAACACGCATACACCGACACGCACACGCACAACGACACGTATGCACACACACTGACACGCACACGCCGACACGCACACACACTGACACGCGCGCACACTGCCATGCAGATGCACCGACACGCTCACATTCCGACACGCAACGGCACGTACGCACACACACACCGACATGCACACACACACCGACACGCACACACACATACTGACATGCACACACATCGACACGCACACACCCACATGCACACACACACCGACACGCACACACACACACACCGACACGCACACACACATACTGACACGCACACACACACACACACACCGACACGCACACACACACATACTGCACGCACACACACATACTGACACGCACACACACACACACCGACACGCACACACACACCGACACGCACACACACCGACATGCACACACATGCACGTGCGTCACCGCGGCCGCCCTCTAACCGCCGGGGTGGTGGTGGGCGACGGTTCCCGCAGGAGCTGGAGCGCCGGCCGGACGAGCTGCTGCTCAAGCGGCAGGCGAGCCTCAGCGAGCTCAAGCGCTCCTTCCTGGAGTCGCGGCCCGACGGCGCGGCCGGCGCCATGACGGCGCCACCGGCCGGCGGCTGGGACATCCGCCTGCAGGAGCCGTCGCCCGTGCGCCGGCACGGCCAGCCCGGCGCGGAGGTCCGAACCCTTCCCCCTCCCCCCACAGCCCCCAGCACCGATTGGCAGAGGCATCCTCTTCCCTCGCACGCAGAGAGACAAACAGAAACACCCGTAGACTTGCACAGTGCCTCGAACAGAGACCCGTAGATTCACACAGAGGCTCGCACAGAGACCCGTAGACTCGCACACAGACTCACACAGAGACCTATAGACTCGCACAGAGACCCGTAGATTTGCATAGAGACCCATAGACTCACACAGAGACTTCACAGATATCCAGTATGGGCGGGTCAGCAAGTTACACCGGCAAAGAATACAAAAAAACCTGCAGACTCCCACAGAAACCCAGAGACTCACACAGAGACCCGTAGACTCACACAGAGACTCACACGGAGACCCGTAGACTCACACAGAGACTCGCAGGGAGACCCGTAGACTTTTCACCCAACAAACTACTCGTGCACCGCGCGCGTGCGATCTTCGCGGACTGCCGAGGCTCTCCATATCTAGCTGTGACTTCACTGCGGTGTACAATAGTACAACATCGGCATTTCGGTGGAACTTGATGTTAATACGATGAGAGACGTATGTTGAAAATAGGAAGAGCGTGGGTACGGGGGGGGGGGGACCCCTGTGGATCGCCGACTAGGCAGGGCACGGGCGATGTCTGTTCGTCGCCAAGCTTGATGAACTGCGATCGACCGAACCTTGACCTTGGCCTGTCCGATGAGTGTCTGGTGGTCAGTGGTGTCGTAGGCGGCTGAGAGATCGAGGCTGACCAACAACGCGGCGCACCGCTCGTCCGTGAACTTGTAGAGGTCATCGGTGATCTTTAGCTAGAGCCGTCTCGGCGCCGCGCGACTTCCGGTACGCCGACCGCAACGGTTTGAATCTGCCCGTCGCAGCGGCGCGGGGAAGGAACCGCTTCAGACGCAGGCGCTCTGCGACCTTTGAGATTGCGCTCGGGTTCGAGATGGGGGGGGCGATAGTTTTGCGGGGTCACCTACGGCTCGAGGCCGACTCTTCTCGGCAGCATGCGTTACCCGCACCGCTTTTAACGAAATATTTGGCCGCCGTGCGAGACTCGCGAATTGCCGTGTGGACGTGGTCGAGCCGGCGACGGCTTCCTTTGGCGGCCGCGGTCGATGGAAGTCGACGCACCTTTGGCCACGCCGACGTTGGTGCCAGGTTCACCAGTTGCTGGTTGATGAAACCCAGACCGCAGTCCCGGGAAGATGCGTTGCCTTCCACATCCGTGGGGCAGGGGTGGGGGGGGAGTCTATCCACGGGACAGCCGCCGTTAGCTTCTCCCACAACGTGGTACAGGCAACCCCCGCACCTACGACCTAATTGGTTCCTGGACGACGATCGCAAGTCGAGGCGTCGTAAGTCGAAGCCTCGCCTCCCATAGGGCGCAATGTCAGACATTGGGGTTCCGTTCCTGGAAACCCATTCCCTCCCGTAAAAATACCAAAATTGGCCAACAAACATTTATTGCAACTTCATAACCTTTAGCAACATTTATTAAGTAAAAAACAAACACTTACATTTGAAAATCCTTAAGTACTTTTCTGCACGTGCATCACATTTCCTCTTCTCAGATGTATTAAAAGGCGAACATATTTTTTTTTACAAAGAAGTGAAGAGAGTCGAGAAAGAGACGCTGCTGCATTTGCTCCCGGCGCAGCTGCAGACTGCCGGGCTACCCTGGACATGCGCATTCGGCAGAAGAGCAAAGCAGCACGTGGCATGCGCAGACTCGTCACCCGAAGGCGCTAGCGTCTGCGAGTGGCGTGCTCGGACGCAGCGCCAATCGACTCGGCATCAGTAGCAGTCGCTAGGCGGTCGTAGACGGGAGTTTTGGTCGTAAGAAAGGTCGCAAAAGCGGGGGTCGTAAGTCGGGGGTCACCTGTACCTGTTTTATCGGCCCTGGAGCGCGATGATGGGTCCGAGTCGCAACCCCCAGCCAGGATTCAAACTCAAAACTTTTCCACTCACGAGCCGCTCGCTGTGCCGCTGGACGGGAACGCCGCCGGCTCCAAGCGGCGTTTTGTATCGGCCGCTGCGATCCACTCAGAATCAGAATACAAATTTCTATTTCGACTGTAGGAGGAAGAATCCGATGAGCTATGAAGCTCTTTGTCACACACGTCCAGTATGGGCAGGGTCAGCGGGTTACACTCGCAAAGCCCCGACGCAGACTTCCAGCGCCGGCTGGTCCTGTCGCTGACCGCGTGCGAAGCCGAACTTGGGGCGTCGAGATGTTAACTCCCTCGCCTGGTATACAGGAGGTCGTGGGTTCGACCCTTACCCTGAGTCTGCATGTTCTCTCTCCCCGTGGTCGCGTGGATTTCTCTCCGCGTTTAGAATTAACGTGCGTTTAGATCATTTGGCCGCCGCGGTACATTTCCACGCGATAAGCCACTTGGCTGAGGTCTCGTTTGTGATGGGCCAGGTGGCATCTGAAAAAGCGCTACGTAGCTCAGTGGGGCCTTACCTGGTAACATAAACAAATTAACCCGTAAAAACAAAGTTTTTCACTATAAATCCTTTATATGCGTGGCGGCTAGAGTCCTCTCGTCCTCTGGCTTGAGATGGCTGCCACCTATGGGTCAGATGAATGGCTGCCACCATTAAGCAATTGGTAATTAAATATAATTAATTTTTTCCTAAAAAGTGTAAAATTTTGGAGAAAATTTTTCACGAACATACATTGTCACGCACAACGAGTCTGTGTGCAAAATGTCAGCTCGATTGGATCACGGGAAGTGGGTTAAAAAACGACTTAAAGATTTGCACGGTCGTAAGCAAGCAAGTGAACTTAATATAAAGGATTTAAAAACGGAGCCCAGCACGAACAACAACAGGAACAACAGCACAGCAACAACATCGAGCCCCAGGGACAGCTTGGGCAGGCACACCACGCACCACACACTGACACCTCCTCTAAGATGGCTATGCCAGTCACGACCACGAGATGTGTTCACATCCACGCACTGCAGAGTCAGTGAATGCAAGACATGGAGAATGGGGGGAGCCTTGAGCTAATGAAGTCACTTCTGCGCCGAACTGCAAACCCAGTGAATGTGTGTTTCTCACTAACCTGCTTCTAACGTCTGCTTCTCTCCTCGCCGCCGCTGCTGCCTCCCCCACTGCTGCTGTTCACGGTTCCTCGCCCCGTCGCTCGGCTCCACGCACCCCCATTGCCCCCTGGTGACAGCCGCTTGCTCATTCATCTCAAAACCCAACCAACGCCGCCTCCAACCCCACCGCCCCCGTTCGTGTCTCTCTCCCCAAAACACCCACGACCCTCTGCCCTGCCAACCCTAACCCTGCCTCTGTCTTGACACCACAACACCACCCCCTCCTCCTGAACGATGTCACATCTGAACGATGTCACATCTGAACGGTGTTACGTCCTGAACGTGACGTGATTCACCGATGTACCACCACGACCCACCATCGTAACCGGTGTACGTTGCGAACGATGGTAACGATACGATGAACCATCCGTGTTATTTGCCATGGCGTACCATTATCATTGGTGTACCATTATAATGTACCAACACGGATGATGTACCATCATGATGTACCATTACAATGTACCATCATGAATGATGTACCATTACAATGTACCATCATGAATGATGAACCATTACAATGTACCATCATGAATGATGAACCATTACAATGTACCATCATGAATGATGTACCATCATGATTGATGAACCATTATGATGTACCATCATGAATGATGTACCATCATGAATGATGAACCATTACGATGTACCATCATGAATGATGAACCATTACGATGTACCATCATGAATGATGAACCATTACGATGTACCATCATGAATGATGTACCATCATGAATGATGAACCATTACGATGTACCATCATGAATGCTCTACCATCACGGTGTCCCATCACCTCCGGCGCATGCGCCCCTCCTCGACCTCCCTGGCTGCCGCCGCCGTTGCTGCCATGACCCTGAAGGATGATGAGGAGGAGGATTATTGGGCACAGCTGCCCGAGGAGCCCGCGCCCTCGAGCGCGCCCAGCGGCCAGCCACACGAGGTGGCCACGGCGGCGCCGGGCGACGAGGCGTGGACGGCGCGGCCTCTGGGCCCGCACCCGCGGGAGCCCCCCGCCCAGTTTGCGGACGAGCTGCTCGTAGAGATCTCGCAGGTGCCGCCGTCGCCGCGACGATAGCCTCGCCGGCTGAGGAGCGAGCGGAGAGACCGGCGATACGAACGCACGATGCCCACGGGGGGTGGGGTGGGGGGGGTGATGTCGAGTGGTCACCTGACATCCGGCACGAGTGTGTCACGTGTGTGTCTGTGTGTTTGTGTGTCTATGTATCTGTGCGTTTATGCGTCTGTGCGTCTTTGTGTCTGTGCGTCTGTCTCTGTGTGTCTGTGTGCAGCACTTGCCCCAAAGGTCTGTTAAGGCTCTTTGGCTTGTGTGTGGAGATAGTGGGGAGTGGTGGCGTAGCGGTTAGCGTGCTGCGCTTACGGAGCCGACGGTCCGGGTTTGATTCCCGCTCACGGTCGACACCAGTGACGCTTGTCTGAACCGGTCTTGGGCCTCCCCTAGGTTGACTCAGCCTCAAACGAGTATCTGGCGGCCAGGCGTGGTGCTGGCCACCAATCTCGTGTGCCGTGCCGGCCTTCATAGGTGCTCGCTAAACACACTTGCTAAGCACTTGCTAAGGCTATACGGGGTATCTTTGTCTTGTCTGCATGAGTGTGTGGAGCTTTATTGACGTGGTCAAAGCCCATGATACTATAATTAGGCCAGTACTCCGGGTCATTTTTTGTGCTTTCGGAGTCCCTGACCATCTGATGGTGGGCAGGCCCCAGGTAAAGCTGCGTTGCCGGCAGTCGGAGCCATTCCCCGGTCGCCTTGGAGTGCGATGGGGGATGCCCTCTGGCCCCTGCACCATTTTTAAAACATCTTCCTTCGACCACGTAGTTCGTAGATGCTTGAAAAAATGTTTGCACAAACGGTTACAAGACGGCTCGCGTTCTGGGAGTCATCAGGGCGACTCGGCGCAGCGCTGGCGGCACTCGGAGTGGCTCCCCACGGCCGCTTGTGCAGCAGCAACCACAGCAGCAGCAGCAGCCGCAGCAGCAGCAACCACAGTAGCAGCAGCAGCCGTAGCAGCAGCAGCAGTAGCTGCAGCAGCAGCCACAGCAGCAGCAGCAGCTCACTAGCCACATCAGCAGTATCTGCAGCAGCAGCAGTAGCAGTAGCTGCAGCAGCAGCAGTAGCCGCAACAGCAGCCGCAGTAGCAGTAGCTGCAGCAGCAGCAGAAGCAGCAGTAGTAGTAGCAGAGTATTTTAGGCTAATGGATGGAAACGCAGGAAGCCCCACGTTGAGTCCCCATGCGCGGCAGGGGGAGGGCACTCTCACTAAAACTATTTAAGCCAGGTAAGGCCCCACTTGAGCTACGTCGCTCATTGTCAGAAGCGACTCTGGCCATTACAAATGATAGCTCAACGAAGTGGACTATCGTCATCACGTAGAAATTTATAAGCGGCCAAATTACTTTAAACGTGTGGCGATGTTGATTCTAAATGTGGAGGGGAAAAACCGGAGGACCCGAAGAAAAATTAACGTGACCAAGGGGAGAGAGAGAGAGATACCGCAAACTCCAAATATACAGCAGCAGGCGTCAGAGTCGGGATTGAACCCCCCGACCTCCTGTATACCAGGCGAGGTAGTCAACATCTCTCCGGTGGGGTGCCAGAAACCCTGCTGGTGACGCTGCGGCTTGCGGGCACTTCGTCGGACCCTTGTGCGTTGGCGCGTCAGGCGAGCTCCGTCTCTGTGCGGCCCACCAACCTCTGCCTTGGGACTTTTCCCCCAGACGCTCACTTTTTTCCCGCGTTGCGCCTCGGCCGCTTGTCCCCCGCAGAGGATAGAGAAGAAGGAGGAGGAAGGCTCCAGGGCGGAGGCAGCGCAGCCTCAGCAGCAGCAGCCGCAGCGGCAGCCGCAGCAGCAGCAGCCGCAGCAGCAGCAGCAGCAGCCGCAGCGGCAGCAACAGCCGCAGCAGCAGCCGCAGCAGCAGCCGCAGCAGCAGCGAATGAGCAGCAGCAGTTCGGTGTCGATGTCGCGGGTCGTCTACAAGACGGTGGTGATCACTGGCGAGCCCGACCTGCTCAAGGGCTCCTCCGACGAGAAGGACGACTCATCCTCCTCCGGCGGCGGTGGCGACGGCGACGCTCGCACCGGGCCCGGCGTCCAGACGGCTCCCTCGTCGGGCGGCAGGAGGAGCGAGGAGGAGGAGAGAGCAAAGACGGAGAAGAGAGCGGCGGCGGAGGAGGAGGTCGTCGGACGCGTGGCCGCCCCGCCCCGAGCGGTCCCCCACGACGGGGCCGAGGCGACGGGCGCAGGCGAGGCCCAGGCTTCGGGCGGAGCACCCGGGGAGGAGGCCGAGGGGGCCGCGGGGGACGTCGACTTCCTGGAGAGGGAGATGATGAAGGTGGCCGTGGCGCTGAGGAAGGGGGCGGCCGGCGGGCACGGCGACGAGGGGAAGCCCAAAGCCAACGGGGCCGACGCGTCCGAGTCGGAGACCAGCGAGTCGGAGGAGGAGCGCGGTTTTGAGGTGAGGGCCGCGTGTGTGTCCGTGTGTGCGTCAGCGGCGGTTAGCGCGGTTAGCGCGCGACGCCACGAATCCAGCGGTCCTGGGCCTCCCCTAGGTCTACTCGGCCTCAAATGAGTACCTGGTGCGGGCGCGTGGTGCTGACCACCCACCTCCTCGTGAGCCGTGCCGGCCTTCATAGGTGCTGCTCGCTAACAGCACTTGCCCCAACAGTCTGTTCAGGCTCCTTGAAGCAGAAAGTCCCCCAAACAAACCTCAAAAAGTTGCAAGGTCGCCCCATATCTTCACCGTCATCATGAAACAGCCATGGTCATTCCACTGCTGGATGAAAGCCTCAAGCTGCCTCAGGTCTGTGACCGGCGGGGTTGATGCGGCATTACCCCACGGTCTCACCCGGCGGCGTCACCACACGGCACCACAAGGCGGCAGCAGAGGCACGCACCGCGGTGTGTCGCCGTGTCCGCATTGCGCCGCTGCAGGGCGCTGTCGCTCCACTCTTCTGCAGCGCAATAAGATAAACACTCAACAATGTTTTTTATTACACCAGGTAAGGCCTCACTGAGCTACAGGAGCGAACTGGCTATCACCAATGATAGCCCAATTGTAAGTGGCTTATCATGTAGGAATGTATACTCTGTATGCGTGATGTTGATTCTAAACGTGCAGAGAAAAAATCGGAGGACCCGGAGAAAAATCCACACGACCATAGGGAGAGAGAGAGAGAGACGCAAACTCCAAATATACAGCAGGCGTCAGGGTCGGGATCAAATCCACGACCTCCTGTGTAGCAGGTGAAGTCGTCAACATCTCCGGGCCACCGCGGTGGCTCAGGCGAGCTGATTTCTCTGGTGCCTCTTCACGACGTCCCGGGCTTCGTTCGCCAGGCTCCATCGCTTGCCGGGACTTCTTTTCTGGAGTAAATATAGCCGGGCGATGTTGATCCGCACTTTGCTGCTCGTATTGAAGGGTGCTTGAAGTGAGACGGCGAACAAAAACCTCGATCGATTGGGACCCATGGAGCACGCGCTAACAGCCGCTATGCGGACCGGGAAGAAAGAGCGAACTGGCGATGTGGGAAAACTGTCGCAGCGTGTCCTGTAGCAACATGCTCTGTCACAGTACACCCTGTCACAGTACACCCTGTCACAGTACACCCTGTCGCAGTACACCCTGTCACAGTACACCCTGTCGCAGTACACCCTGTCGCAGTACACCCTGTCGCAGTACACCCTGTTGCAGTACACCCTGTCACAGTACGCCTTGTCACAGTACACCCTGTCACAGTACGCCCTGTCGCAGTACGCCCTGTCGCAGTACGCCCTGTCGCAGTACGCCCTCTCGCAGTACGCCCTGTCCCAGTACGCCCTGTCGCAGTACGCCCTGTCCCAGTACGCCCTGTCGCAGTACGCCCTGTTGCAGTACACCCTGTCACAGTACACCCTGTCACAGTACGCCTTGTCACAGTACGCCTTGTCACAGTACGCCCTGTCACAGTACACCCTGTCACAGTACACCTTGTCACAGTACACCTTGTCACAGTACACCCTGTCACAGTACACCCTGTCACAGTACACCTTGTCACAGTACACCTTGTCACAGTACGCTGATTCAGGACGCCCAACCAGACGTCCCTTGTGTATGGCGCGCAACTCAAATTTCGTGAAAGCGAAAATTCGGAAATCGGGACTTCGCAATTGGAGGAATGCATGCATGCATGTTGAGTTGTTTTTTACTTTGTACGGGAGGAAATCGGAGAACGCGGAGGAAGCCCAGACAGGCCATGGAGGAGAACGTACTGACGTCACACAGAACAGCGGCGGTGTCGGGAATCGAACTCCAATGCTTCCCGCTGGGAGGCGCGAGCATCACCACTGCGATGCCGCCCACGCTCACACGCTCACACGTGTGTGTCTGTCCGTGTGTGTGCGTGTGTGTGTGTGTGTACCTGTGTGTGTGTACGTGTGTGTGTACGTGTGTGCGTGTGCGGAACACAGCCACCTCTGATCGCCACGGAGAGCGTGAGCTTCAGCGAGGTGTCGCACACGGGGAGGGCGGACTTCTCCACCACGGACGTTCCCATCGTGCACACGCACACCAAGACCATCACCTACGCGGCCACGCAGGTACCAGACGTGCGGATATCACTCGGATAAGGGACAGCGGTCGACGTCTCTCCCATGTGTTCCCGGCGTCTCTCCGCCTCCCCGCGTGAAATCCAAAAGTGCTTCTCACCTGACTGTCGTCCCCGCGGCCTTGAGCGTCGCCACCGCACCACCCTGCCGCGCCCGCCGGGCCCGTGACCGTAGCTCGTACGACGTT
Source organism: Lampetra planeri (assembly GCF_965212315.1). Lineage (NCBI taxonomy): Eukaryota > Metazoa > Chordata > Hyperoartia > Petromyzontiformes > Petromyzontidae > Lampetra > Lampetra planeri. The sequence continues at coordinate 1,448,962 of NC_136129.1, read as the reverse complement.
AGCCGGCGCCTCGCGTTGTCCCGGCGGCGTCGCTCCCAACCGCCGGAGCCGTGCGAAACGTCGGCCTCTGCCGGGGCCGTGGCCTGACAACCGGCGGCGGTGACGGTGATGCCGACGTTGTGGTTCTCTCGCCAGGAGGGGCGCGGAGGCGAGGCGTCCGAGTCGAGTGTCTTGCCCGAAATGGCCGGCTTCTCGGCAGAGTCCGTTGCCACCACGACCACCACGCACATCACCAAGGTAGGGCGGCAACCCCCCCAGTGATGGCTGTCGTCCCCCCCCCCCCCCCCCCCCCCCCGTGGCTCGCCGCCTGTCCTGCAAATGGCTGATAGTCTGCCAGTAGGGGGGTGATGATTGCTCGTGCTGGTGATTTGTGGGTAATTTTTTTCAAAGTTGCCAAATGTGGACCGTGACCCCGGTGGGGTGGTGCAGCTCAATCAGTCAGCCCACGGTACCTGGATCTGTCCCGTGACCTCCTGCCAGCGGGCATTCGACACTTGGCCTTACAGTGCACATAGCCTTGGTGACATCACCGACACTTGTTGGCGAATGGCGGCTGTTGTTGTGGTGGCGCTGTGCGTGTGTGTGGTGGTTGCGTGTGTGTGTGGTGGCTGTGTGTTTGTGGTGGTGGCGTGTGTGTGTGTTGGCTCTGTGTGTGTGTGTGTTGGCTGTGTGTGTGTGTGGTGGCTTTCTGTGTGTGTGTGGTGGTGGCGTGTGTGTGTGTGTGGTGGCTCTGTGCGTGTGTGTGGTGGCTCTCTGTGTGCATGTGTGTGTGATGGCTCTCTCTGTGTGTGTGTGTGGTGGCTCTCTGTGTGTGTGTGTGTGGTGGCTCTCTGTGTGTGTGTGTGTGTGGTGGCTCTCTGTGTGTGTGTATGGTGGTGGCGTGTGTGTGTGTGTGGTGGTGGCGTGTGCGTGTGTGTGGTGGTGGCTCTCTGTGTGTGTGTGGTGGCTATGTGTGTGTGCGGTGGCTCTGTGTGTGTGTGTGTGTGGTGGCTCTGTGTGTGTGTGTGGTGGCTCTGTGTCTGTGTGTGTGTCTGTGTGTGGTGTTGGCTGTGTGTGTGCTGGCTGTGTGTGTTGGCGCTGTGTGTGTGCTGGCTGTGTGTGTTGGCGCTGTGTGTGTGTTGGCTGTGTGTGTGTGTGTGTGCTGGCTGTGTGTGTGGTGGCTGTGTGTGTGGTGGCTGTGTGTGTGTGTTGGCTGTGTGTGTGTATGTATGTGTGTGTGTTGGCTGTGTGTGGGTGTTGGCTGTGTGTATGTTGGCTGTGTGTATGTGTGTATGTATGTGTGTATGTTGGCTGTGTGTGTGTGCTCTGTGTGGCTGTGTGTGTGTGGTGTTGGCTCTGTGTGTGTGTGTGTGGTGACTCTCTGTGTGTGTGTTGGCTGTGTGTGTATGTGTGTGTGTTGGCTGTGTGTATGTTTGCTGTGTGTGTGTGTATGTATGTGTGTGTTGGCTGTGTGTGTTGGCTGTGTGTGTTGGCTGTGTGTGTTGGCTGTGTGTGTTGGCTGTGTGTGTGTGTGTTGGCTGTGTGTGTGTATGTATGTGTGTATGTGTGTTGGCTCTGTGTGTGTGTTGGCTGTGTGTGTGTTGGCTCTGTGTGTGTGTGGTGACTCTGTGTGTGTGTTGGCTGTGTGTGTATGTGTGTGTGTGTGTTGGCTGTGTATGTGTGTGTGTATGTGTGTAATCTGTGTGTGACCGCGTCTCTCACCGTGCTCGTAGACGGTGAAGGGAGGCATTTCGGAGACGCGCATCGAGAAGCGCATCGTCATCATGGCCGACACCGACATCGACCATGACCAGGTGTGTGCACGCGCGTGGCCTCCCCTAGGTTGACTCGGCCTCAAATGAGTACCCGGTGCATAAACAGCAGCGGGAGTAGTAACCACGGCGTGTGCCGTGCGGCGTTCGCTCGCGGTTCCAATGCCGGGCGCCCATTTGAGACGAGGGAGGAGTCCGCGCCCGATGTAGCCGGCGGCGCGCAATATTTGGGCTGCGTGACGGCCGCTCGCGACCTCGTCCCCGAGTCTGGGGATGCGTGAAAGTCGTGCCGTGATGGAACACTGCGTGACTTCTAAATTTAGAAATGTAAAGCCCTCTGTGCGGACACCGGACGGATTTTAATCCGTCCCATCTGTACGGATGAACACTGCGGAAGTTAAAAATCCCAGCAAGCGGCGGTGGCGACTGCGGCGTCACGCTGCTCCACGTTTCAAGAATTTTCCTAGCAAATCGCTCAATCGGGATTTCTTCGTGGCGACCATCGCCCCCCCCGCCCCTCTACCCCGAAAAATTGGCGGGACCACCCTCCTGAAGAAAAGAGGTCTCCGAGACCCGGCGAGGTTGTCGTGGGTAAACAAGCCCAATCGCGATGACAAAAACAACGATAACCGGTTGTCACGTGGCTCAAATAAGTGGCAAGAGAGAATAGCGGGGGGTGAGTGGAGGAAGACCTCGGCCATCTCTGCTCTCGGGCTCCAGCCAGCGGGGAACGGGAGCGGTCTCAGACAATATCCAAGCTTCCAGCGTGGACGCCCGGTGGGGAGCAGGAATGGGCAGCGGAGCGCAGGGAGGCTGCCTCCGACGCCGCCTGTGGTGGGAAGGAGCCGGTAGGCGCCGGCTTGCTGCCTCCTCTGACGACAGTGTGAGGCCGGCGGTGGTCCACGATGCGGGGCGTGCAGCGTCGCCTTGAAGTCGTCGGGTTTCTTATGAATGTCGCCCAGAAGTGGGTGGAAAATGCTATCCAAGGCTACAAGTACCTTGAGGGTGTGTGAGTGTTCGGGAACGCGTAGGCTCGGGTGTGAATGTCGGGATAAAGGGGTCATCCTGCGGCCTATTGTGAGCGCACCGTGTGGTGCTAGAGGTACGCTACGGTGTGAAAGCGAGCAGGGTGGCTGGTCTAAAAAATTTAAGACAAACCAAACCTCTTGAATCGCCTCAAGTTTTGGTTGCTGCCTCACTCGACCTGACCCACACTACACACGGGCGTGACTTGGCTGACCACAAATACAATGGTGGCGGCGATGAAGGCGAGCCTGTGAAAGTAAGCACGAAACAAACACATCGGTGCTGCGACTGGCGGCTTCGGTTTTCTCATCTCGCGGCGATGGCGCTCTGGAGCGGGAGATTTCTCCCCTCGTGAGTGAAGCTGCGATGAGGCTTGGCCCCTGGGAATACGCTGCGTTGCTCCGCAGCGATCCGTCACCCTGTCGGCTTGTTGTGGCCAGCCCCTTGCTTTGACCTCCTGTGTCTCGGCCCATTTAACAGTTGTAAAAGTTTACTACTTGTTTAAAAAAAAAATACTGGTAGGAACCTCCTGATTACACCAGCCCACAGGGGATTATTGTGTCCGTCGTGCAGGGAGGGGCTGGGTGGGGAGGGGAGGGTGGGGAGGGGCTGGGTGGGGAGGGGAGGGTGGGGAGGGGCTGGGTGGGGAGGGGAGGGTGGGGAGGGGCTGGGTGGGGGAGGGTGGGGCGGATCTGGGTTGGGAGGGTGGGGAGGGGCTGTGGGTGGGGAGGGTGGGGAGGGGCTGGGTGGGAGGGGTGGGGCTGGGCTGGTCACCCCGTGGTGCCCTTATAAAACTCAACGTTTAACCTACTCACGCCGGCTTGTGCCCGCCCTCACAGTCGGCCATATTTGCGGAATACACCACGCGGCCGTTGACCCTGGCCATTGACCGAGAAACCCAACGTTCCTACCAGCTCCCTCCGCAGGAATGTGTTTTTTTACTTGTTTTGAAGCTTTCGTGACTGCAGGAATTACTATTTATTTTACCAGGTAAGGGCCCCACTGAGTGACCCCACCATCACAAATGAAAGCTCAATGAAGTGGCTTCTCATCGGCGTGTGGACATTTATAGCAGCGGCCAAACGTGCGATGTTGATTCTGAATGTGGAGGGGAAAACTGGAGGACCCGCAGAAAAATCTACGTGATCACGGGGAGAGAGAGGCACTCAAACTTCAAATAGGGGTTGGGATCGAACGCACGTCCTCCTGTATACCAGGCGAGGTAGTTAACACATCTCTACCATGGCGTGCGTGTGACGACCTCTGTGTGTATGACAGTGGGGAGCGGTAGTGTAGCGGTTAGCGCACTGCGCGATGAACCCGGCGACCCGGGTTCGATTCCCACTCACGGCAAACACCAGTGGCGATTATCTAAACCGGTCATGGGCCTCCCCTAGGTCGACTCAGCCTCAATTTAGTACCTGGTGCGGTGTGTAAACATCGCCACTAGGGAGACAAAGGCGGTCGGGCATGGTTGCTGGCCACCCACCCCCTCGTGTGCCGTGCCGGCCTTCATAGGTACTCGCTAACAGCACTTGCCCCCTCCAGTCTGTTAAGGCTATACGGGGGATCTTTGTCTTTTTTTGTGTGTATGAAAATCTGTGTGTGACGACCTGCGTGTGTGACGACCTGCGTGTGTGACGACCTCCATGTGACGACCTCCATGTGACGACCTGGGTGTGTGCGTGTGACGACCTGCGTGTGTACGTGTGACGACCTGCGTGTGACGACCTCCATGTGACGACCTCCATGTGACGACCTGTGTGTGACAACCTCCATGTGACGACCTCCGTCTGATGACCTCCGTGTGACGACCTCCGTGTGACGACCTGTGTGTGACGACCTCCGTGTGACGACCTCCGTGTGACGACCTCCGTGTGACGACCTGCGTGTGACGACCTGTGTGTGACGACCTCCGTGTGACGACCTCCGTGTGACGACCTGTGTGTGACGACCTGTGTGTGACGACCTCCGTGTGACGACCTCCGTGTGACGACCTGTGTGTGACGACCTCCGTCTGATGACCTCCGTGTGACGACCTGTGTGTGACGACCTGTGTGTGACGACCTCCGTCTGATGACCTCCGTGTGACGACCTGCGTGTGACGACCTCCGTGTGACGACCTGCGTGTGACGACCTGCGTGTGACGACCTCCGTGTGACGACCTGCGTGTGACGACCTCCGTGTGACGAACTCCGTGTGACGACCTGCGTGTGACGACCTCCGTGTGACGACCTCCGTGTGACGACCTCCGTGTGACGACCTGTGTGTGACGACCTCCGTGTGACGACCTGTGTGTGACGACCTGTGTGTGACGACCTGCGTGTGACGACCTGCGTGTGACGACCTGCGTGTGACGACCTCCGTGTGTCGACCTCCGTGTGACGACCTCCGTGTGACGACCTGCGTGTGACGACCTCCGTGTGACGACCTCCGTGTGACGACCTGCGTGTGACGACCTCCGTGTGACGACCTGTGTGTGGCGACCTCCGTGTGACGACCTGCGTGTGACGACCTCCGTGTGACGACCTGCGTGTGACGACCTGCGTGTGATGACCTGCGTGTGACGACCTCCGTGTGACGACCTCCGTGTGATGACCTCCGTGTGACGACCTCCGTGTGACGACCTCCGTGTGACGACCTCCGTGTGACGACCTGCGTGTGACGACCTGAGTGTGATGACCTGTGTGTGACGACCTGTGTGTGACGACCTCCGTCTGATGACCTCCGTGTGACGACCTGTGTGTGACGACCTCCGTGTGATGACCTCCGTGTGACGACCTGTGTGTGACGACCTGTGTGTGACGACCTGTGTGTGACGACCTCCGTCTGATGACCTCCGTGTGACGACCTGTGTGTGACGACCTCCGTGTGATGACCTGCGTGTGACGACCTGTGTGTGACGACCTCCGTGTGACGACCTGTGTGTGACGACCTGCGTGTGACTACCTGCGTGTGACGACCTCCGTGTGACGACCTGTGTGTGACAACCTCCGTATGACGACTTCCATGTGACGACCTGCGTGTGACGACCTCCATGTGACGAACTCCGTGTGACGACCTGCGTGTGACGACCTCCGTGTGACGATCTCCGTGTGACGATCTCCGTGTGACGACCTGTGTGTGACGACCTCCGTGTGACGACCTGTGTGTGACGACCTCCGTGTGACGACCTGCGTGTGACGACCTCCGTGTGACGATCTCCGTGTGACGACCTGCGTGTGACAACCTCCTTGTGACGATCTCCGTGTGACGACCTGCGTGTGACGACCTCCGTGTGACGACCTGTGTGTGTGACGACCTGCGTGTGTGCGTGTGACGACCTCCATGTAACGACCTGTGTGTGACGACCTCCGTGTGACGACCTGTGTGTGACAACCTGCGTGTGTGCGTGTGACGACCTGTGCGTGTGACGACCTGCGTGTGTGCATGTGACGGACCTCCGTGTGACGACCTGTGTGTGACAACCTCCATGTGACGACCTGCGTGTGACGACCTCCGTGTGACGACCTGCGTGTGACGACCTGTGCGTGTGTGTGGTGTGTTGTTTATTCTGAGCAGGCCCTGGCCCAGGCAATCCGCGAGGCCAAGGAGCAGCACCCCGACATGGCGGTCACCAAGGTGGTCGTGCACAAGGAGACGGACGTCTCGATCGAGGACGACGACGACGACGAGGAGGAGCAGCGCCCCTGAGGGCCGCTGCCCCGCACCCCCCTCCCTGCCCAGGTGACGCCGCAGCCCGTCGGCCTCCCGACCCTCACGGTGCCCCCTTGCTGCGCACTGCGCGTCTGAGCCGCGCCAAGTCAGCCTATCGGGAGGGGGGATGCACCAGCTTGTTTTTCCACTGCGGAAGTCGAGCCGTGGAGACTAAGACTATCTTTATTGTGCCGGGTGAGGCCCAAATGAGCTGTGTAGTTCTTTTTCGGAAGCGACTTGGCCATCACAGTTGAATAGCCCAACGACAAGTGGCTTATCACGGGTAAATGTATAGCGGCAGCAGCCAAATTCTCTAAACGCGTGACGTTGATTCTAAATGTGGATGGCAAAAAAAAATCGGAGGACCCGGAGAAGAAAAAAATCCACGCGGCCACAGGGAGCAGGCGTCAGGGTCGGGATCGAACCCACGAACCTCCTGTACACCAGGCGAGGTAGTTAACATCTCCTAGCCACCGTGATGATGAGAGAGAGAGACACCAGAGACTCCAAATATACAGGTGCCAGGGTCAGGCTTGAGCCTACGACCACCTGCATACCAGGCGAGATCGTTCACATCTAGCCACCGTGTCGATTTTTTGTTAAGTTCGAGGTTCAAGTTTGTGGGTCTTCTTTGTTTTATCATGTTGGGTGCTATGGGCTTGAGCCGTGCAGTGCACGCACGCACAAAGGAAAAGACAAAGATCCCCCAGAATAGCCTGAACAGACTGCTGGGGCAAGTGCTGTTAGCGAGCACCTATGAAGGCTGGCACGGCACACGAGGGGGTGAGTGGCCAACACCACGCCCGGCCGCCTTTGTCTCCACAATGGCGATGTTTACACACCACACCAGGTACTCATCATTTTAGGCTGAGTCGACCTAGGGGAGGCCCAGCAACGGTTCTGATAATTGTCACTGGTGTTGGCCGTGAGCGGGAATCCAACTCGGGTCGCCGGGTTCATAGCGCAGCGTGCCAACCGCTGCACCACCGCTCCCCACACACACAACACGTGTACACGCACACAATACGTGTACACGCACACAACATGTGTACACGCACACAAGATGTGTACACGCACACACACACACCTGGCAGACTGCCGTGTGTGTGAGTGCGGCGGTCTGCTGCCGATGCTCACTGGTGATGTCTGTTTGGCGGTGGCGGCGGGGTGCGTGTGTGGTGCGTGCGTGTGGTTTGTGCGTGCGATGTGTGGTGCGTGCGTGTGGTGCGTGTGGTGCGTGTGGTGCGTGCGTGTGGTGCGTGCGTGTGGTGCGTGTGGCGGTGCGGGCATGTGGCGGTGCGTGTGGCGCGTGCGTGTGGTGCGTGCGTGTGGCGCTGTGTGTGGTGCGGGCGTGTGGCGGTGCGTGCGTGTGGCGGTGCGTGCGTGTGGTGCGTGCGTGTGGCGGTGCGGGCGGCGGTGCATGTGGTGCGTGCGTGTGGTGCGTGTGGTGCGTGCGTGCGTGTGGTGCGTGCGTGTGGCGGTGCGGGCATGTGGCGGTGCGTGTGGCGGTGCGTGTGGTGCGTGCGTGTGGCGGTGCATGTGGTGCGTGCGTGCGGCGGTGCGTGCGTGGCGCTATGTGTGGTGCGTGCGTGTGGTGTGTGCGTGTGACGGTGCGTGCGTGTGGTGCGTGCATGTGGCGGTGCGTGCGTGTGGTGCGTGCGTGTGGTGCGTGCATGTGGCGGTGTGTGCGTGTGGTGCGTGCGTGTGCGTGGTGTCCTCAGCGGCTGGCAGGAGGGGTGGAGCCACGGGGCCGTGGGGAGGTCACCCCGCGAGCGTCGCGCCACAGGAACCACTCCCGTGCCGCAGCGGCGGCCCCCGCCACACGCCAGGGGGGGGGACGTCACACGCCAGGGGGACGTCGCCCACCCACCCACCCTCGGCTCCGCTGTTGCCCGCGGTTGTCGGCGCTCATTCCGCCGCCCCTGACTCGAACCACGCTTCACGATTTGTGTTTTTTTGTTTCTCTCTCGCTCTTGATCTCAGATTATTATTATTTTTTTACGTTGTCCGTTAACGTTTTGCTTTTTATTCCGTTCGCTCGTGCGCGTTTTTAATCGTGCACGCGGGAAAGGAAAAATAAAACCTCGCAAAGGGGCCTCCTGCCAAAATCCCCACAGCCTGGGAGGCTGCCACGAGTTTCTAATGGACTTGGGGGGCTGCCGCGAGTTTCTAATGGACTTGGGGGGCTGCCGCGAGTTTCTAATGGACTTGGGGGGCTGCCGCGAGTTTCTAATGGACTTGAGGGGCTGCCGCGAGTTTCTAATGGACTTGGGGGGCTGCCGCGAGTTTCTAACGGCCTCGCGCTCCTTCGGTCTGGAGCCACCGGCTCTCCACCGTACTACATCTCGGATGATAAAGTCTTTAACTGGCCACGATTAACGTTTTTAGTATTTTTCTCATTTTAAATCTTCGCTTAAAGACCAACAACGCTCGCTGTCCTTCAGCCTGATGAGGCTGCTGCTGCTGCCGCGTTCTTCAGCGTTGGAAGTGGCGGTGGTTGCTTTCCTGCTTCCCCGTGGCGAACCGGCCTTCGCTTCCAGGGGTAACTGCTGGCCTGTGCTAAACAACAGCAAGAACTAAACTTGTTTTAGTTTTACCACGTAAGGCCCACTGAGCTGTGCAGCTCTTTTTTCAGAAGCTGCCTTGGCCACAGATGAGAGCTCGACAAAGCGGCTCAGCGTCGCATGGACATGTATGTCGGCCAAATACCCTGAATGCACGTTGATTCTAAATGTGGCGGGGGGGAAAGCTGGAGTTGCCGGCGAAAAATCCACACGACCGCGGGGAGAGAGAGAGAGAGACACCGCAAACTTCAAATATGCATCAGGGGTCGGGATTGAACGCATGTGGACGTCGCACAAGCCCGGCTCGCCGTGCCGACGGGAGCCGACGGAACTGGTCGTTTTATTTTTTACCTGCCTGAAGCTTCCTTGTCTCTCTCTCTCTTCTCTCTTTCTTCACAAAACCCGCCCCAATGGCGCGACCCCCCGCGCTCAGGGGACGCAGTTCCGTTCCGCCCCCCCCCCCTCGCCCCCCCCCTCGCCCCCCCCCCGTCGCCCCCCCCTCGCCCCCCCACCCTCGCCCCCCCCCCCCTGCCCTCCCCCCCCCCCAACGCATCGAAGTGAGACTGAGGGCAAGCGAATGGGGGCTCCTACTGGAGGGGGGGGGGGGCTGCTCGTGAATTGAAACAGAATTCGTAATCTTTGTTTATCCTGGATGGAAATCCGATGAGCTATGAAGCTCTTTCCCCCCTCGCCCCCCCCCCCCCACAGATATCCAGGTCGGGTTGCACGGGGTCAGAAAGTTACGGCAGCACTCGGTAGACAAAACACAACCATGCAAAGTATAGAGAAGGGGAAGAAAATCGCAACAAAAAATGTTTTTACTATTTTTCATTTTACCACTGAGCTCTTCAGGGACTCCCCAACTTACGAACATTCGACTTGCGAACTTTCAGAGATACGAATTAACCTGTCCGCATGTCCAGTTGCCTGTTTGGACCAAAAGTCGTAAGTTAAACCACTGTGCAATAGATGGCGGTAGTGACATCTACATCTGCAGGAGATTATACAACTTGTGTTTAGTGTACACGCCGTACAACAATGTTTGGAATCGACAGGAGTAAAGTTTGGACTTACGAACAAATCTAGTTACGAACAGACTTCTCGAAACCTAACTCGTTCGTAAGTCGAGGAGTCACTATCTATTTTTTTCAGAGGTGGCCTGGTCACAATTGATAGCTCACCCAAGTGGCTTGTCATCACGCGGGAAATTGTACGGTGGCGAAAGACCCTGGACACGTGGCGCTGATTCTGAACGAGGGAGGGGGGGGGGACGGGTGCGGCGTCGCTGGCTCCTGCCGTGGCTTGCCGACGAGGCCGATCGGAGTTCGCGTTGTGACCGTGTCGCACTGTTTTTGGCCAATACTAATTCTACTCTGTGTGGGTTTAGCTATGGGAGGAAACCCGTGCAGAATAGGGGGGAGAGGCTACACACAGCAAGGCACCCGAGTCGGGAATCGAACCCAGGTCCCTCTTGCCATGAGGCACGAGTGTTACCACCGCTGCCACCGCCATTGCCACCACCGCTACTGCCTCCAGCACCGCCACCACGATGGTGTCCACACACCCGCGTGGAGCTGCAGGCCCGTGATGACGATGATGTTGGAGAGGCTTCATTAGAGGCTGCCGTTGCGTAAGAGATGGGAATCAGTTGGCAGTTCCCTATGGGGCGATATAACCTAAACCCCCATGTTCCAGTCAGGTGGGTTCATAGTAGTGGCCAAAGCATTACACCATCACCACCACCATCATCGTCGTCGTCGTCATGAGCCATGGTCGATCCACTGCTGAATGAAGGCCCTCCCCAAGGCAGCGCCACCCTCCCGCGTTCCTCCGACGCAATCCCAGCCGGACGCTGTCCCTGGTCCTTGACTGCCGCTCCGCCATTAGCCTCGACCCTGCCACCCGTCTGGGGGGGGGGGGGGGGGGGGGCGAATCCCAAGGCCTGCTCTTCCCAGGTGCCCTCCTCGAGCCGTCGGTGCGGCGTACGCCCAGCGATTGTTGGGGGGGGGGGGCACGTCGGAGGAAAATCCGAGGGACGTTTAAGTGGAAAGGAAGGGGGGGCGGCCGAAGAGCTGGAAACCCCCGCAGAGAGAGAGAGATGGGGACGTACCGGGCAGGCACGGGGGCATCTTTGTAAGCGGCGTCACTCGCGCGGCTTGTGCGGGGGGCCGCGCGACGTTCGGCGCGCTGAGGTCCGACGTTTCGCTCCGCATGCCCGGGGAGGTCCTTCGGGATATGAATGTCCGCGTTCGGTCGAAACGTCGGGGGACGTCGCGCTGAGCGAGACGCGGCACGACCCGGAGGGCGACGCTGCGGCACGGCCGTGAAGCCCAACACGGCCTGGACTCGAACCAGGTTCACCAACTTGCAGGCTACCGCAGTGTGTGGAGCGGTGCGTGCACCACGGCGTGTACCGCTGTGTGTGTACCGCGTTGTGTGTACCACGGCGTGTACCGCGTTGTGTGTACCACGGTGTGTACCGCTGTGTGTACCGCGTTGTGTGTACCACGGCGTGTACCGCTGTGTGTACCGCGTTGTGTGTACCGCGGCGTGTACCGCGGCGTGTACCGCGGCGTGTACCGCGGCGTGTACCGCGGCGTGTACCGCGGCGTGTACCGCGGCGTGTACCGCTGTGTGTGTACCGCGGCGTGTACCGCAGTGTGTACCGCAGTGTGTGGAGCGGCGTGTGCACCATGGCGTGTGCCGCGGTGTGTGTACCGTGCCGTGCTACGTGTCCCCCGCTCGCCCCTGTGTGACTGAGGTGCCAGGGTGAGGTCGGCTGGGATGGCGAGCGGTGAGGACCGCGTCGATCTCTCAGCGCGCCCGCCCGGGTCACTCTTTGAGCCACTGCACGCAGGCTGAGAAGAGCGCCCCTCCACCCCTCCTCCCCTCCTCACCCAGTCTGAGACGAAGTGTAAATGCATGTCGAGATAAGTTGTATGCGGGAGGCAGTCAGGAATCCCAACCACAGAGGAATCCCACATCAGCCCTGGCCATTGTCGTTTGTGTGCATGTCACGACTTCCACCCCCCCACCCCCCCCCCCCCCAATTGTATCGCAATCGCCGCGCTATCGGCGTCAAGTGTCCAGGATCCATTGGGAACTCTCCGGCAGGCGAGTGGCGCAGCCCCCCTCCGCTGTAAGGGGCAGCGGCCCACGGAATGGGGTATCACAGAGCTACTTTCCACGAAGTCCGCTCGACGTGACGTCTGGAACTCGCGGCAGGGGGCAGCCCCATCCCGATTGTTGTCACGTGATGGTCAAATCCGATTTCATTTTCCTCTCTTCCACGCATTTATTTCATTCCGCACAATTCTCCCGGCTTGCGCGCTGGTTCAGAACACGACGATGTGGAACAGAGGGCGCTCCGAGTTCCACTCTCAGCCCAAGTCCCCCCCCCCCCCCCCGGCCTTTCGCTTCACGATCATCGCAACGCCACCGTGCCGAGAGCAGTTTGCGTTCTGCGGTTTGATTCTTCTTATTTTTGCCATTTTAACCCATCTTGACTCAATGATATTAACCAATGGTATCGAGTTATTTGCGTGTTATTTGACTCGGTAGAGGGGGCGGGGGGGGGGGTAATCCGCATGTGAACAACAGTGACACTTCGCTTAATTTTTTTTATGATTGTGTTTTTGTAACTCGTCCAGTGGCGGACCGATTTTTAGAATAACCGACGGTTTTTAAAAGGACAGGCGAGCGCGCCGCACGTGGAACACACACACAACACACACACAACACACACACACACGTGTAACACACACACACGTGTAACACACACACGTGCGCCGGCCCCATCCGCGGGCCTTCTTCAACATCACGGCGGAGATGCGAACCGCGTCACACGCTCGCGTTTCCATTGCTTTTGTACACCTCGGCTCACCCACGTGGCTCGGTGTGGGATGGCTTTGTGAGCGATCTCGCTCGCTTCTCCCCACTCCCTCCCTCCTCCCTCCTCCCGCCCTCCTCCCCCCTCCCTCCTCCCCTCCTCCCTCCTCCACTCCTCCTCCCACTCCTCCTGCATCCGAGCTCTTATCTTTAGCGTCCCTGCCAGGTGAATTATGAAGGATGCGCCACGTCAGTGTTAATTTCTCGGGTGGTGAAGGGGAGGGTGGGGTGGGTCTAGGAGCGTCTGCCAACATTTCCAAATATTTGGTGATGGTGGTGGTGATGATGGGGGGTTGTGATGTCACCCACTCTGGGTGGGTATGGGGAGGGGGTAACCACCCCGAGTCTCAGCTATTACTGCCCTAGTCAGAGCCCCCCCTCGTCCCCTCCCTGTACTGTGAAATAAATGTGGCGATTTCGGAACCGTGCCTCTCGTGTCGTGAGTCGATGTGGGTGTGGGTGCCATCTGCCGGGGGAGGCTCGTGAAGGACGCTGCTGCTACTGGGCAGTTGGAGGCAGTCGCCCTCCGGCAACAACGGAGGGCGGAGGAGCGGCGCTCACAACAACGAGCGCAGCGCCGGGTCTGTCCCGTGACCTGCCAGCGGGCCTTCTTACACTTCACGTGGCCTTCAAGTGCACCTGGCCTGGCACAGGCGCCGTGATCACGTGGCCTCGTGCCAGCGGCGAGCCCCTTTGGGCCCTGCCACAGGCCAGCGAGAGATTTGCGGCTCTCGTGAGCGCCGGGACACGGGGGGCTCACACCGCGCCCGTTCACAGTCCGGGGATATTCCTATGACGGGGCGAGGCCATCCATAGAACAGCCACCGCTGACTTGCCCACAAAGCAGTACCTATTGTACCGACCGTGGGAGGGATGATGAGTTATCCCCGAGGCAGGAGTTGAACTCGCGGTGAATGGCACATCTCGAGAAAACGTGACCTTTGTTTACCCGGAAGGACTTGCAGGAGGTCACGGGACACACCCAGGTGCCGTGGGTTGACTGATGTGCCAGGCCACGTGCAGTCTGAGGCCACGTGAAGTGTCGAAGGCTCGCTGCTGGCAGGAGGTCACCCCCACCCCAAACACCCCCACCCCCACACACCCCCACCCCCACACACCCCCACCCCACACACACCCCACACACCCCCAACCCCACACACCCCCACCCCCACACACCCCCACCCCACACACCTCCACACACCCCCACACATTATCCAACGCTCACGCGGTCATCTCGTGAAGGTCGCCGTGTGCGGCGGCTGGGGGGTGAGGCGCGACTCGTGTGAATTCATGGGAAACCAAAAATAATAATCATCATCACATGAGTGTGGGGATGGCAAGCGATGTAATGCGTGCGGCGGCGGTGGTGGCGGTGGCGGTGGTGGTGGCGGCGGTGGCGGCTGTGGCGGCGGTGGCGGTGATGGCGGTGGTGGCGGTGGTGGCGGTGGTGGTTGGTGGTGGTTGGTGGTGGTGACTGTGGTGGCGGTGGCTGTGGCGGTGGTGGCGGTGGTGGTGGCTGTGACTGTGGCGGTGGTGGCGGTGGTTGTGGTGGCTACTCCCAGTGATGAGCACGCCCTCGGGGAGTGACTCATTTGTGGTGCCGCGCAAATCGGCACGCGAATTAGTCCGAATCAGAATCCGTATTTATACCAGAGGAATCTGATGAGATATAAAGCTCTTTTTCACAGATGCCCGGCCGTCAGGAACCCCCCCCCCCAAATCCCGTCCGACCAAACCCCTGACGGGAGGAGTCACGTGGCACCGTGACTCCCTCCGCTGTTGCGTCTCACTGGTCACGTGACACGCGTCCCGAGAGCCGCCACGTGGCGGCGAGCAGCACCACGTGGCCTCAAGAGCCTCCGCACGCCGCCACGTGCTCGGCCATACGTGACCACAGCTGGACCCGTGGTGGGTTTCGGCAGCGACGCGTGGCACCACCCCCACCCCCCCAGGACCCGATCGCGGGAGAGCAGTCGGCACGCGTCGTCGTGGGCAGGACTCAAGATGGGGCATTTTGTAAAAGGGTTCAGGGGCCGTCCATAAATGACGTCACGCACCTAGGGGGGGGAGTGGGTCAGATTTTTGTGACGATGTGTGACGAGGGGGGGGGGGGGGTTTGAGAAATGTGACGTCACATCAAAATGCGCAACTTTAAATAAATATAGAATTGTTATAACAACACTCCTACAGCATCAGAGTGCAGCGCCACATTAAATACGCACTACAATGACAATAGTTTAAAGCGATTTGAAGCACGTTTTATTTTCAAAATGGAAATATGGTTTTGGGGGAGAGGGGCAGAGCTTTGTGACGTCATATTTCAGGGGGGGTCAGACTTTTTGTGACGCCGTGTGACGAGGGGGGGGGGGTCAAAAATCGTCCAAAATCGCGTGACGACATTTATGGACGGCCCCTTATCTCGACGAGTCGCGGTTCACAATGCACGCGTGTGCCCGGCGTCAAATGCCCCGGCATCGTGTTGTTGCTGCTGTGCGTTGCCAGCTCAGGCCCCGCACGAGTCGCGTGCAGCGACGCTGCCGTCACGACCGATAGCGCGAGGTAAGTGAGCGGCTTGTCACGTGGGACATTCAGAGCGAAAGCGAAACGGTCGCAAACGTGGGAGGGGAATCCTCTCTGCGACGTCGCCTTCGCTCGGGGCGGGACGTCAAAGATCCCCCGCGGCGTCACGGCCACTCTGAACCACAAACAGCAACGAACAAACAATGACACCGCCAATGACTTCCCTCGGGGACGATCACAGCCCTTGGCCGCCCCCCACAACTGCGACAAGTTGACAAGGGGCCCTCTGACGACGAGGAAGTCGTGAGACGCAGCGTGGCTCTCTCCGCGCGGTGATGCAGGCCGTCGTGAATCCAAAAATGGGAGGAGTGGGGCTGGGTGGAGAGGGGAGGGTGGGTAGGGGCTGGGTGGGGAGGGTGGGGGAGGGTGGGGGGTGGGAGGAGTGGGGCTGGGTGGAGAGGGGAGGGTGGGTAGGGGCTGGGTGGGGAGGGTGGGGGAGGGTGGGGGGTGGGGGGGGTGGGGCTGGGTGGGGAGGGACTGGTCACCCCGTGGTGCCCTTATGAAACTAAACGTTTAACCTACTCACGCCGGCTTGTGCCCGCCCTCACAGTCGGGCATATTTGCGGAATACACCACGCCGCCGTTGACCCTGGCCATTGACCGAGCAACCCAACGTTCCTACCAGCTCCCTCCGCAGGAATGTGTAAATCGCGTTCGTGATAGCTGGCGTGATGAATGCAGAGCTGCTTTTTAATGTGCTCTCTCACTATTGCAGTGCATTTATTGTATCTCTCTCTCCGTGGACTCATGGTGACATCGCGAATGGATGGAGGAGAGCTTCCCTCCACCGAGAGACGGAGGAGGCACGCGGAGTGGTGGGGCCCGCAGTGCCCACTCCGCGCGGCTCCTCGCAGCGCCCCGACACGAGCACGACAGCTGGGGCCACGTGAACAATGACGGTGATGGTTCTGATGATGATAGCGATGATGAAACTGATAATTATACTAATGATGATGCTAATGTTGATAATGATGATGATGTTAATGATGATAATGATTTTAATGATGATGAGGATAGTGAAGATGATAATGATGATAATCATAATGATAATAATATTGATTACAATGATAATGATGATGATGACGACGATCATCATTATGATGCTAATGATGATAATTGTGATGTTAATGATGATGTTAATTATAATACTAATAAGTATGAGGATAATGATGATCATAATGATGATCATAATGGTGATAATGATGATAATAATGATGACAATGATGATCATAATGGTGATAATGACGATGATCATCATTATGATGCTAATGATGATCATAATGATGATCATAATGGTGACAATGATGATCATAATGGTGATCATAATGGTGGTAATGATGATCATAATGATGACAATGATGATCATAATGGTGATGATGATAATGATGATCATAATGATGCCAATGATGAGGATAACGAGGGATGATGATGATGATGATGCCAGTGGGTTGTGTTTATCACAGAGACGCCTCTTCCCTTACGCCCGAGGCGGCGTCTCTGGGCGCTTCGCACGCGACGAGCAACTCTGAATCGCATCTCAACGCGGTCCAAAGGGGCACCCCCAGTGGCAGCTGCCTCGTGCCTTTAGTCTGCCATTTAAGAGGTGGGGGGCAGGCGATGATTGCTAGGCGTGCGATCCCAATCGAGTCATTATCCACGGCAATCTTCCATCCGAATGTCTGTGGGTCGCTGGTTGACGCGACTACGTCGTATGCGACGAGTGAGTCGTGACTGCGAGCAGCCGTAGCGACTGGTATACTTGATGTGGCGTGCCGGAGATGATGAATCATCCCTGGGGTGGCATCCGAAGTCTTTGGGGGGGAGGCGTCCGCATGGAGATGCACACACAGAGACAAGCACCATCACCGCGTCTTTTATTCGAGCGTGGGGCAGGTGAACTGATGGACGATTGGGATCATCGTCCCGTGTGACACGGAGGCGTCTCTGTGCGGGACAGCATCTGACATTATTACGGCAGCACCCCCGGTTTACGTCGGGGATGCGTTCCTGAAAGGCGCCACGACGGATATCGAAACGGCATAAATCGAAGCGATGGACAGGGTAGTGGTGGTGGTGGTGGGCGTGGTGGTAGTGGTGGTGGTAGTGGTGGTGGAGAGGCGTCGGATAACGAGGAGCGGCGTGAGTTGTGGGGGTTGAGGCGACGCAAATCGGCCAGCGGTGTTCGTGACGAAGCGGCGACGACGTATCCGCGAAACGACACAAAAGCGGAAAGACGCGAATCGGGGTATTTTAAACGTAATATTCAGGGTGCTTCACAGAAATGTTAATGCTTACGAGAATTTGCAACAATACTACGAGAAATGTGCTGACTCTGGGCTCTGGAGACCACCTGGAGAAGATTCCAGGCACGCGTTGACAATGATGGCGAACAAGTTGGAGAGACTATTTTACTTTTTGAAGCTATTAACATTACATTTGTTATCATGTTACAGTGTAATATTATCCGTTCTTTTTCCATTAAAAACGATAGTCCCATGTAAGTGTTGACATTATTTTGAAGCACCCTGCTTAAATAATACTCATACTCTTGGTTCTTTCGGTAAAGTCACGTAGATAGAAAATAAAAAAAAAACATACCGCTTGGGTTGCGATCGAAACGTCGTGGGGATTGTTGCTTTTATTTTTCATTTAATTTATTTATATTAAAAATTTTCTATCTACGTGACTTTACCGAAAGAACCAAGAGTATAAATTCCTGCAGTCACCAAAGTTTTAAGTCAAAATGTATTTTAAAAAATTGAACAAAAAGTTTTGCCGGCTGGCTGGCTGGTTGGGTTGTTACGTCCGAAGGCACGGACGGATGTGACGGTCAGGTCCAAGGTCACGTGCGGGCTGCGAGCGAGCAAAGTCCGCAGCGAGCCAAGCGGCCAAGTCGCCTCCTGCACGTGTCCAGGACTCGCTCTGCCCCCCCCCAGGTGCGCCCCGGATTGACGTGGAGGAGGGGGGGGGGTCGCCCCCGCAACAAGCAACCACCACCACCACAAGCACCACCACCAGCACCACCACCAGCAGCACCACCAGCAGCAGCACCACCAGCACCACCAGTACCAGCACCACCACCACCACGACCAGCACCACCACCAGCACCACCACCAGTACCACCACCAGCGCAAGGCACCACCAGCACCACCAGCACCACCACCATCAGCACCACCATCAGCACCAGCACCACCATCACCACCATCACCACCACCACCAGTACCACCACCAACACCACCACCATCAGCAGCACCACCAGTACCACCACCAGCAACACCACCACCATCAGCACCAGCACCACCACTAACACCACCACCAACACCACCACCATCAGCAGCAAAGACAAAGATCCCCCGTATAGCCTGTAATAGACTGTAGGGGCAAGTGCTGTTAGCGAGCACCTATGAAGGCCGGCACTGCACACGAGGGGGTGGCCAACACCACGCCCGGCCACCTTTGTCTCCCTAGTGGCGATGTTTACACATCGCACCAGGTACTCATTTGAGGCTGAGTCGACCTAGGGGAGGCCCAGGACCTGTTCAGATAATCGTCACCGGTGTGGCCGTGAGCGGGAATCGAACCCGGGTCGCCAGGTTCGTAGCACAGCGGAGTGCTAACCACTACCGCTACCAGCAGCAGCAGCACCACCAGCACCACCACCAGCACCACCAACCTCACCACAGCCTCGGGTTACCACGCCTCTGTGATTAAACCGCCTCTTAGCGCCTCCACTCAGCGCTCGCTCCCATCCCGGGACCCCATCAAAGCCTCCACTGAGCCGTGATCATCGACACGACGCTGCCCGCTGTCCCGCGAACCGCTACAACCCGCGATCTCTCTCCCTGTCTCTGTCTGTCTCGTGATCTCTGTCTCTCTGTGTCTCTGTCTCGCGATCTCTGTCTGTCTGTGTCTCTGTCTCTCTGTCTGTCTCTCTGTCTCGGTCTTGTGATCTCTCTCTGTCTCCCTGTCTCTGTCTCTGTCTCTCTCCTCGCTATGTTGTCTCCGTGAAGGGGACGAGGACGCTGTGATTCATGATTTGCGATCCCACGACCTCCCCCACTAGCCCCTCCCCCCTCTCCCCCCACTACCCCCCCTTTCCCCCCACTACCCCCCTCTCCCCACTAACCCTCTCCCCCCACTTCCCCCTCTCCCCCCAATACCTCCCCCACCCCCCACTACCCCCACTCCTCCCCTGAGTATCTCCCTCCTCCCCACGATCCCCCCTCCCCCCTCTCCCCCCACTACCCCACCTCCCTGCTCTCCACCCCACCTCTCCGACTACCCCCCCTCTCCCCCTAATACCCCCCTCTCCCCCCACTACCCCACCTCCCTCCCCCCTCTCCCCCCCTATCCCCCACTACCCCCCCCATCCCCCCCTCCCCACCCCGTCTGTGCGCCAGAGTGACCGTGCCCACGTGGCGCGTCGTGCAGCAGCTTTGCCTGCGCAGGGTTGGTGGATCGCTCGGAGATGGGAGGCGACGCGGCAGCCAAGTCGACAACTATCAACTCTGTTGTATTGTACCAGGTAATTTTAGATTTGAAGCTTTCGTGACTGCAAGGATTCATACTCTTAGGTTTCTTTCGATAAAGTCACGTAAGTAAAAAATAAAATTAAAAATTAATAAAAGTAATAATGGAAATAAAAAACAATAATAAATCACGACGTTTCGGAGGCAACACAAGTCTCCGTCATCAGGTGGGACCATCACAGCCAGATTTACTGCATCAAGTTGATACAGTAAATCTGGCTGTGACGGTCCCATCTGATGACGGAGACTTGTGTTGCCTCCGAAACGTCGTGATTTCTATTATTACTTTTATTAATTTTTTATTTTATTTTTCACCTACGTGACTTTATCGAAAAAACCTAAGAGCATGTACCAGGTAAGGCGACCTGGCTATCACAATTGATAGCTCCACGACGTGGAAATGTTTCGCAGCCAAATAGTCGAAACGCGTGACGACGTTGATTCGAAACGTGGTGGGAAAAAACCGGAGGACCTGGATAAAAGTCCACGCAACCACGGGGAGAGAGAGAGACACGCAAACTCAAAATATACAGCAGCAGGCGTCAGGGTCGGGATTGAACCCACGACCTCCTGTACACCAGGCGAGGTAGTTAACATCTCCTAGCCACCGTGATGATGATGACAGAGAGAGACGCGGACTCCAAATACACAGCAGGCGTCAGGGCACGGATTGAGCCCACGACCTCCTGTACACCAGGCGAGGTAGTTAACATCTCCTAGCCACCGTGATGATGAGAGAGAGAGAGACGCGGACTCCAAATACACAGCAGGCGTCAGGGCACGGATTGAGCCCACGACCTCCTGCGTACCAGGCGAGGTAGTCAACATCTCCTGGCCACCGTGGCGCCCCATCCTCCTGTCGGTGGCAAGGCCGCTCCGCCTCCTCCTCCCCCGCTCCCACCCCTCGCCCGCCACGTGGAATTCCATTCCCCCGGCCGTCCGCCCTGTCCTCGGCTCCCTGCCAATGTTCAAGTCCAGGCTCAAGACCCCCCCTCTCCCCCCCCTCTCTCTCTCTCTGCCCGTGACCCACCTGCCCCCCCTCTCTCTCTCTCTGCTGCTCTGCCCGTGACCCACCTGCCCCCCCCCCCTCTCTCTCTGCCCGTGACCCACCTGCCCCCCCCTCTCTCTCTCTGCTGCTCTGCCCGTGACCCACCTGCCCCCCCCTCTCTCTCTCTGCTGCTCTGCCCGTGACCCACCTGCCCCCCCCCCCTCTCTCTCTCTGCCCGTGACCCACCTGCCCCCCCCTCTCTCTCTCTGCTGCTCTGCCCGTGACCCACCTGCCCCCCCCCTCTCTCTCTGCCCGTGACCCACCTGCCCCCCCCTCTCTCTCTCTGCTGCTCTGCCCGTGACCCACCTGCCCTCCCCTCTCTCTCTCTGCTGCTCTGCCCGTGACCCACCTGCCCCCCCCTCACTCTCTCTCTGCCCGTGACCCACCTGCCCCCCCCCTCTCTCTCTCTGCTGCTCTGCCCGTGACCCACCTGCCCCCCCCCCCCCTCTCTCTCTGCTGCTCTGCCCGTGACCCACCTGCCCCCCCCTCTCTCTCTCTCTGCTGCTCTGCGCGTGATCCACCTGCCCCCCCCCTCTCTCTCTCTCTGCTGCTCTGCCCGTGACCCACCTGCCCCCCCCCTCTCTCTCTCTCTGCTGCTCTGCCCGTGACCCACCTGCCCCCCCCCTCTCTCTCTCTGCTGCTCTGCCCGTGACCCACCTGCCCCCCCCCTCTCTCTCTCTCTGCTGCTCTGCCCGTGACCCACCTGCCCCCCCCCCTCTCTCTCTCTGCTGCTCTG
Organism: Lampetra planeri; assembly: GCF_965212315.1. Classification (NCBI taxonomy): domain Eukaryota; kingdom Metazoa; phylum Chordata; class Hyperoartia; order Petromyzontiformes; family Petromyzontidae; genus Lampetra; species Lampetra planeri. The sequence goes on along the minus strand of NC_136129.1, from coordinate 1,427,144 downwards.
CCCGTGACCCACCTGCCCCCCCCCTCTCTCTCCAGGGTGCCGCGCACGCTGTCCACGCTGCAGTCCGCACCCTGCGCACGCCACTGGTGGCCTTGACAACGAGTTGCGCAACACGAGGGTGGGGGGAGGGGGGTAACCAGGTCACTTTGATCCTCCTTGAGATCAGTTGCGTTGAAGACGACCGATTCATGAGCCCGCTCCACTCGAGTCGCGCTCCCCGGCGTGCGGCGTGCGGCAACATCGAGGTCGCGCCTTCTGTCCTGCTGCCTCCCGCAAGATGGAACTCGTACTCTTTGGTTCTTTCGGTAAAGTCACGTAGTTGGAAATAAACTAAACTAACTACGTGACTTTACCTAAAGAACCAAAGAGTATGGATTCCTACCGTCACGAAAGCTTCAAATGAAGATGGAACTCCCCTCCCTCCCACCGCTCCCCCCCGCGATCCGTGCTGTCGACCCCCCTGCGACTGTCCAAGGCCTCCCTCTTCTGCCCTGCCCATGACCGACTGCCTCCCTCCCTCCCTCCCCCTGTCTTTCGCTCCACACAGTCAACTCGCCCTGTGCGCTAACGCGCTGCGTCCTGCAGATGTGGCCCAAATGAAACGCACGCAGCGCCGTGTCGTGCCGTCACACGCAGCGGTTTCGCGGGCCTCACCGTGGAAGAGACGCGTAGGCATGAACCTACGCGACACACACTTCACACACCGAGTTCGTTACATTTCATAACTCGGTAAGCTCCGCACATTTTGACCAGGGATCTCTTTTGCGAATGGAGACACCGCGGGTCAAGTGAAAGGGAATGAAGAGCGGGCACGTGTTGTGGCGCGTAAACGAGAGAGGTTGGAGTGCGACCAGTGACGGGTGAAGCGAGTGCGAGGCCTGTAGCGTGTGATGTTATGAAGGGCCCTGAATAAAGAAAAACACAAATATTAAAACACATTCTTCACTTGCATAGTAAAGTAATTGTATTTATTAATTTACTATACAGCCAGATAATACGACAAATCGTTAACCTTAAACACCCAGTCGTTCAATTAAGTTAAAGGCGGTATAGTACTATAGTAATAGAGCAAGTGCAGACTCACTGAACCGGAATTGATAGATTGAAAGCATTTAGCTCGTGGGCCCTTGAAAGTGCGGTGCCCGTAGCTACTACAAGTGTAGTAGCTACTACACGTGTAGTAGCTGCTACGTGTGCAGCTGCTGCATGTGCAGCTGCTACATGTGCAGCTACTACATGTGCAGCTACTACTACATGTGTAGCTGCTACTACTACACATGTAGCAGCTACTACTACATGTGTTGCTGCTACTACTACATGTGTAGCTGCTACTACTACATATGTAGTAGCTACTACTACATATGTAGTAGCTACTACTACATGTGTAGCTACTACATGTGGAATTGCTACATGTGCTGCTCGGCTGATCTGGCACTGAGTGCGACGCTCCGTGGACACTGGCCCAGGGACGTTGAGCTTGACGCGGTGAGCACGTGGCCATCCCGCCTACCGCGTGGCTGGGCTCCCACTGCTCGCAACGCAAACAGCGCCGCAAGCAAAGCCGAGAGACGGCTTCGTGTCTGGCGAACTGAGCTCGACCAGACAGTGCCGGCCCGAGCCTCTTGGGGGCCCTAAGCAGAATTTGATTTGGGGGCCCCCCTCCCACCACGCAGACTCATCTGTGCTAGAAGATTATTGACACAAATGTCACAAAACGATTCGGGGGCCCCCTGGTGGCCAGGGGGCCCCAAGCAGCCGCTTAGTTCGCTTATGCCTCGGGCCGGCCCTGCGACCAGACACTGATGATGGCATCGCATCCACCACAGTGTGGTGGTGGTTCTTCACCACAGTGTGGTGGTGGTTCTTCACCACAGTGTGGTGGTGGTGGTTCTTCACCACAGTGTGGTGGTGGTGGTTCTTCACCACAGTGTGGTGGTGGTTCTCCACCACCACCTCACTGTGGTGAAAAACCACCACCACACTGTGTTCAACCACCACCACTAACACCACACTGTGGTGAAGAACCACCACCACCACACTGTGTTCAACAACCACGACCACACTGGAGCTCACAACAACACTCACTCACCCACCCGCTCACCCACCCACTCAATTACCCAAATACCCACTCACCACACTGGAGCACACACCAACACACTCACTCACCCTCCCGCTCGCCCACCCGCTCACCACACTGGAGCTCACCACGCACTGCTCCGCTTTGGAGTTCCCTCCTCCCACCATCGCCCCCAATCTCTCACATCCACTCACTCGAGACGCGCCCTCTCTTGTGGCGCATCTTCGACACTGCTGTTCGTAGCCGCCCACTTGGAGTGTTAGGACCTTTGGGCCTGTGCTTAGCAACCATTATATAAATATAGTACACACACAGTGTGTACATTACATCATCCGCAGCCGAGAAGAGACCGAGGCTAAGGTGTTTCTGAGTTCCGGCCGCGTCCGTCTCACCCCCCCCCCCCCGTGCTGGGTAGGGGGCGCTGGGTAGGGGGCTGGGCAGGGGGCTGGGTAGGGGGGGCTGGGTAGGGGGCTGGGCAGGGGGCGCTGGGTAGGGGGTGCTGGGTGGGGGGCGCTGGGCAGGGGGCTGGGCAGGGGGCTGGGTAGGGGGCGCTGGGCAGGGGGCGCTGGGTAGGGGGCTGGGCAGGGGGCTGGGTAGGGGGCTGGGTAGGGGGTGCTGGGTAGGGGTCGCTGGGTAGGGGGCTGGGTAGGGGGGGCTGGGTAGGGGGGGCTGGGTAGGGTGCGCTGGGTGGGGGGCGCTGGGTAGGGGGTGCTGGGTGGGGGGCGCTGGGCAGGGCGCTGGGCAGGGGGCTGGGTAGGGGGCGCTGGGCAGGGGGCGCTGGGCAGGGGGCTGGGTGGGGGGCTGGGCAGGGGGCGCTGGGCAGGGGGCTGGGCAGGGGGCTGGGTAGGAGGCGCTGGGTAGGGGGCTGGGTGGGGGGCTGGGCAGGGGGCTGGGCAGGGGGCGCTGGGTAAGGGGCTGGGTGGGGGGCTGGGCAGGGGGCGCTGGGTGGGGGGCGCTGGGTAGGGGGTGTTGGGTAGGGGGCTGGGTGGTGGGGCGCTGGGTAGGGGGCTGGGTGGGGGGCTGGGTAGGGAGTGCTGGGTAGGGGGTGCTGAGTAGGGGCTGGGTAGGGGGCTGGGTGGGGGGCTGGGTAGGGGGCGCTGGGTAGGAGGCGCTGGGTGGGGGGCTGGGTAGGAGACTGGGTAGGGGGCTGGGTAGGGGGTGCTATGTAGGGGGCTGGGTGGGGGGCTGGGTAGGGGGCTGGGTAGGGGGCGCTGGGTGGGGGGCGCTGGGTGGGGGGCTGGGTAGGAGGCTGGGTAGGGGGCTGGGTAGGGGGTGCTATGTAGGGGGCTGGGTAGGGGGCTGGGTAGGGGGGTGCTATGTAGGGGGCTGGGTGGGGGGCTGGGTAGGGGGCTGGGTAGGGGGCGCTGGGTGGGGGGCTGGGTAGGAGGCTGGGTAGGGGGGGCTGGGTAGGGGGCTGGGTAGGGAGGGCTGGGTAGGAGGCGCTGGGTAGGGGGCGCTGGGTAGGAGGCGCTGGGTAGGGGGCTGGGTAGGGGGGGCTGGGTGGGGGGCTGGGTAGGGGGTGCTGGGTGGGGGGCCCTGGGTAGGGGGTGCTGGGTGGGGGGCCCTGGGTAGGGGGTGCGGACCGCACCGTGGGCTGCCCCAGACGCTCCGCGGGCTGAGAAGAGGGGATGCGGTCGGGAGCTCATCCCATCCCATCACTATGTTGTCTTTGTCTGACCCACTTACATTCTATCACGTCCCCTTGGAGTCTCGGCGGTGTCAACACGGCCGACACGGCCACGCGAATTCCGCTCTGTCGAGCCGGTGGTCTGGACAAGTCTTGGGAGCTTTGGGACGTCGATTTAAGGCGGTGGTTTTGAACCTGGGGTGCACGCACCCCCTGGGGGTTAAAGATGCCCTTTCTGAGAACCAGAGGGGTGCAAGCTGCAATAAAAGTAAAAAAACCACTGATTTAAGGAGTGTCACGGTGGCTAGGGGATGTTGACTACCTCGCCTGGTATACAGGAGGCTGTGGGTTCGATCCTGACCCTGACGCCTGCTGCTGTATATTTGGAGTTTGCGCGTCTCTCTCTCCCCGTGGTCGCGTGGATTTTCTTCTCCGGGTTTTCCCTGCACATTTTGAAACACGCGTTTAGAGGATTAGTCTGCCGCTATACATTTCCACGCGACAAGCCGCTTAGTTGAGCTTTCATCTGTGATGGTCAAGATCGCTTCTGATATAAAAAAAAACCTACACAGCTCATTGGGGCCGTACCTGGTAGAATGCAAAACATATTTTATTGGTAGTTTATTTAATTCATTACTTTTAGTGATTTGCTTACCATTCTTATACTTTGCACTAACCGTCGTTGTTTGTATTGTTTTTTGATTGTAACGTCTGTGAAAAGAGCTGCATAGCTCATTGGATTTCTCGAGGATAAATACAGATTCCGATTCTGACATGCGGCTACGCAGCACGCAGCTGCGTGTGTGGTTAGCGCTACGCAGCGCTACGAACCCAGCGGACCCGAGTTCGATTCCCGCTCACGGCCAACACCGGTGACGATCATCTGAACCGGTCCTGGGCCTCCTCCCCAAGGTCGACTCAGCCTCAAATGATTATCCGGTGTAGCGGTGTGTAAACATCAACACCGGAGAGACAAAGGCGGTCGGGCGTGGTTGCTGGCCACCCACCCCCTCGTGTGCCGTGCCGGCCTTCATAGGTGCTGCTCGCTAACAGCACTCGCCCCAACAGTGTGTTAACGCTATACGGGGGATCTTTGTCTTTGTGTGTGCGTGCGTTCAATTTGTTGTGTTTTCCAGCCATGCGCTCACGCATCTGCCGTGACGAGCTTCCCCTCCGTCACGCAACAGTCTCCCGCCCCCCCCCCTCTCAGCCTCAGCTGTCGCTGCTGCGTGACCCCTGCGTTGACCCCCCCCTTCCCCTGAGCAGTCCCATCCCGCGCGTGTCACCGTGGAGCCGTGAGCTGCATCGCGTTCGTTCGTTGTCTCGGAGAGACAAAGGCAGCCGCGTGTGACCAGCTCGGCTCCCTCCCCCCCACCCCACCGAAGTCATTTGTCCATCATTAGTTCGAATGCAGCCGCCAGGCGGATCGTTCCATGGCAGGGTCACGAGAGACGGTTGCGGGTTGGGGAGGCATTGGTCCAGTAGTGGACTGATCACGGCTGATTGTGATGACTGATCACGGCTGATTGTGATGATGATGAATCATGACATCTTGATTGGTTGCCATAATTCGGCGCTCTGAGTTGTGTTACGCCTTAGGTTTGCTCTTGGTTGAGAGTGCTGGGTGAGAGTGCTGCATGGAGAGTGGTGATGGTGGAGAGTGGTAGTGGAGAGTGGTGGTGGTGGTGAGTGGTGGTGGAGAGTGGTTGTGGTGGTGGAGAGTGGTGGTGGTGGTGGTGGTGGAGAGTGGTGGTGGAGAGTGGTGGTGGAGCGTGGTGGTGGTGGTGGGGAGTGGTGGTGGGTGGTGAGTGGTGGTTGTGGTGGTGGTGAGTGATGGTGGTGATGGTGTTAGAGAAAGGTGTGACGCTGTGACGAGGACTGTCTGCAGTCACGTGCTTTTACCCAATTTTGTAATTTGCGAGTCACTTTTTCAAATTCGGAAAACGTTCCACCGCTGTGACCACGTGGTCAGTGAACACACAAGGAGTCACGTGTGGCTCCTTGCGCTGTGACCACGTGGTCAGTGAACACACAAGGGTCACGTGTGTCTCCTTGCACTGTGACCACGTGGTCAGTGCACACACAAGAGTCACGTGTGCCTCCTTGCACTGTGACCACGTGGTCAGTGAACGCGCAAACTGACCGGGCCTCGTCACGACAGCATCTACTGCCGCCCTGGATTGGCTGAAGGGCCTTCACATTCAACTCTGACATAATCTCTACAAACTGTCGCTCACAGGGCATACGGAAGAAGAAGCTGCCAGGTCGCGCATCTTCCCCTCCAGTACCCGAGCAGTGCGGCTAAGGTTGTCGCAGCGACGGCGACAGATGCAGAGAAGTTTTCGGCCCCTTTCGAGGCGCGGGGCCTCACGTGTGAGGAGCTCACAAATCCTTGAAAGATCTGGACAAAGTTCCTACGGCAGGCAATGCTGCATTGGCTGAGTAATGTAGCCCGCATACCAAGCCAACCGCATGCCTAAACAGCTTTTGTTCAGCCAGATAGAGGGGGTTAGAAGGGCGCGGCACTGGCTACAGAAGAGATGGAGTGATGTGGTAGAGGAGGACATGGAGCTGAGTGGACTTGCCGATGACCAGTACCAGCGGGTGTCAAGATCGGCCTCTGTGGAGGAGGCTCGTGAAGGACGCTGCTACTGGGCAGTTGGAGGCAGTCGCCCTCCAGCAACAACGGAGGGCAGAGGAGCGACGCTCCACAACAACAGAGCACCGGGTGGCTAAAACACAGCAAGCTAGCTCAGTCAGTCGACCCGTGGCACCTGCTGGGTCTGTCCCGTGACCTCTTGCCAGGGGCGTTCGACACTTCGTGGCCTTAACGTGCACATAGCCTGGCACAAGCGCCGCGGTAGTTGTTGTTATTGGGGGTGTGTGTGGGGTGTGTGGGGGGGGTGTGGGGTTGGGCGGTGTGTGTGGGGGTTGTGTGTGGGGGTGTGTGTGGGAGACAAAGGCAGCCGGGCGTGGTGCTGGCCACCCACCCCCGTGTGCCTTGTCGGCCCTCATAGGTGCTCGCTAACAGCACTTTCCCCTACAGTCTGTTGAGGCTATACGGGGGATCTTTGTATGTTTGTGGGGGGCGGTAGCGTCGCGGTTAGCGCTGTGCTGCGCCACGAACCCGGCGACCCGAGTTCGATTCCCGCTCACGGCGAACATCGCTAACGATTCTCTGAACTGGTCCTGGGCCTCCCCCCTGGGCCCCCCCCCCGAGGTCAACTCAGCCTCAAACGAGTGCCCGGTGCGGTATGCAGTCAAAACATCGCCACTGGGGAGACAAAGGCGGCCGGGCGTGGTGCCGGTCGCCCTTCGCAGGGTGCTACTCGCGAACACAATTCCCCCCCCCCCCCAGTCTGTTACGGGCGATACGGGGGGGGGCTGGGGGTGTGGATCTGCGTCTTTGTCGTGCCAAATTAAACCACCTCTCTCTGTCTCTCTCTGTGCCTCTCTGTCTCTCTGTGTCCTTTCTCTGTCTCTCTGTCTCTCTCTGTGTCTCTCTGTCTCTCTGTCTCTCTCTGTGTCTCTCTGTCTCTCTCTGTCGGCCACCAGCGCTCGCAACTACCGGGAGCGGGGGGGACATCTCCCCCCTCCTCCTCCCCCCTCCTCTCTCCCTCCTCCTCCTCCCCGCGCAACCTACGGGCCCCTGGCGACACCGGAGCCCCTTTCGTTGTTGCTGTTGTTGCTGTGGTTGTTGCTGTTGTTGCTGTGGTTGTTGCTGCTCTCCCTGTGTCGAATGCGGTTTTGCCGCAATTAGTTTCCCGTGTGAATTGACTCGCCGATAAACAGACCACGTGCTGTCGGAGCGCGGCAAGCGCAGTGGTGGACAGTGGAAACACCGCGGATTGTCATTATCATTGTTCAAATATCTCATTAAACTTGAAGAAGGAAAAAAACCCAATCTAATTTCACGACGACGCCCGTTTCACCTCACGGATGTTCATCTTGGGAATATTCACAGTCCAGCTCTGTTCATTGCCCTCTCTCCCTCCCTCTCTCTCCCTCTCTTTTTTTTTACGATCAGTGGAAACAAGAAGATGTCGGTGTATTCGGCACTTTGTTTCGTTCATCATTTCGTAAAATTTGTTTTTTTTAAACGGGGTTTTATGTAACCCTCGCTCTCTCGCTCACTCTCTCGCTCACTCTCTCTCTCGCTCTCTCACTCGTTCACTCTCTCGTTCTGTCGCTCATTCTCTCGCTCACTCTCTCGTTCTCTCTCCCTCTCTCTCCCTCTCTCTCCCTTCCTCTCCCTCTCTTTTTTTACGATCAGTGGAAACAAGAAGATGCTCGGTGTATTCGGCACTTTGCTTCGTTCATCATTTCGTAAAAAAATGTTGTTACATTTTTTAACTTAGCTTTATGTAAAACCCCCACCTCTCGCTCACTCTCTCGCTCACTCTCATCGCTCTCTCTCGTTCTGCACGCAGCCATTCTCGCAGTCCGACGGCCTCCGACGGGTAGCTCATATCAGCATGCAGAGCTCCCCGTCATCTGCCACCGAGCACACGGCCTCCTCCATCGCGCACTGCTCCTTGAAGGCCGGCACGGCGTGGGTCAGCCGCCCATGGCGGAACTCCAGCCACACCCTGGTTCCGACCAGAGCGCGGAAGATGCCCAGCTGCTGGCCGGACGTTTCCCCTCCAGGGCCACCTTCCTCGCCCTGTATATGGCGAGCTTGGCATAGCCGACGAGCACGTTGACCAGCCCCCTGAAGATGTTGGGGTCCGTCGCCCTTTTGGTATCCAAAGATGAGGACCGTCGGGGAGAAGTGGAGGCTGAACTTTAGGAGGATGTTTCTCAGGACCTTGAACAGCGAGTCCAGGCTCTTGCACTCCACGTATTGGTGCGCCACCGACTACACTTAACCCCAGAACCGGCACTCCGGGGACGTGTCGGTGAAGCGCGCCCAGGGAGGCGTTGGTGGTGCCGGTGCCGTGGGCGATGCTCCAGCTGAGGTCACCGATGCGGGTTGTACGTCGGGCTGGAGTAGAGTTGCCTCCAGCGAGGCCTCTCCGGAGAGATGCAGGGCAGGGCTTTCCTCCAGGCATGGTTCTTGTGGTTCCTCAGCATGTCCTGTTGGTGAAACCGGACCATGTAGGAGTAGAGCACCTTCCTCTTTACATTTTCGAAGGGCACCTCTGGGTCAGGTTTTCCAGCCGGCACAGGTTGTGATCCGCCTTCGTTTGTCGGCAGTGGCGATGCAGTGGCACGACGGAGAGCTCCGGTGGAGGGGGACCGAGAGGGGCCTCGTCATTCCCAAACCCGATGGGGGCGTTCTCCCCCGCTGCCACTGAGAAGGCCCCCTTGGCTTCGGCCAGGATCCGGGCAGCCACCCGGAGCGACTGCAGCCCCCCCTGTCTTGCGGCCATGTCTGCTGGTCCGAGCCACCGGCCCCGTGTTCCAGGTTCCACAGATCTCCCATCCTGGTGAGCCGTGCATTGGTGAGGCGTCTCTCCGTGCCGGGGGTGGCGGTGGTGGATGGCAGCTTTGTCTGCGGGTTCCTGAGGATTGGTTCGAAGACCAGATCTTCGGCCGATCGCGGCTGGTTCAGCCTCCTGATGGCGAGGGAGCTCCACGTCTGCAGGACGCTCCTGTAGAAAGGTGGCGGCTGTCCCAGTGGGAGGCCCTGCAGGTCCAAGTAGAATAGTTGTTTGGAGCACTGCAGAGCCCCCAGCTGTTTCAGGAGGAAGGAGGCCGTGATGCTCCAGGCCGGTGCAGGGGTGGCGTGCAGGAACTTTCCCTCCCCCTCTCCCTCCCCCTCTCCCTCCCTCTCTCCCTCCCCCTCTCCCTCCCCCCCTCTCCCTCCCTCTATTCCTCCCTCCCTCTCTCTCCCCCTCTCCCTCCCTCTATCCCTCCCTCCCTCTCTCTCCCTCCTCTCCCTCCCCTCTCTCTCCCTCCCTCTCTACCCCGGGTGCCACGAATTCCCATTTTCGTCGTTGAATTTTCAGTCCAAATCCTCCGCGCGGGGCAACCTGACAATGTTGCCGGCAACATGAATGCCGTACGCAGATCTCGGCGTCACGCTCCAAGGTGGATATCACCGCCACGTGCGCGGTGCCGATCCCGACATTCCCGCTCCTGACCTCCGACTCAGCCCTGTGACCACGCAACGTCGCCGCATTGTCACGACCGGCGCTTGCCCCCCCCCCCCTCCCTAAGACGCCCCCCGCCAGGACCGCGGCCATCAAAGCCTCTCCACAGAGTGGCGGTCACCTCGCCGCGCAGGGGCCCCGAGGACGTGGCGCGCGTAAGCGTCGCGCAGGTTCGCCCGCGGCCCCGCGTCCCCGTCCGCGTCCCCGTCTTCCTGGGCCCGCGCGAGACCGCGGAGGGCGCGTCCGTGGCGCTCGGCCGCGTCGCGCAGCCGCAGCGCGCGGTAGAAGGCGGCGAACTTGTCGTTGATGATGGCGATGGGCAGGGCGAGCACCAGCAGCCCCGACAGGATGCACGCGAAGGCCGCCAGCTTGCCGGCGGTCGTGTCGGGCCGCACGTCCCCCGTAGCCCACCGTGGTCATGGAGGTGGTGGCCCACCACCAGGCGCTCCGGCACGCTCGTGAAGCCCGTGCCCGGGCAGGAGCTCTCCAGCGCGTACTCGAGCACCGAGAAGATGGAGACGCCCACGGAGAAGAACAGCAGCAGCAGCCCCACCTCCTCGTGGCACTGCTTGATGGTGACGCCCAGCGCCTTGAGGCCTGCGAGGTCACGGGCGGGAGGGGGAGGGAGAGACGGGGCAGAGGTGAGCGGCGGAGACTTGATGAAGGTTAATTTTCACCACAACCACCACCACCACCACCCCCCGTCGTCGTCGTCTCGCAGCTGTCCACGCGCGGCAGCAAGGTGGATGTAGCAGCGGCCTGCAAGTGGGGCATTGGTGTGCCAGGCGGGGAAGGGCAATGTTGGTGTGGCTGTCCAATTCAGCCCCTTCATCAAACATAAACCGTGACATCGGCACGCGTGGCCTACTCCTCTTTTTTTGTTCCGATGACGTCCGCTGTCGCGGCGCGCGTGTTTAGGGCCAACGCACCCGCAGTATTAACCGGGGCGGCCGCTCGGCTCGAACCGCGAAACCTCTGCAACGAGCGGCGATCTCGCCGCCGGCTCGGTCGACGGCATCACCAGCCACAGGAGAACGCCGCCTGAACCGGTAACCTGGTCGGGGCCACCTGAACCGGTTACCATTGTCTAGATCCACTGCTGGATGAGGGCTGTTAACGTGGCGTCCCAGAAGTGGAGGGGGGGGGGGATCAAGATGGGGTCGAGTGCTGTTTGAGTCGGAACCGAGGGTTTGCTCAACCCAACCACACGTGTGCACAGGTGCATCTCTGTTAAGCCGCTGATGGTGGCCGGGGCAGGGAATCTGACTCAGGTCACGCGGTCCCACGTCGACAATATTGGAGCACGGAACACAAACACACGCCGCAGTACACACTCACACACAGTACACACACACAGTACACACACACACTGCAGCACACACACACACTGCAGCACACACACACCACACTACAAACACACACACAGTACACACACACACACACAGTACACACACACCCGCAGTACAAACAGTACACACACCACACTACACACACAGTACACACACACACAGTACACACCATACTACACACACACACAACACAGTACACACACATGCCGTAGTGCACACCCACACACAGTACACACCTACACACAGTACAGACACACAGTACACACACACAACACAGTACACACACATGCCGCAGTACACACACCACACTACACACACAGTACACACACAGAACACAGTACACACACACACCGCAGTACACACACAACACAGTACACACACACACTGCAGTACAACACACACATGCCGCAGTACACACACACATGCCGCAGTACACAGACACACACAGTACACACCACACTGCAGTACACACACACACACTGCAGGACACACACACACAACACAGTACACACACACACCACGGTACACACACACACCACAGTACACACACACACATGCCAGAGTACACAGACACACACAGTACACACACACTCACACCACAGTACACACACACAACACAGTACACACACATGCCGCAGTACACACACCACACTACACACACAGTACACACACAGAACACAGTACACACACACTGCAGTACACACACAACACAGTACACACACACACTGCAGTACAACACACACATGCCGCAGTACACACACACACACATGCCGCAGTACACAGACACACAGTACACACACACACTGCAGTACACACACACACACACTGCAGTACACACACACACACCACGGTACACACACACAAACCGCAGCACACTACACACACACAATACACACACAACACAGTACACACACACACCACAGTACACACACACACCACAGTACACACACACACCACACTACACACAGCACAGTACACAACACACACCACACTACACACACACAGCACACACACACAACCACACTACACACACACAGCACACACACACCCACACTACACACACACACACAAGCACACACACACTACTCACACACACTGCAGCACACACCAACCCACACTACACACACACACTGCAGCACACACACACACCACACTACACACACACACTGCAGCACACACACACACCACACTACACACACACACTGCAGCACACACACACACCACACTACACACACACACTGCAGCACACACACACACCACACTACACACACACACTGCAGCACACACACACAACCACACTACACACACATGTCGTGGGGGCACTGCGCTACGCGAGGGGCTGCTGCTACCTGGGAGGGTTTCTGATCGTGGGAACGGAGATCGACGAATCGCGTTACACGAGCGTCCGTGACTCGGAGGGCACTTAGCAAACTCCCTCTCTGCCTCTGCTCTCAATGTTCGCCCTCAATGTTCGCCCCCCCTCTCCTCCCTCCCCTCCCTCCCCTCACTCTCTCCCCTCCCCTCCCTCCCCTCCCTCCCCTCACTCTCCTCCCCCCCCTCTCTCCTCCCCCCCTCTCCTCCTCCCTCCCTCCCTCCCCTCACTCTCCTCCCCCCTCCCCTCCCCCCTCTCCTACGTCCCCTCTCCTCCCTCCCCTCCTCCCCTCTCCCCCCTCTCCTCCCTCCCCTCTCCCCCCTCTCCTCCCTCCCCTCTCCCCCCTCTCCTCCCTCCCCTCCCCCCTCTCCTCCCTCCCCCTCTCCCCCCTCTCCTCCCTCCCCTCCCCCCTCTCCTCCCTCCCCTCTCCCCCCCTCTCCTCCCTCCCCCTCTCCCCCTCTCCTCCCTCCCCTCCCCCCTCTCCTCCCTCCCCTCTCCCCCCCTCTCCCTCCCCTCTCCCCCCTCTCCTCCCTCCCCTCTCCTCCCTCCCCTCCCCCTCCTCCCTCCCCCCCCTCTCCCCCCTCTCCTCCCTCCCCTGCCCCCTCTCCTCCCTCCCCTCTCCCCCCTCTCCTCCCTCCCCTCTCCCCCCTCTCCTCCCCTCCCCTCCCCCCTCTCCTCCCTCCCCTCTCCCCCCTCTCCTCCCTCCCCTCTCCCCCCTCTCCTCCCTCCCCTCCCCCCTCTCCTCCCTCCCCTCTCCCCCCTCTCCTCCCTCCCCTCCCCCCCCCTCTCCTCCCTCCCCTCCCCCCCTCTCCTCCTCCCCTCTCCCCCCTCTCCTACCTCCCCTCCCCCCTCTCCTCCCTCCCCTCTCCCCCCTCTCCTCCCTCCCCTCCCCCCCTCTCCTCCCTCCCTCTCCCCCCTCTCCTCCTCCCCTCTCCCCCCTCTCCTCCCTCCCCCCCCCTCTTCTCCCCCCCCCCTCTCCTCCCTCCCCTCTCCCCCCTCTCCTCCCTCCCCCTCTCCCCCCTCTCCCCCCTCTCCCTCCTCTCCCCCCCTCCCTCCCCCGTTGCAGGAGTTCTCAGTAAACGGAAATAGCAACCTCCGGGTGGGTGCGAACTGCGCATCTCGTCAGCCCCAGCGGCGCACGCGGTTTGGCTTTTAAAGGAAATAAATAAATAATGTCAAGGTCATTGCGTCCGCCTGGCAGCCTCGCTCACGAAGATCCCTCGGGGAGCCGAGGAGCTCCCCCCCTCCCCCCGCCCCTCCCCTCCCCAATACCACACACACACAACGTACACACACACACTCCCTACGTACATACACAATCACTATGTACACATACACACACACTCCCTACTTACACACACACACTCCCTACGTACATACACAATCACTATGTACACACACACTCCCTACTTACACACACACACTCCCGACATACACACACTCCCTACGTACACACACACACTACGTACACACACACACAACTAACTCAACACAATCATCAAAAACACTGCGGCCCTAAAACTAAACATATCGAATATGCGACGTTTCGGGCAATGTTCCTTCTTCATAGCGCGGTTATTCACGAATGTGTTGAGTTCCTGTGTTCGTTATTCTTGCTTAAACATCACATTTAGACAAAGACACCCCCCCCCCCCAGTGTATGGCTTCAACAGACTGCTGGGGACAAGCGCTGTCAGTAGTCGCGAGTAGCAGCAGCAGCAAGCTATGAAGGCCGGCACTGTGGCACACGAGGGGGGGGGGGGGGTGACTGTCCAGCACCACGTCCACTCGCTCGCTCGGCTCGCAGACTCCAAAGAGGGACGCGAGAGCCGTGCAGGGCAAAGATCACCTCCGGGACCTCGGGCAACACAGCGACGCGCTGCGCTCATGTTTCGTGTCGCAGCGTGGAGTGGCCGTGACGAGGCGACGAGTTCTCTTCGCGTCGCCTGTCGGCTGCGTCTCGAATCCCCCACGGTGCGGCTGATGTCACAACAAACAAACAAAGAAATCCGCCAACACCGCGGGAGATCCACGGCGTTCGTTCGATGGGTCATGACTACCGCGTGTGCATTCGGGGCTTGTCGCGCCTGTCGTTCGGCACGACGTCCGACGTTTCGCTCCACGAGGTGTGGGGGCTTCTGCTGCGCAAAGGAGTTGTCGCCACGCGGGGCTAAAGGTCGGACGTCGCTGAATGGATTCACAGCCATCGATCGCAACGACACACGAGACGTCACCGCCGCCACCAAACACCGCCACATCACAAACACCGCGTTTCGGAAGCGCCGTGGCGCCCGCACGATTTGTTTCCATTGGCAGCTCGGAGATGTTAACTACCTCGCCTGGTATACAGGAGGTCGTGAGCTCGATCCAGAACACAACACTGCCTGCTGCTGTGTATTTGGAGTTTGCGGTGTCTCTCTAACTCTCTCTCTCTCTCTCTCCACGTGGTCGCGTGGATTTTTCTCCGGGTCTTCGTGTTTTTCCCTCCACATTTAGAATCAACGTCCACGCGTTTAGAGCGTTTGACTGCTGTGCATTTCCACGTGACGCTAAGCGACCTTGTTTGAGCTATGATTTGTGATAGCCAGGTCGCGTTTGGAAGAAAATAGCTACAAAACCTCAGTGGGCCTTGTCTGGTCAAATTAAAACAGTTTAGTTTTAGCATATTTATGAAATGTTAGCGATTCGCTTACCTTTCTTATACATTTAGGATCAGCGTCACGCGTTTAGAGTAATTGGCTGCTGCCATAAATTTCCACACGATGATGATGTTGATAATAAACCCACTTGGTTGAGCTATCATTTGCGATGGCTCAGCGGGGCCTTCTGTCGTCACATAAAAACTAAATCAGTGATCAGGAGTCACGAGTTCAGACTCGGCTCGTGCCGAGCAGCACGCGGCACCCGCCAGCAAACCCCGCCAGGGCCGTCGCTCCGCGCCACGGGAACGTGGAAATGTCCCCCACTGGGCTGTATACGGCGGACGAGCAGCGCCCGGCTCCCTGGACACTCGACGCGGTGCGGTGCGACGCGGTGCGGTGCGGTGTGGTGCGGTGTGGTGCTGTGCGGGGCGGTGCGACGCGGTGCGGTGTGGTGTGGTGCGCCGTCGCGTGCCCAACATCTCTGAGCTGCTGCTCAGCCTCATCGAGACCGCCAGCTCAACGGAGCTGCAGCGCGAGTCGCCGTGCGGTCGCTGACGCCACCGGCTCTAAGGGAGCTTTTACACCATTGGAACCTCCTTTGCCAGTAGCAAAATATGATAATTGTTTTTTAACCCTTTTATCTGGCAACAAAACTGACACCTTTTTTTATAAGGAGTCATGTTTGCATTGACCACAATACCTGCGGTCGGAATGCAAACAAAAAACACGTGCGCCTTTTGGCGTCATCTGGTCCAACACCATGTGAGACGAGGCTCTAAGAAAAAGCTGTCTCGGGTGTGGACCAATCAATGTCAAGGACAGTGCATACATTATCAGAGTTGTGTTTTTTGTTTGCATTCCGACCGCAGGTATTGTGGTCAATGCAAACATGACTCCTTGTAAAAAAGTTGTCAGTTTTGTTGCCAGATAAAAGGGTAAAAAAACAATTATCATATTATCTAAGGGAGCTGTTGGGATGATTTTGCGGTCGTGACGCCGGTGGTGACACGAGTCGCAGCCGGTGTGGCCGTTCTCTCGTGAGGCCCCAACAGCAGTGCACGAGAGGCATCGGTGTTGGCTGTGGCCACGAGCCTCTGGGAGCCCCGTTAGGTGTAAGGGAGCTCTTTGCCTCGACTCTGCGGGACCGACCTCGCCTTGCTCATTCGAGCGGCCCAATCTGAGCGATCGTGGCGGTTGCCGTCTGCGTCAGACCTGGGCCCCCCCCCCCCCCACGTGAGACCTGCCCCCCCCCACGTGATCGCCTCACTCGCCTGTGGAGTGACGGCCCAGCTTGAGCATGCGCAGCGACCGCGACAGCTTGAGCACCTGCACGACGCGGCCCACGTTCTCGAGCTCCGTGGAGGCCCCCCGCCAGCCGCTCCACCGCCAGGGTGACGTAGAAGGGCGCGATGGCCACCAGGTCCACGATGTTGACGAAGCGCGCCGCGAAGCGCCGCTTGCGCCGCGCGCACGCGAAGCGCAGCGCCAGCTCGCCCGTGAACCACGCCATGCACACGCCCTCCAGGACCCCCAGCGCCGTCGCCTCGTCGTCGCCGGCCGCCGGCGCGAACTCGGGCGCGCTCACCAGGGCCATGTTGGCGATGGACAGCACCACGAAGGCGACCGACACGGCCGCCACGGCCCGCGACGCGCGCGACGAGTCGGGCCGCTCCAGCGTGGCCCAGATGGCGCGGCGCAGGCGGCGGCACCGGCCCCGCTCGGAGCCGCCGCCCTCGCCGTCCGAGTCCGAGTCCCGGTCCGCGTCTCGTCCCGCGCCGTCCTCGCCGCCGCCGCGGTCATCGGCGGCGGCGTTGCGGCGCGAGTAGCGGTCCTGGCAGCAGGAGGCCAGCAGCGCGTCCTCGAGTCCCCAGTACTCGAGCTCCTGGCCGAACGAGACGGCGCACAGAGACTCGCGCAGGTGCAGGCGGCCCGTGCGGTAGAAGTGCAGCACACACTCGAACGCCTCCGCGCTGCGGTCGAAGAAGAACTCGCTCGACGCTCCCACGTCGTCGCAAAGCTGCAGGGGGTGCGGGTGGCCGCCGCCGCCGCTACCCCCGGGCCCCGCGTCTCGCTGCCCCCCGCCTCCTCCTTCACCTCCTCCTCCTCCACGGCGCCGCCGCCACCGCCACAGCTTCGCGAGGCGGCCGAGTCGCGAGCGCGGGTAGGAGGCGAGCACCGCGCACGGCAGCGAGTGGCGCGCGCCGCCCACGTTGATGGACACAAGCTCGTCGCTGCCCTGGGACGGTGGTGGCGGTGGTGATGGTGGTGACGGTGGTGGTGGTGGTGATGGTGGTGATGGTGATGGTGGTGATGGTGGTGGTGGTGATGGTGGTGATGGTGGTGACGGTGGTGGTGGTGATGGTGGTGATGGTGATGACGGTGGTGGTGGTGGTGGTGACGGTGGTGGTGCTCGCATCACCGCCGCAGCTAAGAGACGCCGCCTCTCCCGAGGGGTGAGACGAGACTTGCGTCTGCTGGTGGCCTCGGGCCCGGTCGGAGATTTGCTGCATGCGACGAAACAACAGACCGCGACCCCCGTTTAACGTGGTTCCGAACTTTCATCCAAATACATCTCAGCGTCTGGGAGTCTAAAAGAAGCGAGCCCTGCTCTCCGCTGTGCGGAGCAGAGAGGGCCACTTGATGGGATCTCGAGAGTGACCCCCCCCTCTTCCCTGGGCCGTGTCCTCACATCGAGGGGCTGCACTGCTCTGTGATATATTCTTTGGGTCTTTCGGTAAAGCCACCTAGATAGAAAAATAATAATAACAAAAATAATAAAATATCACGACGTTTCGATCGCAACACAAGCACTCGTCATCAAGTGAAGAAGCAGGAAAAAAAGATTTAAAAAATAATAATTGCTCTGTGAGAATTCCCAATGGGTCCTTCTTCTCGTACAACTACTCCGACTCTATTTTAGTTTTACCAGGTAAGGCCCGACTGAGCTTTCTAGAAGCTATTTTCAGAAGCGATCCGACTATCACAAATGACGGCTCAACGAAGCGGCTCATCGTCGTGTGGAGATATACAGGACGGCCAAACACTCGTGGCGATGTCGATTCTAAATGTGGAGGGGAAAAACCGGAGAGCCCGGAGAAAAATCCACGTGACCACGGGGAGAGAGAGAGACACCGCAGACTCCAAATATACAGCAGCAGTCGTCAGGGTCGGTATCGAACCCACGACCTCCTGTACACCAGGCGAGGTAGTCAACATCTCATAGCCACCGTGATGAGAGAGAGACACAACGCAAACTCCAAATATACAGCACTCGTCAGGGTCGGTATCGAACCCACGACCTCCTGTACACCAGGCGAGGTAGTCAACATCTCATAGCCACCGTGATGATGAGAGAGAGACACCGCAGACTCCAAATACACAGCAGTCGTCAGGGTCGGTAAGGAACCCACGACCTCCTGTACACCATGCGAGGTAGTCAACATCTCATAGCCACCGTGATGATGAGAGAGAGACACCGCAGACTCCAAATATACAGCAGGCGTCAGGGTCGGTAAGGAACCCACGACCTCCTGTATACCATGCGAGGTAGTCAACATCTCCTAGCCACCGTGATGAGAGAGAGACACAACGCAAACCCCAAATACAAAGCAGCAGGCGTCAGGGTCGATATCGAACCCACAACCTCCTACATACCAGGCGAAGCTATGCATATCTCTTAGCCACCGTACCGATAGCAACGACCGCGCAACAATTGACGGTGAAACACGTGTAGTTGTTATTGTTGTTGTTATTGTTGTTGTTATTGTTGTTGTTATTGTTTAGCAGCAGCCCCGACACACCGATGAGGGGGGGGGACAGGACACTCACGTGACGACGCTACCGTTTCGAGATGTTGACTACCTCGCCTGGTGCGCAGGAGGTCGTGGGCTCGATCCCGACCCTGACAATGCCTGCTGCTGCTGCTGTATTTGGAGTTTAGTCTTGATTTGAAGCTTTCGTGACTGCAGGCATTCATACGCTCTGGTTCTTTCGGTAAAGTCGCGAAGGTAGAAAAAATAACAAAATAAATCACGACGTTTCGGTCGCAACACAAGCGTCCGTTTTCAGGTGTTTTTCTATCTATCTACGGGACTTTACCGAAAGAACCAGAGAGTATTTGGAGTTTGCGGTGTCTCTCTCTCTCTCTCCCCGTGGTCGCGTGGCAAGTCCTCCGCTTTTTCCCTCCACATGTCGAAACACACATCTAGAGGGTTCGACTGCTCCACGTGATTCGCCACTTCGTTGGGCTATCACTTGCGGCCAGCTCGCTCCTGAAAAAGAGCTATTACATTGCTCGGTGGGCTGCTCTAGCTGGTAAAATAATAACACAAAATTGTTTTAGATTTAGACTCTGAGACCGCGGAATGAGGCCGCGGAGAAACGGCGGGCGCGCGTCGCAAATCCATCCGTGATTTCACCACCACACCTCGCCCTGAGCACGCACAGCGCACGCCAATCCACTGCTACGTCCTCGCCCTCTCGCCCTCTCGCTCACGGGAGAGCGTGCTGGATATCGCGGGTTGGCGCTCGGGGAGAGGGAGGGAGGGGAGGGAGGGGGTGAGGGAGGGAGGGGGTGAGGGAGGGAGGGGGAGAGGGAGGGAGGAGAGGGAGGGGGGTGAGGGAGGGAGGGGGTGAGGGAGGGAGGGGGAGAGGGAGGGAGGAGAGGGAGGGTGGGGGAGAGGGAGGTAGGGGGAGAGGGAGGGAGGGGGAGTGGGAGGGCGGGAGGGAGGAGAGGCAGGGAGGGGAGGGAGGAAAGGGAGTGAGAACACTTCCGATAGAATTCGTCGCTGATGTTACAGAGCCGTGACCCGGTAACCCAAGTGATGGGGCGCTGGGGTTCGTATCGCGCCGCTCGATATTAGGCGGTGCTCGGCTCGCTCATCCAGCAGTGGAGTGGCACGGGGCAGGGCCACGTCACACGTTGACGTCGAGCATGAGAGGGACGCTATGGGGGATCTTCTCCACAGGCTGCGTTGTTATCTTCATCTTCTCTCGGGGACGTTCCCATTCCTCTACGGCGATAGCTGCGCCCAAAGAGTGACCAATGCAGACCTGACAAAAAGGTTGCGCGCAGAAGTTGGACAACCTGATGATGCAGGCAGTGACGAGAAGGTAACTGGAGCTATGTGCGCAGCAGGGTAAACAACAGGACAATTAAATGCGTGTTGTTGTTGTCGTTGTTGTTGTTTGTTTGTTGTTCGGAAGAATGGAAGGAACCGTCAAGGCGGGAAGACTCGAACCGACAGCAGGGAATGTTTTGACGAGACTGGCGCATGGAGGACAGCGGGAACAGCACGTGACCACGTGAGCAGTGGACACCCACGACGACTACCACGGGGCTGTCCGCCCAGGGATCGTGATGACGATGACGACGACACAGCGAGCGGGTTACTTGACGTGGTGTGCCGGGCCCCGGTACATATTTCGCGGGGCGCCGACCCGGGCATATGCACGGCTCGGGTGACGCTCGTGGGTTAATAATGAAAATAAAATAACAACACATGGAGCGTGTGTGCCTTTGTTTGTTTGTTTGTGATTATTATTAATGAGAAATGAGTAAAAAATTGGACGCCGTCTGCGCGCGTTATTGCGGCGAAGAGGCATTTAAGGATGGGAGGGGCGCGTTACGGTCATCAGAGCTCTCTGCTATCAACCAATTGCCCAGCTCGTCGCCCATTATATACATACACTGTGTGTTTGTTTGTGTGTGTGTGTGTGTTTGTGTGTGTTTGTGTGTGTGTGTTTGTGTGTGTGTTTGTGTGTGTGTTTGTGTGTGTGTGTTTGTGTGTGTGTGTTTGTGTGTGTTTGGGTGTGTGTGTTTGTGTGTGTTTTGTGTGTGTGTTTGTGTGTGTGTGTTTGCTTGTGTATGTTTGTGTGTGTTTGTGTGTGTGTTTGTGTGTGTGTGTTTGTGTGTGTGTGTTTGTGTGTTTGTGTGTGTTTGTGTGTGTGTTTGTGTGTGTTTGTGTGTGTGTTTGTGTGTGTTTGTGTGTGTTTGTGTGTGTTTGTATGTGTTTGTGTGTGTGTTTATTTGTGTGTGTTTGTGTGTGTGTTTGTGTGTGTGTCTGTGTGTTTGTGTGTGTTTGTGTGTGTGTGTTTGTGTGGTGTGTGTTTGTGTGTGTGTTTGTGTGTGTGTTTGTGTGTGTTTGTGTGTGTGTGTGTGTTTGTGTGTGTGTGTGTGTTGTGTGTGTGTTTGTGTGTGTGTGTTTGTGTGTGTGTTTGTGTGTGTTTGTGTGTGTGTGTTTGTGTGTTTGTGTGCGTGTGTTTGTGTGTGTGTGTTTGTGTGTGTGTGTTTGTGTGTGTTTGTGTTTGTGTGTTTGTGTGTGTGTGTGTTTGTGTGTGTGTTTGTGTGTGTGTTTGTTTGTGTGTGTGTTTGTGTGTGTGTTTGTGTGTGTGTGTGTTTGTGTGTGTTTGTGTGTGTCTGCGTGTGTGTGTTTGTGTGTTTGTGTGTGTGTGTTTGTAAGTGTGTGTGTGTTTGTGTGTGTGTTTGTGTGTGTGTTTGTTTGTGTGTGTGTTTGTGTGTGTGTTTGTGTGTGTGTGTGTGTGTTTGTGTGTGTTTGTGTGTGTCTGCGTGTGTGTGTTTGTGTGTGTGTTTGTAAGTGTGTGTGTGTTTGTGTGTGTCTGTGTGTGTGTGTGTTTGTGTGTGTGTTTGTAAGTGTGTGTGTGTGTTTGTGTGTGTGTTTGTGTGTGTTTGTGTGTGTCTGTGTGTGTGTGTGTGTTTGTGTGTGTGTGTTTGTGTGTTTGTAAGTGTGTGTGTGTGTGTGTTTGTGTGCGTTTTCCAACATGTAATCGCAGGGGGCTTTCGCGACCAAATAATAGTTCGTTAAACTATGCAAAACATGAAGAGGTTTTTACCCTTTTCTGGAAGCAAAACAGTTGTGTTGAGATCCATATTAGAGGTCTTTGTTTGGGGGTGGGGGGGGGGTTAAATCGCGTAAATATAAATGTGTCGTTAAACCCGCCACCACCCGACACATCCACTTACTAGGGTTTGTCACGTGAACAAACCGTGGCCAATTCGTTACTAGAACAGCACACACCGATTGTGCGTTGGAGAGTGAACCCACAACAACATCGCTCCGTCTCTCGCCTCTGTTGTCTGTTGTTGTTGTCTGTTGTTGTTGTTCATCCTCTCCGTGTGACGCGTCCAGCCAGAGCCTAAGAGCTCTCGCAGGCACCGCGTCTGAACAAACCTCCCGTTCGGACGCCCTTCCCGCTCGTCTGCGGTGCCTCGTCTCGGAGCGATACAAGTTGCGCGGACGACGACGACGACGTGGAACTGAACTGTGATGGTGGCGGTGACGACGATGACTACCGATTATTATGAATGAACATGTAGAACGAAGCGGTGCTCAAAGTTGAATTGATTGAAATCGACGATGGAGGTTCACGACGCCGCGTGTCACCACCCTCACCTGTGCTCGCGGCTCCGTGGTCGGCACCCGCGCGTTCCCGCTCGCTCCGTCGCGCACTCGCCTCTCTCTCACTCCCTCCCTCTCTCTCTCCGCTACCAGCACCCCCCTCCCTCTCTCAGTACCCCCCACCTCCCTCTCTCCCCACTACCACCACCACCCTCTCTCAATCTGCCCATCACCACCCTCTCTCTCTCCCACTCTCCCCACTATCACCCCCACTGTGCTCATTCTCACCACCTTCACCAACACCCTCTCTCTCTCTCCCCACTACCACCACCCTCTCTCAGTCTGCCCACCACCACCACCCTCTCTCTATCCCCACTACCACCACCACCCTCTCTCAATCTGCCCATCACCACCCTCTCTCTCTCTCACTCTCCCCACTATCACCCCCACTGTGCTCATTCTCACCATCTCCACCAACACCCTCTCTCTCACTCTCCTGATCACCCCCATCCGCTCCCCTCTCTCACTCTCTCACCACCACCCCTCTCCCACTGACCCCACCATCATCCCCTCTCCCACTCACCCCACCATCATCCCCTCTCTCACTCACTCACCACCACCATCCACTCTCTCGCTCACTCACCACCACCACCACCCCTCTACCACTCACTCACCACCATCATCCCCTCTCTCACTCACTCACCACCACCATCCCCTCTCTCACTCACTCACCCCACCACCATCCCCTCTCCCACTCACCACCACCATCCCCTCTCTCACTCACTCACCCCACCACCATCCCCTCTCCCACTCACTCCTCCCCTCTCCCACTCACTCGCCCCACCATCCCCATCTGCACTCACTGTCCAGTTCCCTACCCCGCCGAGCCACGTCTGAAGGGCAGCGCTGCCCGCGCCTGAAGGGCAGCGCTGCCCACGCCTGAAGGGCAGCGCTGCCCGCGTGTGGCGAGGAGTGGGAGGAGGTGGCGATCATTGCGAGCCAGTTCACACAAAGACAAAGACCCCCCCCCCCCCCATAGCCTCAACAGAGGGGGTGGGGTCGCCAGCACCACGCCCGACCGCATTTGTCTCCCCAGTGGCGATGTTCTTACACACCGCACCGAGTAACTATTCGAAGCTGAGTCGACCTAGGGGAGGCCCAGGACTGGTCCAGGTAATCATCACCGGTGGGGGCCGTGAGCGGGAATTGAACTCAGGTGGCCGGGTTTGCAGGGCAGCGCGCTGACCGCTTCACTATCGCTCACACCCACACACACACAAAGACAAAGATCCCCGTATAGCCTCAACAGACTGTTGGGGCAAGCGCTGTTAGCGAGCACCTATGAAAGCCGGCACGGCACACGAGGGGGTGGGTAGCCACCATCACGCCCGGCCGCCTTTGTCTCCCTAGTGGCGATGTTTACTCACCGCACCAGGTACTCATTTGAGGCTAAGTCGACCTAGGGGAGGCCCAGGACCGGTTCAGATAATCTTTAATTGTGTTGGCCGTGAGCGGGAATCGAACCCGGGTCGCCAAGTTCGTAGCGCAGTGCGCGAACCGCTCCACCACCGCTCCCCACGTGCACCCCCACACACACGTGCACACACCCACACGTGCACACCCAGGCACACCCAACACACGCACACCCACACACACACACAGGCACCCCCACAAACACGTGCACACACGTGCACACACACCCACACACACAGGCACCCCCACACACACGTGCACACACAGGCACACCCAACACACGCACACCCAACACACCCAGGCACACACACACGTGCACACCCAACACACCCACACACCCAGGCACACTCGGCGCTCTCCAACCCTCATCGGGTTTCACCATCGGCCGTGTTCAATCCACCGCTGGACGAAGCCCTCCCCAAGCCGTTGCGATGGAACGAGCCACCCGGCGCCTGTCCCCGCGCGAGGTTCCAACTCGCGGCGTCGTCGCAGTCGACGACGGCGCGAGACGGAGCTGTCGCATCAGAGCCGTGCGGTGGCGACGGCGCGACGGCGAATTTATCATCCAGCGGTGGATTGACAAAGGCCCGTCAGCTATTCATATTATTGTTGTTCTTCTTCTTGGTTTATTATTTTATTATTTCCCTTCTACGTGACTTTACCGAAAGAACCAAGAAGATGAATCCCTGCAGTCATGAAAGCTTTAAATCGAAAAATTATTGTTGTTGTCATTATTATTGTCGTTCATTCTTGATTTGAAGCTTTCGTGACTGCAAGGGTTCGTACTCTTTGTTTTTGTCGGTGAAGTCACGTTGCGTCTCAAAGGGGGAGCCGAGCGAAACGTTGGACAAAAGACGGCATAGCCAGCGAAGCGGCACGGGAAAACGAATGTCTCTACGCCCGGCACACAACATCCAGTTCGAGCAGTGGCTCTTCTTCTTGACCTTCTGGGGGCTGTGTGAGATGCCCTGCTGGGGTGCGCGAGACGTGGCCAGATGTTTGTTTAGAAGGTAAATCATTGAAAAGACAAATTAAAGATGGGAACATTGTGGTGCAACTCACTTTGTTTCAGCAAACCCGATGTAGTTATTGACATTGTACATTTCTACTTACGTTTGAGAACCAAAGGGGCGCAGGGCTGCAGTAAAGGTCGTGGACCACTGTGTTAGGTTTCGTGGTCGTGTTAGGGGTGGGGTAAGTGGTAGCGTTTGTGGTAGTGTTAGGGGTGGGGTTAGTGGTATTGTTAGGGGTGGGGTTAGTGGTAGTGTTAGGGGTGGGGTAAGTGGTAGTGTTAGGGGTAGGGTTAGTGGTTGTGTTAGGGGTGGGGTAAGTGGTAGTGTTAGGGTAGGGTTAGTGGTAGTGTTAGGGGTAGGGTTAGTGGTATGGTAGGGTTAGTGGTAGTGTTAGGGGTGAGGTTAGTGTGTGTGGTTATGAGTAGTGCTCGTGTTAGGCGGAGTGTTCGAGCAGTGGTTCTTCTTCTCAACCTGGGGTGCATTCCACAGCACCCCCTGGGGATGCTGTGAGATGCCCTTTCTGGGGAGGTGCGAGACGTGGCCAGATTTTGTTTACGAGGCAAACCATCAAAAACACAAATTAAGCACGTGGCAACGTAAGTGCAACTGCTTTGTTTCATCACACCTACGTATTTATTAAGGTTATAGTTATTTTAACGATTGTGAATCAAAGGGATGAAAGGCTGCAGTAAAGGTGAAGAAGCACTGAGTTAGAACAGCAATGCTCGCTCTGCCTGTGGTTCCCGTTAATACGACTCGCGTGGCCAGTCTGTCAGCAGCGATCCGGTGAGAACCGATTCCCCGGGCTGATGACCCTCCGCTCGCTACTCCGTGGCTGCGTTCGGGACGTGGGGCTGGCTGAGATGACACAGCGGGCAATTAGCGGCACATTAGCGGGGAGATTGAGATCAATCAGCGCTGACCTGCATGGCGAGCCCATGCCGCTCATCGCTGGCAGCTGCCGACTGCGCGACCCGAGACGGGCTGGGTGGCTGCCTTGGCCCAAGGTCGCGTTTCGTAATTGTGAATATTGGCAGGAATCGATGTCCACTTTTGCAATCTATACTTTATATGTATTTGTTGTTGTTGTTGTTGGCGACTCGCTTACCTGCCGTGTACTTTGCACGCCCGTCGTGTCTTTGCATTTCCTCTCTGATCTGAAAATAATCGACACGGCGCCTTATCCAAGGCACTTGACACAAGAATTGCCGAGGGTGCAACAACGGGTGAATGTGGTGGTGGTGATGAGGTGAATGAAACAGACGAGAGGAAGCGATGGGGGCGCGTCTGTGATGCGTGAATTCGGCGAATGCGAAATGGATAACGATACATGATGAAGGAGAACGGATTGAATGAATGGGGAATGAGTGAGAGCCATGTAATGGGAACATGGAGAGGGAACAGCGGTGGTGGTGGTGGCTTTGAGCGGCAGATTAAGGGGGGGGGGGGGGGTCGTGGGGTGAGCTAGAGAACAATAAATGAGTTGTGAGTGCAGAGAGGAAACTAGTGAGCGATGTGATGACATATTTCATATTCTTGGTTCTTTCGGTAAAGTCACGTAGAAGGGAAACGATAAAATAATAAAAATATAAAACATTACAATTCTCAGTAAATAATTGTATTGTTTCCCTTCTACGTGACTTTACCGAAAGAACCAAGAATATGAATCCCTGCAGTCAGGAAAGCTTCAAATCAAAATATATATTTCATATACATAAAATCGGCAACGTTTCTGGTAATGGATATTCTGCGTGTGTGCTAGTGCAGGGCCTGTAGCATATGTTATAAAGGGGCCCCTAAATATAAAAAACAGATAAATATTAAAATACAATTTTTTTACTTAAAGTAATTGTAGTTTTTTCATTTGCTATACAGCACGACAAATCGCTAACCTTAAACACCCAGTCGTTCATAAAAGTTGAAGGCAGTATAGTACTATAGTAATAGAGCAAGTGCAGAATCACTGAACCGGAGTTGATAGCTTGAAAGCATTTAGCGCGGGGCCCTTGAAAGTGCGGGGCCCGTAGCTTGTGTAGCTACTTGTGCTACGAGGATAATCCGGCACTGTGCACTGCGGCTCGTGAAATAATGACTGATTAATACTGGTAGGAACCTCCTGGTTACATCAGCCCACAGAGGATTATTGTGTCCGTCCGTCGTGCAGGGAGGAGCTCGGTGGGGAAGGAGGGGCTGGGTGGGGAGGGGAGGGTGGGGAGGGGCTGGGTGGGGAGGGTGGGGCTAGGTGGGAGGGTGGGGAGGGGCTGGGTGGGGAGGGGCTGGGTGGGGAGGGTAGGGAGGGGCTGGGTGGGGAGAGTGGGGCTGGGTGGGGGGTGGGAGGAGTGGGGCTGGGTGGGGAGGGGCTGGTCACCCCGTGGTGCCCTTATGAAACTCAACGTTTAACCTACTCACGCCGGCTTGTGCCCGCCCTCACAGTCGGGCATATTTGCGGAATACACCACGCCGCGGTTGACCCTGGCCATTGACCGAGCAACCCAACGTTCCTACCAGCTCCCTCCGCAGGAATGTGTTTTTCGTATCGAATTCGGAAGAAAAAAAATCCACATTTCTCTTCTTGTTATTGTGGACGCCGACGCCTGGGTTAGACGTTGGGCGCGCGCGGTGGAACGGTGGCGCAGTGGTGAGCGGTTCCCAGCCACGGCTGTCATCGGTAGCGAGTGAGGAGGGGGGTGAGGAGTGGGCGAGGGAGGAGGGTGAGGAGTGGGCGAAGGAGGAGTGAGGGAGGACGAGGGAGCAGGAGGAAATCTGAAGCGGTGTGCCGCCACCAGGTCCGACCGCCCTCACCCCCAAAGACAAAGGAGCCCCGTATAGCCTGACAGACTGTTGGGGCAAGTGCTGTTAGCAAGCGCCTATGAATGTCACACGAGGGTGACGAGTGGCCAGGACCACGCCCGGCCACCTTCGTCTCCCGAGCGGCTGTGTTTTACACGTATCATCAGTTACTCGTTTGAGGCTGAGTCGACCTACGGGAGGCCCAGGATCGCGTCTGGTAATCTACACCGGCGTTGGCGGCCGCGCGCGGGAATCGAACTCGGCGCCGAGCGGCGTGTTTGCGTGTGCGCCACGGTCATTGATCCCGAGCCTTGAGCGCGTGTGACGCGTGCGGTGACGCGTGCGTGACGCGTGCGTGACCCCAACGGATCCGGTCAAGGCGGGCAGCTCCTGCTGTCACTCCACTGCTGGATGAGGGCCTAACCGATCATGGGTTGCTGTGCAACCAAACCCGACCCACCCTGATCAGCGCGATTAACAAGAAGCTTCAACACGCTCATCAACAACACGGTGGCATTAAGCAACGATATCTATGTAATCGGCGACGTTTCAGGCAATTGCCCTTTTTGCACGTGGCAGTGTGGGTGTTTTTTTTTTGTTCTCTCCAAGTTCGTTTTGCTCAGCTGGTGTCTCGTTCGCAAAGCGAGGAATCTCCTCCCGGTGGGTCACCAAAACCACGACGAGTCGAACAATGGACACGCACACACAGAGAGAGGACAGCATCAGCATCATCTTCTCGCTGCTAACCACTCCACGCCGGCCCCTCTCTCTCTCTGCCCTTCTCTCTCTCTCTCTCTGCTTCGCCTGTGCTCCGGCGAAGATGGCGGTGTATAGAACGAGGAAAAGGATGCTGCAAGGTGACACTGACGGCTGCTCTGTGCCTACAGTGTTCAGAGGCCTGCTTAAGGCGCGGCTCCGGCTGGAGCACGCCATGTACCACACACATGCCGGTGATGTGCAGGCGCGTCTTCTTCGAACGCTGGGGAGCCGGACAAGCCCCTCTCTGTACCAGCGTGGACGGCACCCTCGTGTTCACCTTCTGAAGCGCTCGCTCATCACCGTGGCGTGCGATGACCACCACAACCACCACGTGAATTTTCTTTCGTGTTGTGCGCGGTGCATTTAGCGCCACAGCGCGTGGATTTATAGCGTTTATTTTCATTTGTTTGCTAGTGACTTTGTGTATTTCATATCGGAATCGCCTCCAGTGCTGTTGCTGGCTGGCGGCAATAAAAGTTGTTTAAAAGTCAAAAAAGTCTCTCGCTCTCTCTGCCCCCCCTCTCTCTCTGCCCCCCCACTCTCTCTCTGCCCCCCTCTCTCTCTCTATCCCCCCCTCTCTCTCTGCCCCCCCCTCTTTCTCTGCCCCCTCTCTCTCTGTCCCCCCTCTCTCTCTGCCCCCCTCCCTCTCTCTCTCTGCCCCCCTCTCTCTCTATCCCCCCTCTCTCTCTGCCCCCCCCCCTCTCTCTCTGCCCCCCCTCTCTCTCTCTATCCCCCCTCTCTCTCTGCCCCCACCTCTCTCTCTGCCCCCTCTCTCTCTGTCCCCCCTCTCTGCCCCCCCCCCCCTATCTCTCTGCCCCCCTCTCTCTCTGTCTCTCTCTGTGTGGATGCTGCCGTGAGTTGGCAACGCGCGTGGCGCCATCTGGTGGCGCGTGGGCGACAAAGCAGTGGCGGCGGCCGCGCCGTCTCAGCTGTTCGGAGGGGAGTGTGACATTCATCCAGCAGTGGAGAGACCCTGGCTAATGATGCCGATGGTACATTAGGGGGGGGGGAGAGGGAAGGTTAGGCGAGTGAGGCATTCACCCAGCAGTAATGCATATAAAGAACTATATTGATAAGTTGCATATAAAGAACTATATTGATAAGTTCTGCAGCGCGGAGGAGTAAATTCCTTACCCCGCCACTCGTTTAGTCTACACTCACGGAATAAAGTTGAAGATAAAAAAACGGACATCAGAATGCAATGTTCTTCGCGAATATATCAACACGGGCACGAGAATATCACAAACATTTAAAAAAAAATACTGGGCTAATTTGTAGTTTGCGGGTTAATCGCCGTGTCGATTAATCGGCAATCAATCCATGGATCGAGTAATGACGTGACACGCGCCCCTTTCATTCGATTGGCCGATATCAGCACGCGGCCCGCTGTCGTTGTGTAGTGATTCAGGCAGGGCCGCTAATTATAATATATATTGGGGGGGGACACAATATTCAAATATTGCTCAAAATGTCCCTCCAATATATTGCTATAAAGAATTGCTATGCATGTAAATAAAAAACAACAATTTGCTGAACCTTGGCCACAATATCTGGGCTTGTCTTCATATAACAATGCATATATTTCTGTTTATATGATTGTGGTTATGGTTGTACTGTATTAATCCCTAATCTCTGCCATTACATACAATGAAACAATACATGGTAAAACGTTTAAACAGAGCAATGTAATACAATACACTATTCGACATTATTGTAAAAAAAAAGTCCCATCCCATGTGTTAGTGATTTTTAAAATATTTTAGGCAGGAAATTAGTTTTCAAATTTAGATATTTTTTCTGGGTTGGGGACCCCGAGACACCCCTGGGAAATTTGGTCCCCCCCCCATGTTGACTCCCATGGCTACGACCTTGGATTCAAGCCATGGGTGGAAAAAACCCGATTTTTCCAGCGGCAAGCATCGGGTTTTTTCTTTAATACAATTAAACCCGATTTCGGGGAATTAAAAACCTGGTTTAATGAATACGAAACTCTGATAGGCTTAGGCTGCCTCCTCCCTCATCGGTGCTGCTATCGTACTCGGGGCCGTCGGGCACGGGGTAGTCGTAGAATGCGGCGGGCAGGTTGGTCTTGATGAACACGAGCTTCTCCACAATCGTGGGCGCCAGTGAGTTCCTTAGCTTGGAATGGATGAAGCCCATCGTTGAGAAGTTGGCGAAGTGCGGTTCTGCAATTAGAACCAATTAAACCGGATTTCTCCTAATCTCAGATGATCGGGTTTAATATAAAAAGACAATTAAACCCGATTGTAAAAAACCCGACTGTGCCACCCTTGATTCAGGCGCAACCGAGAACGCTCACGCCGCCTGCTGGACACGGCGTGCATGGCACGGAGAGTCAGAAGGTGAAGCACGCCTTCTGACTGACCCTTAACGGGGCCTGAAGGGGGATTGGTTAGAGGCAGGGGATTGAGGAGCAATGTAACGTGGAGAGAGCGGGACAACGGAGGATGATTTATGGGGTGGGTCGGTTGGGATCCGTTGGAGAAAGTGGGAAGGCGGAAAGCGGAGGGTCAAGGAACCTTCGGGGAAAGGGCTCGAGTGATATACAGAGTGTTTCAAAAGATGGACCCAATTTCAAAGCAGTATATTTAACGATGGCAATATGTTACAATTACACAAAAAAGTTACAAATCGTTTAATGAGTTATTAAGTTGTACTAACCATTTTTATAAATGCTCTATGTGCCCTCCACCTGCTGTACGGACAACATCGAGACGATAGTTGAATTCGTCCCAAACGCCTCTCAATGTGTCTTCTTCCACTGAAGTCACCGCTGCCGTGATTCTGTTTTTGAGGTCATCCAGATTAGTCGCTGACGGTGACACAAAAAACACCACGGGTCTTTGACGTATCCCCACAAGAAAAAGTCGCAGGGTGTGGTGATGTCTGGGGGTGATCTTGGGGGTCAAGAGTGTAGCGCCAAGCCTTGGGGTCCCGTGCGACCTCTCCAACGTTGAGGCAGCGCGTCTTGCGAATGACTGAGGCTAGGAGCTGTTTGTGCGCTGGGAGAGGCATCTAGCGGTAATCATTTGAAACTCTATGCCCCGCCCTCTCTATGCCCCCGCCCTCTCTATGCCCCTCCCTCTCTATGCCCCGCCCTCTCTATGACCCGCCCTCTCTATGCCCCTCCCTCTCTATGCCCCGCCCTTTCAAGTGGTAAGAGTTTCATTCATGGGCGGTTCGTGGTTACAGAGATATAGCGATTTCAAATCGGGTCCATTATTTTGAAACACCGTGTTTAAAGGGGAAGTGAGGTTGGAGTTCGGAACGCTTGGAGTGATGGGAACCCTTGAAGACCCCGCGTGTATTCCTCGCGCTGAAAGAAATTACTCCTTGAATTATTGAAGACTTACTGTGCCGGCTGTCACTGCAACTGTGTCGCTACGCTGCGCTACGAACCCGGCGGCCCGAGTTCGATTCCCGCTCTCCGGCCAACACCGGTGACGACTATTTGAGCCAGTCCTGGGCCTTTCATGAGTACCTGGCGGGGTGGGTAAACATCGCCACTAGGGAGACAAAGGCGGTCGAGCGTGGTGCAGGCCACCCACCCCCTTGTGTACCGTCCCAGCCTTCATAGGTGCTACTCGCTAAAAACACTTTGCCCCAACAGTCTGGTAAGGGGCCGTCCATAAATTACGTCACACACCTGGGGGGGGGGGGGTCATACATTTGTGACGATATGTGACGAGGGGTTTGAGAAATGTGACGTCACATCAAAATGCGCAATTTTAAATAAATA
Organism: Lampetra planeri; assembly: GCF_965212315.1. Classification (NCBI taxonomy): domain Eukaryota; kingdom Metazoa; phylum Chordata; class Hyperoartia; order Petromyzontiformes; family Petromyzontidae; genus Lampetra; species Lampetra planeri. Next base: position 1,394,829 of record NC_136129.1, on the reverse strand, counting down.
TAGACAACACGTTCTACTTAATTAAATACACTTTAAAAATAAATGTTTTCTCCTACAACATCAGAGTGCAGCGCCACATTAAATACGCACTACAATGACAATAGTTTAAAGCGATTTGAAGCATGTTTTATTTTGAGAGGGGGGAGGGGGCAGAGCTTTGTGACGTCATATTTGAGGGGGGGGTCTGACTTTTTATGACGCCGTGTGACGAAGGGGGGGGGGGGGGGGGTAAAAAATCGTCCAAAATCGCGTGACGTCATTTATGGACGGCCCCTAACTCTATACGGGGGATCTTTATATTTCGTGTCCTGGGCACGGAGAAAGTCAAACTCCGTGTGTGGGCCCCCACTGCGCCCCTCCCCCTAACGCCTATCAAACTAAACCTGGGGGTGCCACAGGTGGCTAGAGAGGGGAGTCTCTATCATCAGCTGTGACCTGGGTTGTCGCCAAAATCACGAAAGGAAAATAAAGTAGAACAATGAGGCAAATAGTCATCAGCGTTAACAAAAAAATACATCATTTATTTTAAACAAAAATGCATTGCGTGTCACAACATTCGGCTGGGACGAATGACTTTGTAACACCTCTGGTACTGAAATTAAGGAATATGAACACCAATCACCACCAGCAGTATGGAGTTTGAGCGCCACAATGGCTATGAGATGTTAACTACCTCGCCAGGTATACAGGAGGTCGTGGTAGATGTTAACTACCTCGCCTGGTATACAGGAGGTTCGTGGTAGATGTTAACTACCTCGCCTGGTATAGAGGAGGTTCGTGGGTTCGATCCCGACCCTGACACCTGCTGTATATTAGGAGTCTGCGGTGTCTCTCTCTCATCATCACGGTAGCTAGGAAATGTTAACTACCTCGCCTGGTATACAGGAGGTGCGTGGGTTCGATCCCGACCCCGACACCTGTTCCCTGTGGTCGCAGTGGATTTTATTTCTTTGGGTCCTCCGATTTTTTTTTGCCGTCCACATTTAGAATCAACATCACGCGTTTAAGTAGTATTTGGCTGGGATACATCTCCACGGGATGAGCCACTTCTTTGAGCTCTCATTTGTGGCCAGGTCGCTTCTGAAAAAGAGCTGCATTAGCCTTACCTGGTACAATAAAAACAAATATTAGTTTTAGACAACGACGACCGGGCGTGGTTGCTAGCCATCCCATTCGCCACGATCGCCGTGCCGATCTTCAAAGGTCCTACTCGTCAACAGCACTTGCCCCAGCAGTCTGTTGAAGGCTATACTGTAGGGGGCACCTTTGTCTTTGTAACACGGAGTGAGCAGTGTGGAGCGTGGAGGAGGGTCTTACCTGGTTTCAAACAAAAACTGTTTTATTAGTTTAGTTTATGAATACATGTGTATTGAATGCACATATTCTCTCAGCCTTATGCAGACCACCAGCTCACAGGAACTGCAAGTGTGACTATTTTGTGATTTTAAGACCACCCACCAACTCGTGTCATGGTGTATGCAAAGTTCCCCAGCATTGAATCAAGTCAAGCAAGCGTGGCCCTGTTGATGAGACATCGTATGCCGAAACCGGTTCATAGTTTTGTTCGTGTTGGGTTCATGCTGATGGAATGATGCACGCCCAAAAAGGCCACGTGGTGGTGGTGGTGGCTGATGGGATGTAACACACTGGGCTGTTAGAGATGGCACGAGGATGCCTTCATCCAGCAGTGCATTGATCATGGCCGGTGACTGCCATTTTAACCGCCCCTCCTAAAGAAGGAGGCCGTGTTGATGCCGTATTGCAATCATCATCAATAATCAGCAACGTTATCGCCGATAACGCGATCACGAAAGTCCCCGTCGTGAGTTAAACCGCCGTGGTGTGAATCTTTCTGCCTCGCAATAGATGAGGTGGCACTCGTCTCGAAGGGCGGGCGGTCGCACTCATGACGCACAAAGCGCTCGCCCCGTAACGAACCACACAAGCACCTCGCCGCTCATCTCGACATGGAGCATCGACCATCATCACGCGACACTCCGGGCATCATCCTCGCAGCAGCAGCAGCAGCCGCGGCTTTTGGCGAGCCATCGAAAAACGACGGCGGTGGTTGTGGCGATCCCCGCAAATCGCGCGGCGCATTTCAGATGCAGCCGTCTGGAACGTTCTCCCTTTCCATAGTAGGAAGCCACTGGAACATTGCACTTTTACATCATCATCATCGAGATTGACAAACTCGTTTCTTCAGAACTGCTTTTTGTGTTCCGTTTGTTGTCCTTCCCCCCCGCCCCCCTGCACATCCGATTAGCACGGTCGGCTACGTGCGGTGCGAAAGAAGTTCGACACGGGGCACGCGCGGGGAGGGAGTCGCGGCGGCGTACAGCGAGCTCCATGCCCCGCCCCTCCCTGCCCCGCCTCCTGCCGCCTCGCGCCCTGCTGGGGGGGTGGGGGGGGGGCGCTGGGAGGGGGCCTCTGTAGGGGGCGTGGCTCTGGGGGGGGGGGCGCTGGAGGGAGGTGTGGGGGCGGGGCTCTGAGGGGGGGCGTTGGGGGGAGGGTGCTGTGGGGGCGGGGGGCGCTGGGTGGAGGGGGCGCTGGAGAGGGGGGCACTGCGGGGGGCTCTGTGGGGGGGGGGGGGGCGCACTGCGGGGGGCTCTGTGGGGGGGGGGGGCCTTGGAGGGGGGTGGGGGTACGTCCCCCCGGTCGCCGTTGTCACGAGGTTTGTAATTGCAGCAGGCAGCAGAACGACAGAGGGCTGGGGATTATTGTTATTATATGCGAGTCCACATTTAGATTTTCTTTGTTAATTACATATTACTTTTAATGAGACGTTATAAATGTAGCTGAGTGAGTGCATCTCTGTGTGTGTGTGGCACGCATCTTGGGACATTGAGTAAAATGTGTGTGGCGTGAGAGTGTATGGGGTGAGGACGTGAGGAGTGAGGGGTGAGTGTGTGAGGGGTGAGGGTGTGAGGGGTGAGGGTGTGAGGGGTGAGGGGGTGAGGGGGTGAGGGGTTGAGGGGTGAGGGGTGGGGGGTGCGGGGATGCGGGGTGAGGGGTGAGGGTGTGAGGGGTGAGGGTGTGAGGGGTGAGGGGTGAGCGTGTGAGGGGTGAGGGGTTAGGGGGGTGGGCGGTGGGGTGTGAGGGGGTGAGGATGTGAGGGGTGAGGGGGGTGAGGGGTGAGGGTGTAAGGGGGTGCGGGTGTGAGGGGTGAGGGGTTAGGGGTGAGAGTGTGAGGGGTGAGGGTGTGAGGGGTGAGGGTGTGAGGGGGTGGGTGGTGGGGGGGTGAGGGTGTGAGGGGGTGAGGGGTGAGGATGTGAGGGGTGAGGGTGTGAGGATGTGAGGGATGAGGGGTGAGGGGGTGGGCGGTGGGGGGTGGGGGGGTGAGGGTTTGAGGGGTGCGAGGTGGTGAGGGGTGAGGGGGTGAGGGTGTGAGGGGGTGGGGGGTGAGGGGTGGGGGGTGAGGGGGTGGGGGTGAGGGGGGTGGGAGGTGAGGGGGTGGGGGGGGTGAGGGTGTGATGGGGGGTGAGGGGGTGAGGGAGTGGGGGTGAGGGGGTGAGGGGTGAGGGGGTGAGGGTGTGAGGGGTGAGGGGGGTGAGGGGTGAGGGGGCGAGAGTGTGAGGGGGTGGGGGTGAGGGGGTGGGGGGTGAGGCGGTGAGGGGGTGTCTGTCTCCACGTGTGGCAGCTCGCTTTGCCACCCCCCGCGTTCACGTGATCACGATGCTAATTGCTCAGTTCCCATGGTGACCCCCCGTGCAGGGATGTCGTGCGCGCGCGTGATTGTGTGTGATTGTGTGTGTGTGTGTGATTGTGTGTGTGTGATTGTGTGTGTGATTGTGTGCGTGATTGTGTGTGTGATTGATTGTGTGATTGTGTGATTGTATGTGTGTGATTGTGTGTGTGATTGTGTGTGTGATTGCGTGTGTGTGATTGTGTGTGTGATTGTGTGTGATTGTGTGTGTGTGAGTGCGTGTGTGTGATTGTGTGTGATTGTGTGTGTGTGATTGTATGTGTGTGTGTGATTGTGTGATTGTATGTGTGTGATTGTGTGTGTATGTGTGATCTTCTCCGGTTGGAAACATTTAGGCTGGCCTGCCTACGATCCATTCTGAGTTTAACCAGGCTGGATTGTGTGAGGAGCTCACAAATCCTTGAAAGATCTGGGCAAGGTCCCATCGGTGAGCTCCTCCGGCAGGCAAGGCTGCGTTGGCTGGGTCATGTAGCCCGCATGCCCAGCCATCGCATGCCTAAACAGCTTTTGTTCGGTCGGATCGAGGGGGCTAAGCGGGCGCGGCACGGGCTAGAGAAGAGATGGAGTGATGTGGTACAGGAGGACGTGGAGCTGAGTGGACTTGCCGATGACTGGTACCAGCGGTGTCAAGATCGGCCTCAGTGGAGGAGGCTCGTGAAGGACGCTACTGGGCAGTTGGAGGCAGTCGCCCTCCAACAACAACGGAGGGCGGAGGAGCAACACTCACAACAACGAGCGGAGCGCCGGGTGGCTAAAGCACAGCAAGTTGGTACAGTAGGGGGCACATGTGGTGCATCAGCCAGTCATCTCGGTCATCTCGGTCAGTCGACCCGTGGCACCTGGGTCTGCCCCGTGACCTCCTGCCAGCGGGCGTTCGACACTTCACGTGGCCTCAAGGTGCACTTGGCCTGCCACAAGCGTCGTGGTGACGTCACCGCCACTTAGTGGCGAATGGCGGTTGTTGTTGTTGTGTGTGATTGTGTGTGTGATTGCGTGCGTGTGGTTGTGTGATTGTGTGATTGCGTGTGTGATTGTGTGTGTGAGTGCGTGTGTGTGATTGTGTGATTGCGCGTGTTTGATTTGTGTGATTGCGCGAGTGATTGTGTGTGTGTGATTGTGTAGGTGCTCGCTACAGCACTTGCCCCTCCAGCCTGTTGCAGGCTATACGGGGGATCTTTGTAAGTGTATGTATGTGCGCGTGTGTGTTTGTGTGTTTGTGGAGCGGTCGTGTAGTGGTGAGCGCTACGCCAGTCACGATTATTTGAACCGGTCCGCTAGGTCGACTCAGCCGTAAATGAGCACCTGGTGCGCGCGTGTAAAACATCGCCACTCGGGAGACAAAGGCGGCCGGGCGGGGCCCTGGCCACCCACCCCCCCCCCCTTGTCCATAGGTGCTCGTTGCCAGCACCTGCCACAACAGGCTGTCATGGCTATACGGGCATCTTTATCATTGTGGTGTGAGTGCCCGCGTGTGTGTGCGTGTGTGCGTGTGTCTGTGCGTGTGTGTGTGTGCGTGTGTGTGCGTGCGTGTGTGCGTGTGTCTACGTGTGTGCGTGTGTGTGTGCGTGTGTGTGTCTGTGCGTGTGTGTGCATGTGTGTCTGCGTGTGCGTGTGTGCGTGTGTGTGTGTGCGTGTGTGTGCGTGTGTGTGTCTGTGCGTGTGTGTGCATGTGCGTGTGTGTGTGTGTGCGTGTCTGTGCGTGTGTGTGCCACACTGCCCTGGGGAATATGGCAGGTCGCCGTCAAAGTTCCTTCGTTTATAGACGTCTCCGCGCGCCCCCCGTGTCTGCCCCCCCCCCCCCCGGTGCCTCTGAGTCACCGCATTCAAAGCGACTCCGAGTTCACCATCGGCAGCATCAGTCGCTCGAGCCAGCAGCGTCTCGAGCAGCGAGCGGCAACCACGCGTCCTGTAATTCTTGTTGAGATAACAACAATCATCATCATTGCTACATCATCATTATTGCTGCATGATCATCATTTTCATCATCGCTTCATCATCATCGCTGCATGTTTATTATCATCATTGCTGCATGATCATCATCATCATCGCTGCATAATCATCATCATCATCATCGCTGCATCGTCATCATCATCACTGCATCATGATCACCATCGTTGCATGATCACTATCGCATTGAGGAACTGAGCGTCAGCGAAAGGCACCGTGGAGATGGAGCCGAGGAATCGCCCTGAACTTGACGACGTCGAGACGACTCACGCTGCAGGTACTGGCGCCGTGACGCTAAACGATCCTTCCCCCGGCACTCCGGCGAGCGGTGACACCACGCCCGCCCGCCCCTCTCGCTTGCAAGGAATCGCTTGCCCGCCGCGTCTGAATGCATCACGCTGGGCACATGGCAGGGCACGGTCGGCGCGCGCTGCACTTTGCGTCGCGTTCCGTGCGCACATTGTCAGGGAGATCGGACACCGTCAAAGGAGTTGTGGAATGTCCACCTACGGCCAGACGGAGATTGGCATCGCTCCAAGTTGCGACGTCACAGCTTTTGTCAATCCACTGCTGGATGGGATATTCAGCCATACTTCACCACGCCGGTCCTCGAGATTTGCTGGAGGCGGGCAGCATAGACGCAGGTGATGTTTGTATTTTATTTTATGGAGGAGCTCAGCCGCTTGTGCTGCTCGCCACGTCCGCCCCCGGAGCCCGACGACGGCTTCTCTTACTCAAGCTGCTCGCCCAGCCGAGCACCATCCAGACTCGAGGCCGCTTAGCTTCGGAGATCGGCGAGGGCGTCTGCTCGACACGTGGCGCGCGGGATGCCGTCTCACGGTGTCCACATGCTGCCGGCAAACATGTCCCCCCCCCCCTCTCATCCACTCCCTTGCAGCAGACACGACGGACGAATTCCCCCAGCGCTTCGGACTGCGCCTGCAAGGTGAGCTTGCGCCCGCTTAACGCGACACCACAACCGTCGGCCGTGGTCCATCCACTGCTGGGTGAAAGCCGGGTGCCTGCTCCTCGCCGTCACGTCGCTCACGGCCCAGAGCCGCCGCCAACCATCTCCCTCGCTGGCTGTGCGCAGATTTGGATTTACTTATGACTGGGGGAGATCAGCGCTTTGTTTACAGATGTCCAGTAGGGGCACGGGGTAAGCAGGTTACAACAACAACAACAGACACGATATGAGTGCAAAGTACAAGAGAGGTAAACAGATCACCCAACACACAAATACAACACTGAACCATCATCACACTGAGCCCACATCGTCGCTACATCCCCCGTGGTGCTCCTTCCGCTGGACGCGTCCCCCCTCCTTGGGCTGCCATTCCATCGCCGCTCTCGTCCGTCGGTCGCAGCGGTGGCACTCGCGCCTCGCAGCTCGAAGCGCCTGGGTGAGATTCCCGACTCGATCGCCTCTCAGTTTGCACGCTCTCCCGCTTGGTGTGCGCGTGGGTTGACCTCCGCGTTCTCGCCTCAACAAATGAAATCCCAACGCTGTCATTGGGCAAAACGGTATCGCAAGTGCTGAAAATATCACCTGCGAATCACTCATCTGGGTAACACACATGCAGCCGCAGCAATATCGCTGCTGCCACGCCACTCGATGTGCATCCGTGACTCGCGCTTTGTGAGGAGCGGTGGCGCAATGGTTAGCGCAGTGCGCTAGGATCGAGGCAAAACCTTGAGTGCGATTCGAGGCCACGGCTAAGACGAGAGGCGAGTGAGGACTGGACCGGTTCTGACTACCCTCCCCCCACCCACCGACATTTACCAACCCGCACTGACTGGCGTGGTGAAGTATGGTCAAACTACACCCACGACCGGCACGGCGTAGGAAGGCATTCAGCCAAGAATGTTTGGCAAAACGCTGCGCTTGATGACAGCATTTTTACACACACACAGCGCGGACATTCCAGGGACTACACCAGTCACCTGACTACCTGGTGTCTCACCCCGTGAGTCACTAAGTCAGCTGACTACCTGGTGTCTCATCCCGTGTGTCACTAAGTCACTTGACTACCTGGTGTCTCATCCCGTGAGTCACTAAGTCAGCTGACTACCTGGTGTCTCACCCCGTGTGTCACTAAGTCACCTGACTACCTGGTGTCTCACCCCGTGAGTCACTAAGTCACCTGACTACCTGGTGTCTCACCTTGTGACGTCACTAAGTCACCTGACTACCTGGTGTCTCACCCCGTGAGTGACTAAGTCACCTGATTACCTGGTGTCTCACCCCGTGTGTCACTAAGTCACCTGACTACCTGGTGTCTCACCCCGTGAGTCACTAAGTCGCCTGACCACCTGGTGTCTCACCCCGTGTGTCACTAAGTCACCTGACCACCTGGTGTCTAACCGCGTGTCGCCCCACGCAGCGCGCAGACCCAGCCACGTGGCGCTGATGGCGACCGCGGGGGTCCAAGTGCGACTCGCGACGAGACGCAGGCGACGACGACGAGGAGGAGGAGGCGGTGGAGGAGGTGGAGGGGGAGGAGTGGTCCAGCCACGATCGGCACCGCGCGTCGAGCCGTGAGGCGGACGAGGAGGAGGCGATCCCGCAGCGCCAGCAGGCGGCGCCCAAGCCGCGTGTGGAGAGCGAGCGTGAAGAGGAGAGCCCCAGCACCATCACCACCACCACCACCTTCAGCCCCACCACCATCACCACCAGCAGCAGCAGGAGCAGCAGCAGCAGGAGCAGCAGCAGGGGCTGGAGCAGGACGCGAGCGCGCAGCGACACGCCGAGCCTGGCCGAGCTCCGCTCCGCGCTCAAGCTGGACACGCAGACCGCCGGTAACACGACGACGACGACGCTGCTGCTGCTGTCCTGCTTGCTGCGCTGTCCTGCTTGCTGCGCTGTCCTGCTTGCTGCGCTGTCCTGCTTGCTGCGTTGTCCTGCTTGCTGGGCTGTCCGCGGTGTTCAGCTGCCCTCCCTGTCAGCCCTGTGCTGCTGCTGCTGTCTGACAGACAGCCCCGCCTCTCCGTGCGCTCCGTGCAGCGCGGGCGGTGATGGCGGTGATGGTGATGATGGGAGCGCCGCTAGCTCGTCGTGTCTGCCTGTGCCTCCGCGTGTGTGTGCAGACCTGTGTGTGTAGACTCGTGTGTGTGTGTGTGAAGACCCGCGTGTGTGTGCAGACCTGTGTGTGTGCAGACCTGTGTGTGTGTAGACCCGCGTGTGTGTGTAGACCCGTGTGTGTGTGCATCCTCCTGTGTGTGTGTAGACCTGTGTGTGTGTATATGTATGCGTCCATGTGCGTGTCTGTGCGGATCCTCCTGTGTGTGTGAATCCGCGTGTGTGTGAATCCGCGTGTGTGTGCAGACCTGTGTGTGTAGACCTGTGTGTGTGTGCATCCTCTTGTGTGTGTGTAGACCTGTGTGTGTCTATATGTATGTGTCCGTGTGCGTGTCTGTGCGGATCCTCCTGTGTGTGTGTATACCCGTGTGTGTGTGTATACCCGTGTGTGTATTCTCGCGTGTGTTGTTCGTAGTACCGTGTAGGATTCTCAATGGGGGTGCTCGTGTGCTGAACGCATGCACACTGCGGTGTTGCTGTTCTTGCTGTTGTTTACGTAAGTGCGGGTTATTGCGAATAACGGGATGCATCATGGGGTGGGGGTGGTGTCATTTCACGATTTCATTCGCGGGCCCATGCCAACCGCGCTGCCCGATGCCGTGCCCCACATGCCCTGACGTGGGTCGCTGTGTCGGGGAGTGCGCCCCAGTACGACCCTCGACCGGTTAACAATTATCTGTGCGCGTGTGGGGGGGGGGGGTAACGATGGAAGAAAACCGATGCACACAGGGGGAGAGATACAAACTAACTGCCCAGGTGTCAACTATCTCGCCAGATATGCAGGAGATCAGGGGTTTGATCCCGACCCCGACGATAGCTGCTGTATATTTGGAGTTTACGATGTCGCTGTCTCTCTCCCGTCGATTTTCCCCTCCATTTCGTTGAGCTGTCATTCGCTTTTGAGAAAGAGCTACACAGCTCAGTCGGGGAAGGGGGCTTACCTGGTACAATATAAAACACAAATTGAGTTTCAGCTTCGTAATAAAACTCCAGGTAGAAATGCACCCGAGTTTTGAATCGAACCCAGCGCCTCCCCCCCCCTCTTGAAACTCGTGGAGAGGAACACTTGCTCCCTCTCTGCCACCCGTCACGGATGTGCTGGGTCGCAGATCCACTGCTGGATGAGGGCCTGCCCACGTCGGTCGTGGTGGTTATTTGACCATACTTCACCACGCTGGTCCGTGCGGGCCGGTGAAAGGTGGCTGTGCGCGTAGACGTCGTGGGGGAGGGAGGGGGCGCGCGGGGGGGTGGGGTACAGAAGTACGGTACAACAACGATTATAGCCGCCTCCAGCGACACGTGTTCTGTGCAAAGGTGGGGGGGCGTCCTTCTAGCAGAGCGCCGTCCAGGCTCGGGAACCCAGGTTCGCTCCCGTGCTGTGGCGGGGCGATGGGGAGATGGGGGCCGCATAAAACTCACGGGCGTGAGACGCTTGAACACCATCGCTAAAGTCGGTGGTGAGTTTTGTTTGTTTGTTGTTGTTGTTGTTGTTGTTTTCACGCGGACTAAAGTTGCGACGTGATTGTCAACGGGTTTTTTCGTCCGCGGGGAAAGAAATAGAAGCCGAGGCTGTACGAACTAGCCAACAACGCGAGGCGGTCGGGGGGGAGGGGGGGTACGCAGATCTTCAAACTAAAGCGGAAGTATTACATCTCACACAGGGTCGTCGAAGCGCGTGGACCCCCAAACCGCGGGGCCCGGGGCAGTCGTACCCCCTGATTCGCCACCGTACACGCGATGTCACAAACCCCAATGGTGTTTCAAATGAGTGCAGCAGCCCTCACACTGATTATGTCTTGCTGGCGAATGTGGTGCCATCCTCCACCCCCCCCTCTCCCTGCCTCTCTCTGAAAATGAGTGAAGAACACTGCTCTGAACGTGTAACGTGGATTCTAATTGCGCATCCGGATGAGAGAGGGGGCGGGGGATGTCTGCAACTCACACCGAGGTTTGGGAAATTGAGTCCCGGTGATAATTGGAGTGGCAGGGTGGTGACGTGGTGGTGAGAATCGCGCCGCACACAGGCGACAAGGGCCTGGGTTCGATTCCTGACGCAGCCATATATCTTGGGTGGAGTTTGTATTTTCTCCCCTTATTCTGTATGGGTTTCTTTCCGGGTTCTCCTGTTTCCAGCCATAGCTAAACAAAACAATACGAGGTCATTGGTATAGGCCAGACCTGCAAATTACTCCGTTGCAATAAGGAGCCTGGTTCGGTTCAGGAGGCCTCAGGTATTTTGCTTTAATCACTGAAGTCGCACGCAATTATCCGAGTGAATACGCGCAGAGACGACGGCGTTGAGGCTGCGTGGCTGCGTTGTGTTGCGTTGCCCACCGCCAGCGTGAGCATTGAACGCGTCCGTAGCCCCGCGCCTGGCCCTGCTTGGCCCCGAGCAAGATTCAGACGCCTTGTGAGGCCAACTTAGCACGGTTGGGTTCAGGCAAACAAAGCGCCAGCAGAAAAACCACCCGTACCGTGAGGGTCTGGTACTAGCACGGCTCGGATGTGCCAGTGGAAAAGGAACTTGATAGGCATTGTTTAACTGTGCAGAGAAGGTGGACTTCCTACATGCCTATATGAGCACGCGATTTTGGCAAGATGGATTTATTTTCCCTGATCCGGTTGAGTGAACACTGAGAAACGCCGCCCGCTCGATTTGAAAACAAAAACAGTTATCCAAAATAATTCGACACGCTTGACCGAGCCACACTCGCCAGCCGGCCCCACGTGGTCCCAGCGCCAGAGCGAGCAGCTGGCAATATGAAGGGCACCGCGGTGGCTAGGAGATGTTCACGACCTCGCCTGGTATACAGGAAGGTTCGTGGGTTCGATCCCAGCCCTGACGCCTGCTGCTGTATATTTGGAGTTTGCGGTGTCTCTCTCTCTCTCATCATCATCACGGTGGCTAGGAGATGTTGACTACCTCGCCTGGTATACAAGAAGGTCGTGGGTTCGATCCCGGCCCTGACGCCTGCTGCTGTATATTTGGAGTTTGCGGTGTCTCTCTCTCATCATCATCACGGTGGCTAGGAGATGTTGACTACCTCGCCTGGTATACAAGAAGGTTCGTGGGTTCGATCCCGGCCCTGACGCCTGCTGTTGTATATTTGGAGTTTGCGGTGTCTCTCTGTCTCTCTCCCCGTGGTCGTGTGGATTTTTCTACGCGTCTTCCGGGTTTTCCCTCCACATTTAGAATCAACATCACACGATGATGACGATGATGAGCCACTTCGGTGAGCTATCATTTATGGCCAGGTCCTTCTGAAAAAAGAGCTACACAACTCAGTGGGTCTTACCTGGTAAAATATAGTTTCGTTTTTAGGTCACGAGTTCAACTTCCTAGTTCGGGGGGGGGGGGGTTAACTCAGCCCATCATCCCTCCGGGGTCGATAAAACGAGTACCACTCTGTGGGGAAATCAACGATGGTTGCCCTTTGAATATACTCTTGTCCTCGCCATAAGAATGTGGAATTCCCACCACTGCCTCTGCAGAGCTGTACACAGCTGAGCACCCACAATGCCAGCAAGGGCATCACTTTGACTCTACGTTACCTGAAACCCTCCTACGCAAAAGCCCCAGAAGCCCTCTATTTTGTCCCGAGTCCCATCGGCGGAGTGCGACATCGCTTCCCACGTCTCCGGCAGCAATCCGACGAGTGTCACCAATCGGCGTCGCGCTCCCTACTCAGGGATTTATGAGTCGGCGTCACGCGCCCTCCTCCTGTCGGGCCGCGCAAAGTGGGTCACGCAAACGGAGCGGATGAATCTGAGGCTATTCAGATTGGGCCAGAACTGATGGGTATTGCCAGGTGGAACAGGAATATTCCAGGAAGGTGCAGTTATTGCTGTGGGGAGATGTTGGCTACCTCGGCTGGTATACAGGATGTCGTGGGTTCGATCCCACGACATCCTGTGTTTGTGTCTCTCTCTCCATGGTCGTGTGGATTTTTCTGCGGGTCCCCCAGTAAATTTCCACGTGATAAGCCACTTCGTTGAGCTATCATTTGTGATAGTCGGGTCGCTTCTGAAAAATAACTTTCTAGCTCAGTGGGGCCTTACCTGTTCAAATAATAAATAGAACGTTGTCCGTGGGCATTCGCAGCGAAGCTCGTGACCATTTCACGCCACGAAGACATATAACTACAGACCCATAACTACAAACCTATAACTACAGAACTATAACTACAAACCTATAACTACAGACCCATAACTCTCGACTTGGCTGGGTCTCCTCTGAGGCCTCTCAACTTGGAATTATTCCTCGAGTGCAGTGGCGCGGCCGCCAGTGGAGCCCCAAGGGGTGGAGTCGCCGGTCCCCTACTCCGGGCGAACCGGGGGTCATCGGCAGGTTCGTTCACATCGGGGTGCCCTGGGAGAAGGCGGTCACCCCCTACACAAAGACAAAGATCCCCCGTATAGCCTTAACAGACTGCTGGGGCAAGTGCTGTTAGCGAATAGAACCTTTGAAGGTCGGCACGACACACGTGGGGGTGGGTGATCAACACCACGCCCGGCCGCCTATGTCTCCTCGGTGGCGATGTTTACACACCGCACCAGGTTCTCATTTGAGGCCGAGTCAACCTATGGGAGGCCCAGGACTGGTTCAGATAACTCGTCACTGGTTTTGTCTGTGAACGGGAATCGAACTCGGGTCGTCGGGTTTGTAGCGCAGCGTGGTGCTAACCGTTGCTCCACCACTCCCCGACACCCACACTTCGCTCTCGTCTCTCCACAGGTTTTCAGTTTTCAGGTTCATTGATTAGGTATAACCCTGTGAGCCATGCGGCTCTTGACTCGGGTGCAACCGCAACAAACAAAAACATGAACAAGAAACATCTTAAAGTGACTACACGCAACAGAAAAAAATATTGGAAAAAACAGCAAAGTCTTCCAGAAAAAACACCGCATTTCAACGCTGTGTGCAAAAATCCCAGTGGGATGCAAGTCAAACAATAACAACCATAAGACAATGTAGATTAAAGTTATCAGGCCAACTCTATACTACAACAAACAAACATGGCCAGACCAAACCGTCCTCAAAATCACCAAAATAAAGCCACAAAAACAATGCAACAGTGATCATAGGAACTGTGATTCAAATCCAACAACAAACGACATACATAACATGTACGACCAAACCCCGCAGCCATAGCTGGCTGCATGAGTCACTCCATAACAGCAGGTTTCTAGAACTCGCTCCAAACGCCTGTGTCCAGCCAGCAGTAATCAGAACACGTGTGAATCTGCTCGCGTGTCAAGGCCAGTGTGGAAGAGTAGGCCAAATACTCTCCAGAGGGCGGCTCCCTGCTGGAGCTCCCTCGATCGGGGGCTTTCGCGACCAATCATATTTCGGTAAACTATGAAAAACAGGAAGAGGTTTAACTCTTTTCTGGAAACAAAACAGCTGTGTTGAGATCCATATTAGAGGTCTTTTTGGGGGGGGGGTTAGATCGCGTAAATATATAAATGTGTCGTGAAACCCGCCACCACCCGACACAGCCAATTAGTAAGGTTTGTCACGTGAAAAAAACCTGTCGATTCGTTACTAATTCAGCACACACCGGTTGTGTGTTGGAGAGTGAACCCACCACAACATTTACAATTCGAGTAGCGTGACGTTTCGCCAGTAATTACAACAACAAAAGCAGCATCATCATCGGCCGGACAGCCGCAGAATCGTGGAGAAATCCTCCTCCTGCTGCTTCGGTCTTAAATAGAGGCCCCTTCCGCCAGTAATTGCAGGGCCGCACCTTTAACTTTGCGTTTGCCCTCCCAGATGGCCATCCAATGAACTTAATGAGCCACAGTTGTCGTCCACTTAACGTGGCTTCTCTCAACGAGTACCGCCTGCTCTCTGGACAACTCGATTGTGCGGATTATGATCAGATGTCTCCAGAACGCCCCTCCATTCATCTCACGGAGATGTTTCCAGTGATGCTCCCAGCAAGCACGCTTGCGTGTCTGCGGCGTGTGCTCGCTTGCGTGTGTGTCAGTGACGATTATCTGAACCGGTCCTGGGCCTCCCCTAGGTCGCCTCAGTCTAAAATGAGTACCTGGGGCGGTGCGCAAACATCGCGCCACCGGGGAGACAGAGGCGGCACGGGCGTGGTGCTGGCCACCCACCCCCTCGCGTGCCGTGCCGGCCTTCGTAGGCGCTGCTCGCTCGCGGCACTTGCCCCAACACTCCGGTAGGGCTACACGGGGGATCTTTGTCTTTGTGATGTGGGTCACGCGCCGCGGACGGCGGCTGTTGTCGAGACAGGAGCGGCGGCTGGGGGCTGCGATGCGCGCGCGTGTTTGTCTTTGCGCCTCCATCTCAAAAGTGACACCGGCGCGTCAATTAATTACCACACCCCCCACACACCCCCCAGCCCCCCACACACCTCCAGCTCCCCACACACACACCCAGCCCCCCCTCCCACACACCCCCCCCCCACACACCCCCAGCCCCCCACACACACCCCCAGCCCCCCACACACCCCCACCACACACCCCAAGCCCCCCACACACCCCCAGCCCCCCACACCCCCCCCAGCCCCCCCACACACCCCCAGCTCCCACACACCCCCAGCCCCCCACACCCCCCCCCCAGCCCCCCACATTGCTCCGTGCGGGGCAGCGCTGTGGCGGCCACGCCCCCCCCCGCGTGAGTTGCCCCGGACTCGGGGGGGGGGGGGGGTCACGTGGGGGGGGGGGGTCTCACGTGGAGGTAGCCGCTCGTTCGTGTCGCGTGTTCTGGCAAACTACAACTGTTGGTCACGATGATGATGATGATACTAGCAGTAGTGATAATAATACAGGCACGTGGAGAGACACACACTGAGAGACGGACACGGGGAGAGACACGGGGACAGATGAGACGCTGGGTTCAAACACAATACTGCAGGCCACAGTAACACACTCCCGCTCACTCATCCATTCACTCATCCACTCACTCACTTACCCACCCGCTCGCCCATTAATTCACTTACCTACCCACTCACTCGCTCACTTACCCACCTGCTCACCCACTCGCTCATTCACTCACTCACCCACCCATTCATCCACTCACTCACCCACTCACTCACTCGCCCTCTCACTCATCACCCGCTCACCCACTCACTTACCCACCCGCTTACTCACTCGCTCATTTGCTCACTCGCTCATTCACTCACTCGCTCACTCACTCGCTCATTCACTCTCCCACTCACCCACCCACTCACCACACTGCTTCTTCCCTCGTACCGCTCTACTTAGCAATCCATTTCCACCGTCTCCTCGCTCGATTCAAGACAAGTCTCAAATCGTGGCTCGTACACCTTCAATGGTGCTGTTTGTTGCTGGCCGCTTGGTGCTTTGGGGCTTTTGCTCGGCAACCGTGATGGAATAAAATAATAATTGGGCTTCTTGTTTTAGGTTTGAGGAGTGAATTCGGGCTTCGTCTGAAAACACAACGCGTTCAGATGATTTAAGAAGTGGCTATTTACCCCAGAGGCAGACATGTCGCACGTTCAGATTCTAGAGGGAAAACCGCTGATGCTCTCCATAATCGTTTTTTTTGGGGCTTAGACCGCGTAAATATAAATGTGTCGTTAAACCCGCCACCACCCGCAACGGCCAATTAGTAAGGTTTGTCACGTAAACAAAATGTGCCAATTCTTTGTTAGTTCAGCATACCGGTTGTATGTTGGAGATTAAAACTCTCTACAACATTTACAATTCGAGTACGGTGACGTTTCGCTCGTAATTAGAACAACAACAACAACCAGCATCATCAGGCGACAGTCAGAGTGGTGGAGACATCCCCCTCCTCCTCCTGCTGCGAGGTAAGTGTGATGACGTCACCCGTGAGCCAATCAGGAGCCTGGACCAGGAGAGGGTGGTATTCATATTAATTACAATGGGTATCTTTTATTTAGTTTAACACGTAGGATTTCGCGACCAATATTATCTTCTTCTTCTATATATATAAAAGGCAAATTTGTGATTATGTGTGTCTGTTCAAATTTTTTTGCGTACTTCTCGACATGCAACAAACTTGAAATGTGCCATGTGGGTACTTTCCAGACTGTACACCATGCAAAAATTATAAAAAGATATACTTTGGTATTTTTTGGGGGGGGGGGGGGAGCTCAATAATGCATATATTTTTTGCACGGCAAGTGAGCTGTGACGTCACATCTGTCATGTGACCCGCGCATGTGGAAGCGTAACGCATTGTAGTGTCGCGGTTCGCGCGCTGCGCTACGAACCCGGCGACCCGAGTTCGATTTCCCCTCACGGCCACCACCGGTGACGATTATTTGAACCGGTCATGGGCCTATCCTAGGTCGACTCAGCCTCAAACGAGTAACTGCTGTGGTGTGTGAACATCGCCACTGGGGACACAAAGGCGGCCGGGCGTGATGAATCCAAGTCCCGAGCGAAGCTGGGTAGTTAAGCTAGTTAGTAATAAATCGGCATTTTGCGACCCCCACTGCCGCTGTGTAGCATATTATGACGTGCCAGGGACTCTATGAGATGATAGCTCAATAGTCTGAGTCCATAATTGGCAATAAGTAACGGCAAAGCGGTTATAAGTGACTCACAGAATTGTGCGCAGTTGCGTATACAGCACACGACTTCTCTGAAGGCATCAACACCTTCAGCGAGCGCGATGCCGATCACACAACGCGGTTCGAATTCGACCCTCGATCGATGGCTGCGCCATCGCCGCACACGCGTCGAATAAAAAGCAAGTGACACGTCATTACTTACTAACAACTCCTTACTAGCAACTCCTTACTTACTAACAACTCCTTACTCACTAACAACTCCTTACTAACTAACAACTCCTCTATCATGTTTCATTTCTGGAGGGGTTGCCCCCCTCCTACCTGATAATCCTGGCTCCGCCATTGGGGCTGCGCGCTCCGTGGAATGAAACCAAAATGCGAAGCACCGCAAGCTGCCCGCGTGCGTGCGTGGAGAATCGTGGGACGATGCTGGCAGAGAGGAGCGTGTGGGCCAGAGGGCGCTGTGGCGCCTTACAGCGAGTCCGTGAGATATGGATGGGGATCGTGCAGCATGGGATGAAGTGGTTACAAGTTTGAGCATTGAATCTAAGATGGGATGAAGTGGTTACGGGGTTGAGCATGGGTCGCGGCCTGGGATTCGAGCGTGGGGTCGAGCGTAGGGTGCGGCGTGGGTTCGAGGTGTCGCGCGAGTTGGAGCACTGTGACTCGGCACTGTGATTCGGCACCGTAATTCGGCACGGCGTCGAGCGTGGAATAGGCCTCGCCGCTAGTTCTGTCGATTCCTCTTCCGCAACTCGTCGTGCGGGCAACCCCCGCGCCCAGGGGCAGCGTCGGTGTGGGCGCGACCGTGACTCACGCCACGGCCTCCACACTCCGGGGGGGGGGGGGGGGGGTGACTCGTCCCTCGTCTATCGCGCCACGGCGCCTGCTGACGAGCCCCGGGGGGCCCTGAGGACGACGCGGCCCTCCGCGTTCGCGGCCGGGGCCCCTGCGCCTCAACGCCGCCGTCCTCCCTCGCCAATCGCGGCTCGTTGATCCGCACCTGGCAGGGCCAGCGATATGAAATTACCGCGCAATATCTCTAGAGCCCGTAGTTTTGGTTTTCTTTTTCTTTCTCCTCTATCTCTCTCTTTCAATTACTCGCGCACCTCGTTTATTATTATTATCTTGTCGTCATGTTTATTTCTCCGCGACAATTATTAGCATCGACGCCATCAGGGTGGCTCAGTGCCGTGGCAAGCAGCTGCCGCGATCGCCACTCACATCGTCGTCAACGTCGTCGTCGGCCATGGTCAATCCACTGCTGGATGAAGGCCTCGCGACCCTGCGATGGTATCACAATGCAACTTCTCTGCTGCACGAGAGCTGATTTGACGGCACGATTTCTAAAGGAGGCGACGGTCTCTGTTCGCACGTGTTTGTCCTTGGGCTGACGTTCGTCTCGGCCGTCTGTGTCATTGTCTCTCGCAAATTAAACAATGTTCGAACGTGAAACTTTTTTTGTTGTTGTTGTAAACAATTTAAAATGAATAGATACCAAGAAAAAACAACGCCGCGCCTCAATATCATCTCTGGGCTGCAAAGAAGGCGACGTCGGCGTGACGCGCAGCGCAGGTTGCGAGGCAGGGGGAGACACTGGTGAGCGATTCTAGCTGAAAGGCCACAGGCGTGTGTGTGTGTGCGTGTGTACGTGTGTGTGCGTGTGTGTGTGTACGTGTGTGTGTACGTGTGTGTGGGGAGCGGTAGTGTAGTGGTTAGCGCTACGCTGCGCTACGACCCCCCGCGACACGAGTTCGATTCCCGCTCACGGCCATCACCGGTGACGATTATCATAACCGGTCCTGGGCCTCCCCTAGGTCGACTCAGACTCCAATAAGTACCTGGTGCGGTGTGTAGTAAACATCGCCACTGGGGAGACAAATGCGGTCGGGCGTGCCGTGCCGGCCTTCATAAGTGCTCACGAACAGCACTTGCCCCAACAGTGTGTCAAGGCCACGGGGGATCTTTGTCTTTGTTGTTGTATCTGCCCTCCTCCTAGAGGGCGGCAATAATCAGATTTTGTGTCTCACTGGTACAGGCTCCAGTTTAATGGCGTGGGGAGCGGTGGTGCCGTGCTTAGCGCACTGTGAGTTCGATTTTCGCTCACGGCCAACATCAGTGGTGAATATCTAAATCGTTCCTGGGTCTCCCCAAGGTTGACTCAGACTAAACATCAGCACTGGGAAGAGAAAAGTGACCGGGCGTGATGCTGGTCACCACCCACAGCCTCGTCTGCCGTGGCGGCCTTAATAGGTGCTCGCTAACAGCACTTGCCCCAAAAGTCTGTTCAAGGCTATTTGGGCGATCTTTGCGTTGGGGTTTATATCTTTCCTCCTGCGAGAGGGTGACAACAATCAGATGGAGCGTCTTACTGGGTTCATCTTAGTGGTGTGAGAACGTTGGGGAAATTGTCAGCTGAGAAACTGACGAATTAAATCACCATCATGATCAAGTCGCCAGTACTTTGGCATTCGCTCTATCATTCTTATAGCGCAAGGTCGTACTAAGGAAGCCGCCGCGTTTCACAGACACCGCCTGCGGTAGTTGCGTGGTGTGTGCACGTACGGTGAACGTTGCCGACCACGCTAATTGGAGGTGCGAACTTGCTGCGTAAAAAGAAACCCCAGATGAGGATGTTTTGCGGGCTTAGTTTCGAATTTGGGGTCATGAAGTCGGCACAAAACGGCGTAACTCTTTTTGAATGTCATGAAAGCATCTGTGGCCACGTGGTATTTTACGGCTTATACACCGGAAGTTTACGAGGGCGGCCTGACGGGTTTGAACCGCGCTGACCTCTGCAACGCGCCTCAATGCTGGGGCGTGTCACCCCCCCCCCCCCCATGTACCGATTCCGCTCTCGCGCGAGATGGGAGCAGGAGCAGTAAAACGATCAGGAGCTCACTGCCATTGCTCGCCACAGCGAGACAGCTACGACACACACACACAGAGAGCGAGAGTTTATGTTTGTGTCGTTTTGCTGTTGCTCCTCCTCCTCCGTCGTAAGGGCGCAGACGACAGCGGTGTTTCCTCTCTGCCGTCCGTAGGTCCTGAGCTTACGGGGAGGGGAATGCCATGGGCAGCTACCGGCGCGCTGAGGCTGGTAGCGCGTTCGCCGTTTGTTAGAATCTGGGTCGGCACCCAGCGAGATGCTGGGTCAGAGCCCCGAGGTGAAAGAGACTTTTGACTTTTAAACAACTTTTATTGCCGCCAGCAGCAAAAGCACTGGAGGCGATTTTAATATGAAATACACAAAGTCACCAGCAAACAATAGAAAATCAACGCTACAAATCGACGCGCTGTGGCACTGAAAGCACCGCGCACAACACAAAAGAAAAGTCACGTGGTGGTGGTGGTCATCGCGCACGCCACGGTGACGAGCGAGCGCTTCAGAAGGTGAACACGAGGGTGCCGTCCACGCTGGTGCAGAGAGGGGCTTGTCCGGAGATCAAGACAGAGCGAGCGAGCGAGTGCCGCTGCCGCATGTCTCCTCCTGCGTCCCACGAGCCTCAGTGACCACGCACGCACAATGGCCCTCACGCGACGGTCGACCGCGTGCGCGCGCTGTCGACCAGCGGAGGATGGGAGGCAGGGAGGGGGGTGCCTTGATCCAGCAGTGGATAGAGTGTGGCTGACGGTGACGACGACGATGATGACGATGCTGTTTACAAATGAGGTCACGGCTAAGGCAGTGCCGGATTAAGCTAGTGCGGGGCCTGTGGCATATGATGTTATGAAGGGGCCCTAAATTTAACAACAACAAAAAACACCTAAATATGAAAAAAAATGACATAGTAAAGTCATTGTATGTTTTCATTCGCTATACAGCCAGATAATACGAGCGATGGGGCACGCGGTCCAAGACACTCTGACATTTGCCGCCTTCACATGGCAGTCAAACCGATACCTTAATATTGACTATAATCACCCAGGAATGTCTGTCCTGAACGCTCGTGACGTCACTCCACATCGACCAGCCCCCCCTCATTAATATTCATGAGCAGGTGACGTCCTCCAAATGGACAACCCCCACCCCTCCTCAATAATCATGAGCGGGTGACGTCACTCAATATGGAGTACTCCCCCCCCTCACTAATAATGTGCAAATGACGTCACTCCACATTGAACAGCCCCCCTCATTAAGAATCATGAACAGGTTACATCCTCCACATGGACCCCCGCCCCCCATTATTACTAGCTACTATAATGAGCCAAGAATGTTTGTGTGCAACGCGCGTGACGTCACTCCACGTCGACCAGCCCCCCTCTTAATATTCATGAACAGGTTACATCCTCCACATGGACCCCCGCCCCTCATTAATAATCATGAGCAGGTGACGTCACTCTACATCGAACAGCCCCCCTCAATAATCATTATAAGGTGACGTCCTCCAAATGGCCACCCCCCCCTCCTCCATTCATAATAATTAGCGGGTGACGTTACTCCACATGGGGGGGGGGCGAGGCGCCTCCTCCCCCCTCCTCGGCGTCAACTCACAACCCTCACTGCAAAGGCAGAACCCTCACGTCACGTGATCTCCGTCACGCTGTTGAGACATCGATGTAAAAAGGACGTCATGATGAACAAGAGATTATAACCTTTAAATGAAATAAGTCTATGTCACCGCGCCCTTACAAATTGCCAACGAATGGATGCAGTGAATATCACGTCGCGGTCTGCTCTTCGCTTGCAACTTTCAGATTTACTGCAATACACCCATCCTTGGACGGGCAAAAGGCGAGTTATCTATATTTAACCAACTTAAATATAAATAAATACAAACTTTATTGTGCTTTGTTCTGTAATAATCGCCGATTAGGCTGAGACCATCAACTCTAAACTAAAACTGAAGACTAAACAAATGTATTTTTAATTTTACCGTGTAAGGCCAACGAAGCTACGGAGCTCTTTTTCAGAAGCGGCCTGGCCACAAAGTATAGCTCTACGAGTCTACGTAGTGGCTTATCATGCGGAAATGTATAGCAGCCAAATGCTCTAAAAGCATGTTTCTAGATGTGAACGGAAAATACGGAGGACCGCGAGAAAAATCCACGCGACCATATACACAGCAGGCATCAGGGTTGGCATCGAACCCACGACATTATGCATACCAGGCGAGGTAGTTAACATCTCGTGAACGTGGCGCCCCTCGCGATGAAACCGAGAATCAGGTTTCATCCTGGACTGGAACCCCGAGTCACCCGACCTCATAAGCCATCCCGCGAATGTGTCCCCTTGCCACTGCTGCCAATCTGGAGCCATGGCACCATCCCTTCCATCGGGCACGACCTCCCCACATCTCCGACTCTACCGTTTGCTTTCGTCTTCGCGCGCTTTCCTCGTGACCGCGCGTGGACACCGCTATCGCTCGGCGCGTCCACGGGCCGCGTGTCGCCGCGCGTGCTTTTGTTACGAGGGCTTTGTCCGGGACAAGGACTCGGCCCAGTGTGGGGACGGAGAGTCGAGAGGGCACTTGAATCCCCGTCGCTGGAGGCGATGCGTGAGAAAGCTCACGCGGTGCGCTCGTGCCGTGCCACTGCCGGCTGACCCTTGCCGTGGTTGGGTTCGTCACTCGTCGTTTGGTTAATCGCTTGTCATTCGGTTCAAATCAGTTGCCCTTTGGTTCTTGCGGTTTGTCCTCTCTGAAAGGGCGCCACGGTGGCGAGATGTTATTTCCCTCGCCTGGTGTGCAAGAGGTCGTGGGTTCGGTCCGCTGTATATTTGGAGTTTGCGTGGATTGTTTTCTCCGGGTCCTCCGGTTTATCCCCTCCACATTTAGGAACATGGTTTTAGAGCATTTGGCTGATATACATTTCCACATGATGAGCCACCTTGTTGAGCTATCATTCTGTAAAAGGGCTCTGTAGCTTAGTTGGCCTTACACGGTAAAATAAAAAATACATTTGTTTAGTCTTTAGTTTAGAGTTGATGGTCTCAGCCTAATCGGCGATTATTACAGATATAGAGCTCAGTAGGCCTTATCCGGTGAAATTGGCTTTATACATATATATGCCAACACACACGCACACACAGCCAACACGCACACACCCAGCCAACACACACACACACACAGCCAACACGCACAGCCAACACGCACACACATATACATCCAGCTAATAAGGAGAAAGATCCCCCGTATAGTCTTAACAGACTGTTGGGGCAAGTCCTGTTAATGAGCACCGATGAAGACTGACACAGCACACGAGGGGGTGGGTGGTCGGCACCACTCCCGGCCGCCTTTTTCTCTCCAGTAGCGATGTTTACACACCGCACCAGGTACTCATTTGAGGCTGAGTCGACCTTAGGGGAGGCCCAGGACCGATTCAGTGAATCGTCACTCGGTGTTGGTAGCCGTGAGCGGGAATCGAACTCGGGTCACCGGGTTCGTAGCGCAGCGCGCTAACCGCTACACTACCGCTCCCCCCCACACACGCGCGGCGGCGATGATGATGATGCTGGTGAGCGGTTTAAGAGTGGGGGGATGTTCCGGACTCAGCGAACGGACAGGAGAACAACAGCCCAGGGACATCGGAGCTCTGGCGCAGCGCTGCGTGGCTCGATCCCGACGTCCCCGTGCCACCTCGGGCACTGCCCGCCGGCCGACAAGGTCAAACGACGGGCGAGCACATTGGGCACCATTTACCGATGCTCCTCCGTCTAACAATGTAAAATATCTACATCCGTTGAGATGAATGAACTCTTTCTGCGCGTTTAGAGAGAGAGAGAGAGAATAATCCGCACCCACGATCAGCACGGTTGGTGACGTACGGTGCGGAAGAAGTCCAACACGCATTCAAAATAACACCCGTGCAACCATCGTCACACAGGCCTCTGTTCATTTTGTTTTTTATGATGATGAATGAACGCCTGCCCACAACGTGCCGATTGCGGAGGATGTTTTTAACCATACTTCACCACGCCGGTCACTCCGGGTTGATGAAGCGGTGCCCGGACCGGTTCGGGTGTCGTCAGCCGTGCCAGGGAATCAAACTCAGGTCGTCGCGTTCATCGCGCGGTGCGCTAACCAATGCGCCACCGCTCTCGCAGAGCGTATCGACCGTGGGTCGTGTTAAACGCAGGGATTTGCACTTTGACTGTAAGGACACAGTGACGTCATCCGCAGACAGATGATGATGATGATGTCACGGGGTCTTCGCCATCCACTTTCGCGAGGACTCGGGCACTTTGGTAATTGCACAATTGACTTGCCGGGCGGCTGTGAAAAGAATTGAGCCACTCTGTGCCAAGTGGCTTCGTTGCGAGGGGGCAGTCGCCGCTGGACAACTCAGCTGCTGAGTGTTGCAGATGACGACTGCGCCACCACCGCCCCTCCCACGCACTTAAGCTACTTGAGTTAACATCTCACCAGGGACGGCTAGGAGATGTTAACTACCTCGCCTGGTATACAGGAGGGTCGTGGGTTCGATCCCGAACGCTGACACCTGCTGTATATTTGGAATTTGCGGTGTCTCTCTCATAAACATCACGGTAGCTAGGAGATGTTAACTATCTCGCCTGGTATACAGGAGGGTCGTGGGTTCGATCCTAACCCTGACACCTGCTGTATATTTGGAATTTGCGGTGTCTCTCTCGTAAGCATCACGGTGGCTTGGAAATGTTAACTACCTCGCCTGGTGTACAGGTCATGGGTTCGATCCTAACCCTGACACCTGCTGTATATTTGAAATTTGCGATGTTTTTCTCTCAATCATCACGGTGGCTAGGAGATGTTAACTACCTCGCCTGGTATACAGGAGGGTCGTGGGATCGCTCCCGACGCTGACGGCTGCTGATGTATATTTGGCGTTTGCGTGTCCCCCTCTCTCTCCCCGTGGTGGTCGCGTGGATTTTTCGCCCGGGCTCCTGCGGTTTCTCCCTCCATGTTGAAAATCAACATCACGCTTTGGGAGTATTTGGCTGCTTGCTGTACATTTCCACGCGCTGAGCCACTTCGCTGGGCCATCATTTGTGATCGCCAGGTCGCTCCTGCGGAAGAGCTACACAGTGGGCCCTTACCTGGTCAAATAGAAATGAAAAAGTTTCGTTCCTAGTTTACACCAGCGGCGCCACGACATCACGCGCCGTGGCGTCATCTCGTTGCGTGGCTTGAAACGTCACGCCGACACCGCTAATTGAACACCTCCCAAGAGAAAAGACAAAGATCCCCCGTGCAGCCTTAACAGACTGTTGGGGCAAGTGCTGTTAGCGAGTAGCACCTGTGAATGCGGGCACGGCACACGAGGGGGTGGGTGGCCAGCACCACGCCCGGCTGCCTTTGTCTCCCCAGCGGCGATATTTACACACCGCACCAGGTACTCATTTGAGGATGAGTCGACCTAGAGGATGCCCAGGACGGGTTCAGATAATCGTCACCGCTGTTAGCCGTGAGCGGGAATGGAACTCGGGCCCGCTGGGTTCGTAGCGCTGCTTAGCGCTAAGCGCTGCACCACCGCTCCCCCAGACGCGCGCACAGACACATACATGTGTGACTGTGTGTTCACACACACACAGACACACGTGTACTCCTTGGGAGGTGTTCACACACACAGACCGACACGTGTGTGTCGGTCTGTGTGAACACACACACACACAGACACACGTGTGTGTGTGTTGACACACGTGTGTCTGTGTGTGTCTGTGTGTGTGCTGGGAGCGTCATCGCGAACGGGCGGTGGCCCCGCGTCACCCCGTGCGAAGCGCGTGCGGCCATGTGGGCGAGCCCCGCCTCAAACCTGCAGCACGCGGGCTGCTTGTAGCTGCTGCTGCTGCTTAGTGGTGCTGCTGGTGGTGGTGCATCTACCGGTCATCTCAGTCAGCCAACCCATGGCACCTGCTGGGTCTGTCCCGAGACCTCCTCCTGTCAGCAGCGAGGCCTTTGACACTTCACGTGGCAGCCTCAAAATGCACCTGGCCTGGCACAGACGCCGTTGTGACGTCACCGTCACTTGGTGGCGAATGGCCTGGTGATTGTTATTGCGTATGTGGGCTGTGTGTGTGTGGGCTGTGTGTGTGTGTTGGGCTGTGTGTGTGTTGGGCTATGTGTGTGTGTGAGCTGTGTGTGTGTGGGCTGTGTGTGTGAGCTGTGTGTGTGGGCTGTGTGTGTGTGGGCTGTGTGTGTGGGCTGTGTGTGTGTGGGCTGTGTGTGTGTGGGCTGTGTGTGTGTGGGCTGTGTGTGTGAGCTGTGTGTGCTGTGTGTGTGTGGTCTGTGTGTGGGCTGTGTGTGTGTGTGGGCTGTGTGTGTGGGCTGTGTGTGTGTGCTGTGTGTGTGGGCTGTGTGTGTGTGCTGTGTGTGTGTGTGCTGCGCTGTAAAATAAGATCGACAGGGTCATCAATATCGCGCTCGGTGGCGAGAGCAACCGCCGCCATCCGCCGGAGCGCTCCGTGGCAATCGTTTTAGAGAGAGGGGGGGCGGGTTGAGAGAGCGGGGGGAGGGGGGACGAAGGGCAGGGAAGGCCAGGGAGGGGCCGGGAGAGGAGGGAAGGCCAAGGAGGGGCCGGGAGAGGAGGGAAGGGCAAGGGAAGGGCAGGGAGAGAAGGGAGGGGCAGGGAGAATAGGGAGGGGCAGGGAAGGGCAGGGAGAGAAGGGAGGGGAAGGGCGTTCGCTCACATAGCCCGGCTCTCGCGCCCACCACCACCACCAGCAGTGGAGGAGGAGGAGGAGAGAGCCGTGCGGGGAGCGGCTCTCTCCGCGTCGCGGGACGTTCCGAGACGCGCCGCAGCTAAACGAGACCCCCCCCGTCCCGCGCGCTGCAGTCCGTCGAACGCGGCCGCGTGCGATCGCTCGCGGCGACGACGAGGGCGGCGGCGGCGGCAGGGAGCGAGCGAGCGGCGCTCTGTAGCAGCAGCAGCGGTGGCGCCGTTACCACGGCGGGCGAATCGTCGTCAATCGGCGTCGTGGAGCGTGGCCCGTTGCTTTGGCCCCCCCTCGAGCAAGCAGAGCCCCCCCCCCCTCTCGAGAAATCGGAGCCCCCCCCCCCTCGAGCAAGCAGAGCCCCCCCCCCCCCCGCGCGAGCTGCCGTCGTATCGCGCGAGTATTAAAGTTGGAGGCGTGAGACGGAATCCATTCCGTGGTTTGTTTTACGCGATCCGTTGTTGGCTGCCGAGGAAGAGGAGAGGGAGGGAGGAGGGGAGGGGAGGAGGGGAGGGAGGGGGGAGGGAGGAATGAGGAGGAAGGGGACAACGAGACACGCGCTGCCCCAGGGGCTCTGAGTAAGAATTATTCGGCGCCGTGTCATCTGTGGGGAGCGCGGCGGGGACTCTCTCACGCACGTGCCGCCAACAACCCATAGCCCATCACCACCACCACCACCACAGCCACCACCATCACCACCACAGCCACCACCGCCACCACCACCACAGCCACCACCGCCACCACCACCGCCACCACAGCCATCACCACCACCACAGCCATCACCACCACCACCACAGCCATCACCACCACCACAGCCACCACCGCCACCACCACCGCCACCACAGCCATCACCACCACAGCCATCACCACCACCACCACAGCCACCACCACCACCGCCACCACAGCCACCACCACAGCCATCACCACCACCACAGCCACCACCACCACCACAGCCACCACCACAGCCACCACCACCACCGCCACCACAGCCACCACCACAGCCACCACAGCCACCACCACCACCACAGCCATCACCACCACCACAGCCACCACAGCCACCACCACAGCTACCACCACCGTCACCACCGCCGCTGCGCCAGGATGCGCGGTGCCCTGGGGAGGCATAAAAGTCTCTTCGTCCCGTGCGCATCTGTGGGCTGGGCTGGGTGAGGAGGTAGCTGGGAGGAGGTAGCTGAGAGGGCACGAGCCCAGACACACAATGACACACACACACTGACACACACACTGACACACACACACTGACACACACACATTGACACACACACACTGACACACTCTCTGCCGTCACCTTTATTTATTTTTCGCTATTGCCCAAGAACTGAACGCGGCGGTGGCTGTCGCGGATCAGCCGCGGTGACCTTGAAGGGGTCCCAGGGAGACAACACATCGTAGGGGCTGAGTGGACGGCAATTATCATCATCAACAACAACATCATCATCATCATCGCCATCGTGCTCCCCGCAAACATCGCCACCCGCGGCAGGGAGAGAGGCTGGTTCGCTGGGACGACAGAGAGAGAGAGAGGGGGGGGGCGAGAGAGAGGCGGGAGGAGGAGGAGGGAGTGGCGGAGGAGAGAGAGGAGAGAGAACAGCGGCAGCAGCAGCAGCAGGAGGAGGAGAAGGAGGAGAGAGAGAGATCGAGAGGAGAAACAGCGGCAGCGGCAGGAGGAGGAGGAGAGGGATACGCGTGTGAGAGGAGGAGGAGGAGGGGGGCGGGGTGAGGATGCCCACTCGGAATCCGCCCTCGTCGCGCTCACCTCGTCGCGGCAGCGGACTCCGACTCAAACGCGCCGCCACTCTCAAAGGCAGGTGGCACACACGGTGGCACACAGTGGCACACGGCACAGCGACACACAGTGACGCACAGCGACACACGGCACAGCGACACACAGCGACACACGGCACAGCGACACACAGTGACACACAGCGACACACAGCGACACACAGTGACACACAGCGACACACGGCACAGCGACACACAGTGACACACGGCACAGCGACACACAGTGGCACACGGCACGGTGACACACAGCGACACACAGTGGCACACGGCACGGTGACACACAGTGACACACAGCGACACACGGCACGGTGACACACAGTGACACACGGCACAGCGACAAACAGTGACACACAGCGACACACGGCATGGTGACACACGGTGACACACAGCGACACACGGCACGGTGACACACAGTGACACACAGCGACACACGGCACGGTGACACACGGTGACACACAGCGACACACGGCACAGCGACACACAGTGACACACAGCGACACACGGCACAGCGACACACAGTGACACACAGCGACACACGGCACGGTGACACACAGTGACACACGGCACAGCGACACAGTGACACACAGCGACACACGGCACGGTGACACACGGTGACACACACAGCGACACACAGTGACACACGGCACATCGACACACAGCGACACACAGTGACACACGGCACGGTGACACACAGTGCCACACGGCACAGCGACACACAGTGACACACAGCGACACACGGCACGGTGACACACAGTGACACACGGCACAGCGACACACAGTGACACACAGCGACACACGGCACAGCGACACACAGTGACACACGGCACGGTGACACACAGTGACACACAGCGACACACGGCACGGTGACACACAGTGACACACGGCACAGCGACACACAGTGACACACAGCGACACACGGCACGGTGACACACGGTGACACACACAGCGACACACAGTGACACACTGCACAGCGACACACAGTGACACACAGTGACACACGGCACGGTGACACACAGTGACACACGGCACAGCGACACACAGTGACACACAGCGACACACGGCACGGTGACACACAGTGACACACGGCACAGCGACACACAGTGACACACAGCGACACACGGCACGGTGACACACGGTGACACACACAGCGACACACAGTGATACACGGCACAGCGACACACAGTGACACACAGTGACACACGGCACGGTGACACACAGTGACACATGGCACAGCGACACACAGTGACACACAGCGACACACGGCACAGCGACACACAGTGACACACGGCACGGTGACACACAGTGACACACGGCACAGCGACACAAAGTGACACACAGCGACACACGGCACAGCGACACACAGTGACACACGGCACAGCGACACACAGTGACACACGGCACGGTGACACACGGTGACACACGGCACGGTGACACACGGTGACACACGGTGACACACGGCACAGCGACACACAGTGACACACAGCGACACACGGCACAGCGACACACAGTGACACACGGCACGGTGACACACAGTGACACACACAGTGACACACAGTGACACACACAGTGACACACACAGTGACATACACAGTGACACACAGCGACACACAGTGACAAACAGTGACACACAGCGACACACGGCACGGTGACACACAGTGACACACAGCGACACACAGTGACACACGGCACGGTTACACACGGGAGAGTGACACACGGGACGGTGACACACGGCGGGGTGCAGCGGCTGTGTGCCACTGGCACTGAGGGGACGTCGTGTGGGGTGTGTGGGTGTGGTGGGTGTGTGATGTGTGTGGTGTGTGTGGGGTGTGTGGGTGTGGTGTGTGTGTGATGCGTGTGATGTGTGTGGTGTGTGTGGGGTGTGTGGGGGTGGTGCGGGTGTGGTGTGTGTGGTGTGAGTGTGTGGTGTGAGTGGGGTGTGTGTGGGGTGTGTGTGTGGTGTGTGGGGTTTGTGGTGTGAGTGGGGTGTGTGTGTGTGGAGTGTGTGGGGTGTGAGTGTGTGGGGTGTGTGGTGTGAGTGGAGTCTGCGGGTGTGGTGTGTGTGGTGTGAGTGTGCGTGGTGTGAGTGTGGTGTGAGTGTGGTGTGTGTGTGGTGTGTGTGGAGTGTGGGGTGTGGTGTGTGTTTGCAGTGTGTGCAGTGTGGGGTGTGGTGTGTGAAGTGTGGGGTGTGTGTGTGGTGTGTTTAATGTGTGTGGTGTGTGTAATGGAGAGCGGTAGTGTAGCAGTTAGCACGCTGCGTTACAAACCTGGCTACCCGAGTTCGATTCCCGCTCACGACCACCCACCCCCTCGTGTGCCGTGCCGGCCTTCATAGGTGCTACTCGCTAACAGCACTTGCCCCAACAGTCTGTTGAGGCTACACGGGGCATCTTCGTCTTGTGCGCTGTTGACAATGGGCAGCACAGCGAGTGCATAATCATGTTGGCCTAATCCAGGGGGGGGCAGGGGGCCCTCTCCTCACTGGGGGGTCGAACAAGCAGGGTCAACACACCCATTTTGGTGGCCACCACACATTGACACCACCGCCCTACAGCCCGCTACCCCTCCACTTGCTCTCATTTCGGTGGCCCAACGTGACCCATGACGCCTCTTGCCGCCTCGCCGGACAAAATGAACTTTGATGTGAGCCGACTCGTGTCACTGCAAGAGGCTCACGCAATGACGCAGCGTTCTTGTTGTTGTTGTTGTCGCTTTTGCTGCTGCTGCTGCTGCTGTTGCCAGGGCACAACATATTCCCCTTCGCCCGGTGCCCGATTAACTTCGTATGATTGCCAGCGGTGGATGAAGATGATTTGCGGGAACATTGAGCGGTGATGTTTGAACTTTATTTCGCACCGAACGTCGCCAACCGTGTTACTGCTAAGTGGTAGGCCTCGTGGGACCGGTGGGCCTTTGTGAAACGGGGTCACCGTTCGGATACGGCCACCCACCCACCCAGCCCCTGGCTCTGACCGATGACTTCGTGCCAAACGGCCTTCACGTGCACCTAGCCTGGTGCAGAAGGACGCGGCTGCTGCATCACGGGCGGTTCGGTCTAAGCGCTCGCTGCGATTGTGCATCGTGTTGTTATTTATTTTTCTTTCCGTGCTGGGCAGTGTTGTGTGCTGAGGCTGCCCTTGTATCATCCTGCCACCACTGAGGTCCACTCTGCCCCACACGAGCAGGCCTAGCTAGTGCGCTGTGTGTCTTGTTTAAACGGTGCGCCCCTACAGCGTTCAATGTTCGAGATCGTGAGCGTAACGATGTGACGAGGGCAAGACGAGCCGCGATATCCAAGAGCCACTCCGTGCGACCGTGCGAGTCAAATCACAAAATGTGGGCCCCACCTGACCGATTTACGCGCAGCCCTGAGCTGATAACGTCGCCACTACGCCACCGGTGCCCACTACCACACGGGCAGAGCAGCTTCGTCCCCTTTAGTCTCCCCGCTCTGGGGCTTCAACGCCGTTTGCCAACGGGGGGGGGCGGGGGGGGTTCAGCAGGGGCATAAAGCCATTCCACATTTGACCAGTTGACTCTTCACTCGGTGAAGTTCATCTTGCACGCACGCACGCGGCACATGTCCAGACGATTGGCTCCATCGATGATCACTAATCGAGGCCCGTCCACCTCACCTTTAACATTGGGATTAAATCAGCGATCGCTTTTGGAATTCACCGGAAGCCCCGTCTTATGCCGTGGGTGTGTGTCGAGAGTTCGCGGTTGAAGTGTGCAAAAACGTTGCTTCGCGAAGAGGATTTGGCGATGGAATGTTCCGCGAACCCAAATTCCACCGGGGTGGTCAGTCGCTGTGGTGATAACGCAGCCCGTGCATAATAACAACAGTTCGCTTATTTAATAATGTGTGTGCAATACGCGTTTGACCGCTGGGTCAATACACGCAACCTAAGCTAACTTGCCAACGCATTTAGATATTTTCAGACTTAGTTGAAAGTACTCAACACTCACTCAGCTGTTCAGACTTCGGCATTTTGACAGTAACGATCATTTACGGCCCTGCTCGTGCTGTGACAGTGATGGGAGTCGGTTGTCCATACTGAAGAGGAGTTGTATCACTCACGATTCCCGTTTCTCAATGAGCAATGCCGCAATAGCGTCTCGAGAAATCTCGGGGTACTGACGGACATCTCAAAGCAGCGGGCGTGCGCTCCTCGTCCAAAATGCGCGTTCTTCTCCATGGCGGGTGGTACAATCGAAGATGGTCTTTAGTTTTATGAGCAAGGCTGTGTATATGACAAGGGGTATGGTTGTGTATAGGATCTAGGGCAAGGCTGTGTATAGAACCTAGGGCAAGGCTGTGTATGGGACCTAGGGCAAGGCTGTGTGTAGGACCTAGGGCAAGGCTGTGTGTAGGACCTAGGGCAAGGCTGTGTGTAGGATCTAGGGCAAGGCTGTGTATGGGACCTAGGGCAAGGTTGTGTGAAGGATCTAGGGCAAGGTTGTGTATGGGACCTAGGGCAAGGCTGTGTGTAGGACCTAGGGCAAGGCTGTGTATGGGACCTAGGGCAAGGCTGTGTGTAGGATCTAGGGCAAGGCTGTGTAGGGACCTAGGGCAAGGCTGTGTATGGGACCTAGGGCAAGGCTGTGTGTAGGACCTAGGGCAAGGCTGTGTGTAGGACCTATGGCAAGGCTGTGTGTAGGACCTAGGGCAAGGCTGTGTATAGGACCTAGGGCAAGGCTGTGTATAGGACCTAGGGCAAGGCTGTGTGTAGGACCTAGGGCAAGGCTGTGTATAGGACCTAGGGCAAGGCTGTGTATGGGACCTAGGGCAAGGCTTTGTATGGGACCTAGGGCAAGGCTGTGTGTAGGACCTAGGGCAAGGCTGTGTGTAGGACCTAGGGCAAGGCTGTGTGTAGGACCTAGGGCAAGGCTGTGTGTAGGACCTAGGGCAAGGCTGTATATAGGACCTAGGGCAAGGCTGTGTATAGGACCTAGGGCAAGGCTGTGTGTAAGACCTAGGGCAAGGCTGTGTATGGGACCTAGGGCAAGGCTGTGTGAAGGATCTAGGGCAAGGTTGTGTATGGGACCTAGGGCAAGGCTGTGTGTAGGACCTAGGGCAAGGCTGTGTATGGGACCTAGGGCAAGGCTGTGTGTAGGATCTAGGGCAAGGCTGTGTAGGGACCTAGGGCAAGGCTGTGTAGGGACCTAGGGCAAGGCTGTGTATGGGACCTAGGGCAAGGCTGTGTGTAGGACCTAGGGCAAGGCTGTGTGTAGGACCTATGGCAAGGCTGTGTGTAGGACCTAGGGCAAGGCTGTGTATAGGACCTAGGGCAAGGCTGTGTGTAGGACCTAGGGCAAGGCTGTGTATAGGACCTAGGGCAAGGCTGTGTATGGGACCTAGGGCAAGGCTTTGTATGGGACCTAGGGCAAGGCTGTGTGTAGGACCTAGGGCAAGGCTGTGTGTAGGACCTGGGGCAAGGCTGTGTGTAGGACCTAGGGCAAGGCTGTGTGTAGGACCTAGGGCAAGGCTGTATATAGGACCTAGGGCAAGGCTGTGTATAGGACCTAGGGCAAGGCTGTGTGTAAGACCTAGGGCAAGGCTGTGTATGGGACCTAGGGCAAGGCTGTGTGTAGGATCTAGGGCAAGGCTGTGTATAGGACCTAGGGCAAGGCTGTGTGTAGGACCTAGGGCAAGGCTGTGTATGGGACCTAGGGCAAGGCTGTGTGTAGGACCTAGGGCAAGGCTGTGTGTAGGACCTAGGGCAAGGCTGTGTACAGGACCTAGGGCAAGGCTGTGTATAGGACCTAGGGCAAGGCTGTGTATGGGACCTAGGGCAAGGCTGTGTATGGGACCTAGGGCAAGGCTGTGTATAGGACCTAGGGCAAGGCTGTGTATGGGACCTAGGGCAAGGCTGTGTATAGGACCTAGGGCAAGGCTGTGTGTGGGACCTAGGGCAAGGCTGTGTGTAGGACCCATGGCAAGGCTGTGTATAGGACCTAGGGCAAGGCTGTGTATGGGACCTAGGGCAAGGCTGTGTATAGGACCTAGGGCAAGGCTGTGTATGGGACCTAGGGCAAGGCTGTGTCTAGGACCTAGGGCAAGGCTGTGTGTGGGACCTAGGGAAAGGCTGTGTGTAGGACCTAGGGCAAGGCTGTGTATAGGACCTAGGGCAAGGCTGTGTGTAGGACCTAGGGCAAGGCTGTGTATAGGACCTAGGGCAAGGCTGTGTGTAGGATCTAGGTAAGGCTGTGTGTAGGACCTAGGGCAAGGCTGTGTGTAGGACCTAGGGCAAGGCTGTGTAGGACCTAGGGCAAGGCTGTGTATAGGATCTAGGGCAAGGCTGTGTGTAGGACCTAGGGCAAGGCTGTGTGTAGGATCTAGGGCAAGGCTGTGTGTAGGATCTAGGGCAAGGCTGTGTATAGGACCTAGGGCAAGGCTGTGTGTAGGATCTAGGGCAAGGCTGTGTATAGGACCTAGGGCAAGGCTGTGTGTAGGATCTAGGGCAAGGCTGTGTGTAGGATCTAGGGCAAGGCTGTGTATAGGACCTAGGGCAAGGCTGTGTGTAGGATCTAGGGCAATGCTGTGTGTAGGACCTAGGGCAAGGCTATGTATAGGACCTAGGGCAAGGCTGTGTGTAGGATCTAGGGCAAGGCTGTGTATAGGACCTAGGGCAAGGCTGTGTGTAGGATCTAGGGCAAGGCTGTGTATGGGATCTAGGGCAAGGCTGTGTATGGGACCTAGGGCAAGGCTGTGTATGGGACCTAGGGCAAAGCTGTGTATAGGATCTAGGGCAAGGCTGTGTATGGGACCTAGGGCAAGGCTGTGTATGGGACCTAGGGCAAGGCTGTGTATGGGACCTAGGGCAAGGCTGTGTATAGGATATAGGGCAAGGCTGTGTATAGGACCTAGGGCAAGGCTGTGTATAGGATCTAGGGCAAGGCTGTGTGTAGGACCTAGTTTTGCGTGGTCCCATTCAGTATCAGAATATTTCTTGAAAATATGAGGAATTCGATGAGCTATGAAGCTCTTTTTTCACAGATGTCCAGTAGTAGCGGGTAGGAACGTTACAACAACAAACAGCACAAAAATACGATAGTCGTTCAAAGTACAAGAAAGGTAAACAAATCGCCCAAACACATAGAGATACAACACTGAACCATCCCCATCCTACCAGGCAAAGCCCACTGAGGCATTCACTTTTTTTTCTGTCAGAAGCTACCTGGCCACAAATGGTAGCTCAACAAAGTGGCCCATCATTTGGACATTTATAGCAGCAAAATAATCTAAATAATCTCAATGCATTTTTCTAAATGCGGAGGGGAAACCCGGTGGACCCAGAGAAAAAATCCACGCGACCACGGGGAGAGAGACCCCGCAAACTCCAAATATACAGCAGGCGTCAGGGTCGGGATGGAACCCCCGACCTCCTGTAGACCAGGCGAGGTAGTCAACATCTCACCACCGTAGTTACCCTTAAATAAATAATATTTTTATTACTCTTTGATTCTTTCGGTAAAGTCACGTAGAAATGAATTAAATGATAATAGAATACGACACTTCGATTGCGACACAAGCAACCATCATCGGGTACAAATGAATGAGAAAACAATCATAGTAAACTTGGAAATATAATGCAATACAGCACAGAGAGTCGGCCAACAAAACAGTCAACACCCTACCTGGTTGATTACGTTATTCCAAAGATTGCTAAATTTGAAAGAGAGACAAAACATAGACACATAGACACACAGACAGACACACAAGCAGAGAGAGACTCACACAGAGACAGACATATACACACACAGAGACACAGAGAGACACACAGAGAGAGACACACAACATAGACACAGACAGACACACAAGCAGAGAGAGACTCACACAGACACACAAACAGAGAGAGACACACACACATCGGCAACGCCGGTCACCCCGCCCCCACTCCTATTGATTTTGCTCCAGGGCGCCGTAATCCCGTTTGGCTCTCCCGTGCCCCCCCCCCCCCCGCATTTTAAGTAGTGAATTTATAGTCGCGGGAAAATCATTAGGGGAGGTCTCCTCCAATCCGGCAAACGATTTTACCACGTGCTGATCCGTCGTCGTGGGCCCACAAAGCGGCTCGCGTCACCGCCACCACCGCCGCCACCGCCATCACCACTGCCACCACCGCCACCACCACCACCGCCGCCACTACCACTGCCACCACCGCCACCACTACCACCACTGCCGCCACCACCACCGCCACCACCGCCGCCACCACCGCCACCACCGCCACCACCACCGCCGCCACCACCGCCACCACCACCGCCGCCACCGCCACCACCGCCACCACCACCGCCACCACCGCCACCGCCGCCACCACTGCCGCCATCACCGCCGCCACTGAATTTGATCGGATTGCGGTCACGAATTTGCTTTTGTGATTTTGCTTGAACAGAAGTGATGACAGCGGTAGTTACGGATATTTGTATCGGCGTTTTAAGAATATTTGCTCAGACAGGCATCCGATGCGCGAAGCCGCAATAGCGCCTGAAGAAATCTCCAGACGAATGACGGACATCTCAAAGCAGCGGGTGCGCACTCCTCATCCAAGATCAGTGTTCTTCTCCATGGTGGTACAATCGGAAACAGATCCGATACATCGCCATGAGCATGGCTCCTGAGAGGTGCGAGGAGGAACCAGACAAGCGCGGAAGGCCGATGCTGTGCGAGCCAGCACCAAATTCCACCACCTACCCTGCCCCCACCACCCCAAGTTCTGCGTTCCTCTATATATTAAGGTAATATCTGCCGAATAACGAGTGTTTAGATGCGGCAGGAAGCCGTGTTATCTGCCAATTAATTTGTTAACATGCGGCAGGAAACCGGAGCACCTGAAGAACTTAATATCTCCTGCCGGCTTCTACTGACGGGGGTTAAATTGCTGTTAGCGAGCGACTACTAATGGCTGTCACAGCATTCGATGGAACAGGGGGGGGGGGGTCCACAAAAAACGGAGTTTCCCAACATGTGTGTATTTATGTATGTACGTAGGTACGCGTGTTGAACTTCTTTCACACAGTTCGTAGCCAACCATGCTAATCGGAGGTGCGGGGGGAGGGAGACGAAACTAAAATACACAAAGCAGTTTGAAAGAAACGAGTTTGTCAATCTAGATTTGAAAGTGCATCGAATTCAGTGGCTTCCTAATATCGGAAGCAAGAATGTTCCAGACGGCCGCATCATCAACATCATCACCACCATCAACGTCAAAATGTGTGTTGAACTCTTTCGCATCGTACGTAGCCAACCGTGCTAATCGGGGGTGCGGGGGAAGGACAACAAACTCAACACAACAACAACAACAAGCAGCTCTCAATGAATGAGTTTGTCAATGTAGATAATGATTTAAAAGTTAATAGCTCCCAATGGCTTCCTAATATCGGAAGGAAGAGCATTCCGGTAGATCGGCCAACCCTCGCTGCCTCCTGGATCACAGGCGCGCGTAGCCACTGCCCAGATGAGTTTATGTATAACTCTGGAATTTCTTAGGGGCCGTCCATAAATGACGTCACGCACCTGGAGAGGGGGGGGGGGGTCAGACATTTGTGACGATGTGTGAGGAGGGGGGGGGGGTCAGAAATGTGACGTCACATCAAAATGCGCAACTTTAAATAAATATAGACAACACGTTCTAATTAATTAAAGAGACTTTTTAATAAATGGGTTCTCCTACAACATCAGAGTGCAGCGCCACATTAAATACGCACTACAACGACAATAGTTTAAAGCGATTTGAAGCGTGTTTTATTTTCATGGGGGAGCAGAGCTTTGTGACGTCATTTATTTGAGGGGGGGTCTGACTTTTTGTGACGCCGTGTGACGAGCGGGGGAGGTCAAAAATCGTACAAAATCGCGTGACGTCATTTATGGACGGCCCCTAACGTGACTCCAGACGGCATTCCTGCGGCATCGCCTGCACGAGCCACCGGCCGATCAGAGTTGGTGCTTGAGCAGGGCCCAGTGTGAAGTTGAGCACTTCCAGCGCCAGCCCACTCGGCAACACACTCTGGGCTCAGCATCATAGGCCCCCATCCCTCACCCCATCACCCAGTGAGGAAATTTCACTACGTAACACGATTTTTGTTCCTGGGTAGTAAGTGTTAGTTTCTAATTGCTTATGCATTAAAAGTATAGAAAATGGCTATTAATCCCCACAAACTTTGCTTTTGTGACTAGGACTTTATATGAAGGAATGACACAAATGCACACTGCGTTTACTCATTGAAAATAGGTACATTTCAAAATATCACTGGCCTGGTCACAAAAGCAAAGTTTGTGGGGAATAATATCCATTTTCTATACTTTTAATGCATAAGCAATTGGAAAAGGACACTTACTACCCAGGAACAAAAACATTGTTTTGTTACACAGTGTAATTTAGTCTTGGGCGACAGTGTTGATCCCAACCCAAGGTCTCAGCAGTGCTGGCTCACAGCAAGCGAGCCTCTGAATACGCCGCGGCTAAGATTGACTCCTGATTGAGCGTGCCAGCACCTTGGTGCTGTGGATCTTCAACGCTTGCTTAGTTGCTATGTTTTTTTTATCAAATATTTTTTTCCCGCATCCTTCCCTCACATCATACATTGCAAGCATCCTGACATTCTGGACGGCATTACCAGTTGCATCGACGGTATCAGGCACACTGGACTCATCAGAGCAGGCGGGGGGGGGGGATTTTGTTGGGGGAAGGGGGGCGAGGTCATAATGTAGTGCACATGCAGTTGGGAGTCCTTTGCTGTCGGAAGGCGGGTGAGCTATCTGTGTGCTTGTCACCGTGCCAGTTTGCGTGG
Source organism: Lampetra planeri (assembly GCF_965212315.1). NCBI lineage: Eukaryota > Metazoa > Chordata > Hyperoartia > Petromyzontiformes > Petromyzontidae > Lampetra > Lampetra planeri. The sequence goes on along the minus strand of NC_136129.1, from coordinate 1,355,344 downwards.
TGTGAGAGAGAGAGTTTTCGGTTCCCAATGCAGCGATCTGGTAAGTTTCTGTTGGGGGTGTTGTAATTGACTAACGTGTACAATCTGCAAAACGGTGATTATTAAATTGATTGTCTATTAACAATTTACCAAAGTAGGCTCCTGGGCTCAGTTGTCACGGGCTAAGGCCCAACACTGTTTGTATTGGAAAGTGGAGTTTGCAGAACGTGCACAAACAAACATGCTGCTGTAGTGTCAGTCATCATCATCAACCATGGTCAATCCACTGCTTGATGAGGGCCTCCCAAAACCTGCGCCACCTTCCACTATGCCGAGAGATGCAACAATCCACCCAGCACCTGCGCACGAGTGGATTTCGCCTCCCAATTTCCTCCGGTTGACGTCCTATCGGACGCGTGCCATCCCACGAGTGCCACTCCAAGTTGTTCGTTTCGACCACTGTCCATCACCATCCCTCTGCTCGGGGCAGGGGTGATTGGCACTTTTGTGGACGTGGTACGGACACAGAGGTAAAAGTGCAGCCCTGCAATTGCTCGATCACGCCGCTGCTCAGGGAAGGGCCTCTGCTGGAGCGAACAGTCGAGGGAGTTTTTTGGGGGCAGCGAGCGGGCTCGAAACGTCGCTGGAGTATGTATGTGTGTATGTTTAACTTCTTTCGCACCGTACGTAGCCAACCGTGCTAAACGGACGTGCAGGGGTAGAACAAACTAAAACACAAAAAGCAGTTCTAAAGAAATTAGTTTTCAATCTAGATGACGTAAAAGTGCATAGCTCCTGTGGCTTCCGAATATCTAAAGGAAGAACGTTCCAGACGGCCACAGAAGCACATCTGAAAGCGCGCGGGATGCGGTGACCATCTTTGTTCGATGGCCAACCAGTTTTTTTCAGTTTTCAGTTTCATTTCTTTGGTATAGCCCTGTGAGCCATTCAGCTCTTGAATCGGATGCAACCACAACAAACAAAAAACAAAAACATGAACAAGAAAACATCTTAAAGTGACTATGCGCAAGCAGAAAAATCCAGTAAAAAACTGCAAAAAATCTTCCAGAAAAAAGCACCGTACACCAATGCTCTGCGCAAAAATCCCAGTGGGATGCAAGTCAAACAACAAACAACCACAAGACAACTTAGTAGAACTTTACCGACAGAACCAAGAAGATGAATCCCTGCAGTCACGAAAGCTTTAAATCGAAAAAAAGACAACTTAGATTAAAGCCATCATTCTAACTCCGTGCATGATGACGCTTTATGTGCCTTGACGAGATCAGCAGCGAGGTATTGTGGTTCATTTGTAGCAAGCGCTTTGTGCGTCGTGAGCGCGACCCCTTATGAATAAAGTATTCGTTCTGGCAATCGGAAGCCAATGCAGCTCGGCGAGAAATTGACGGACACGGTCGCATCGTGCGGTAGCCGTCACGACACGTGACAACAAAAATAAAAACAACAAACCGCGACTCTACACCAACCAAGAGGACTGTTGAGAGAAGAACAGCAAGGCTGGGGGCGGGGGGTGAGGACGCGTCCCGTTGAAGGGATGACGCCAACGGTCGAGACTGGCAACGGAGTGATAGCCAAAGGCGGGAAGACTTGGCAGCGACGAGAAACTGGCTCACGCGCAGGTGCCGGTGGGGTGGGCCGTTGCGTCGCAAAAGATCGCGAGAGGTGGCGGGCCGCCGCTTGAGGAGGCCTTCATCCAGCAGTGGATGAATGTCGACGAGGCAACGGAGCGCGTTTCCCGGCCACTTTCACCGCTTTTCCAGCGACACTCCGGAGGGAGCTCGTTTCCACAAGACAACGAGCAGGCCTTCATTCCACTAAATAGATTTTCTTTTTGATTTACGGTGTAATTAACACCCCGAATTACAACAGCGGCGGCGGGTTTTCATCTTAAAACACTTTCAGCGAAAGTGACCATTGGGATGGGGAGGACTGAAAAGCACAGAGAGAGCATTAACCGGGTCTCCTGGTGGAGCTGTTATGAAATTCACGGACAAAGCAAACACCCCCGATTGATTAATTAGCACCAGTGTAGTTTAGTCCGATTAGGACGTTCCCGTGACGATTCCTTGCTTGCCTGAAGTATGGAAACATTTCTGCTGAAGTGGAATGTAATTTTGCCTTTCACCGACTGTTTAATGATAAGTCTAAGGCAGGCTTTTGTCGTCACGCAATAGCTGCATTTGCAGCTTTCTGCCGATGTGCGGTTTGCGAACACAACCAGCAGCCTCCGTTACCCATGTGCAGGCCTCATCATCATCAGCCATGATCTACCCACTGCTGCATGAACGCCTCTCCTGAGCCGTCATCATCCCTCACGGTCTCGCGGTATCTGTACGATCCACGCAGCGTCTCCGCACTCCATCTCCACGTAATGCGTTTCATTAGGCGTGGCTGTCGGCTTTACATCATTCCCCACCTCACATCGCGAGGAATGAACGTTTGATCTTGTTTGGATTTTGATTAATTTAAATCACGATGTCCCATGCAGTATCCATAGCCGTCAACTCCTTATCAGCGCCCTACCTTATTACAGACCAAATCAGACCTTATTGGTCACCCTGTGCCCATATAAATATCAACGTTCATCCTACAAAGTCCCATCACAAGGGAGAAACGCAAACAAATAGATCCATGTTGTCCGTATTGAAGCGGCTGTATGAATGAGTATTTGTGGACCCGACGTGACTTCATTTTCGGTGGGGGAGATTGCCGAGGCGACGTCAACCAACGTGGCGCGACTTTTGTTTCTTCTTATTCCGACTCCTGTCCCGCAAATCGCGAAACACTTTAATTGTATTTAAATGCCTCACTTCTTTCTGTTTTAATAATACCGCTGCTGCGCTACGAACCAAGTTCGATTCCCGCTCACTGAGCCGGTCCTGGGTCTCCCCCTAGGTCGACTCAGCCCCAAATGAGTAGCCCGGTGATGGTGCGTAGTTAAGCATCGCCGCTGGGGAGACAAAGGCGGCCGGGCGTGGTGTTGGCCACCCACCCCCACGCGTGCCCCGCCGGCCTTAGGTTGCTACTCGCTAACAGCACTTGCCAAAACAGTCTGTTAAGGCTACACGGGGTGGTGGGGAATCTTTGTCTTTGTATCTATACCCAGTGAAACACGCGACGTTGCCCAACGTTGGCACGTGCTTCGAACCGTTGGACCCAACGTTACGTTGGCGCAACGTTCCAAGTGCACGTCTGCCCGTGTGTTGTGGGTGGCCACGTAAAGGACACCGCTGCTGCTGCTGGGCAGTTGGAGGCAGTCGCCCTCCAGCAACAACGGAGGGCAGTGGAGCGACGCTCACAACAACGAGCGGAGCGCCAGGCGGCTAAAACGCAGCGAGTTGGCACAGCAGGGGCTACAGCTGGTGGTGTATCTACCGGTCATCTCAGTCAGCCGACCAAAGGCACCTGCTGGGTCTGTCCCGAGATGACCTCCCGTCGGCAGCGAGCCTCCGACACTTCACGTGGCAGCCTCAAAGTGGTGCACCTGGCCAGGCACAGGCCCCGCCGCCGTGGTTGACATCACCGTCGTGGCGAACGGCTGCCCGGTGTGTTGGCAATTGGTGGCCACGTCGATCGCGAACCACAACCCACGCAATCCTCTCCCGCACAAGAGACGACGATAACACGGCGGTGGGGAGGCCCCGGGGGGAGGCCTCGGGCCCTGTTGTCCGCCTGCAGTACGCAGGCCGCGCGAGCCTGGCACTGTGCGGGCCCTCACACCGGGACAGCCGCCGCCATGGGCCGGCGTCGTCTTTGTCAAAGTGGGGTGCGAGCCGATCGGTGGCCGTGATCGTCACGGACTCTTGTCACGAGAACGGCGGCCGACAAAGAGGCCAAGCCCGCCACGCTCACGTTGGCGTGGTGGTGGTGGTGGTGGGGTGGCGGGTGGCTGGCCGGCTATTTCGAGCATAGACCTCCCCCCCTGACGATGGCTGGCGTGTTTTCAAACGAAACGTCGTGTTTCGTTGGCACACCCGACGCGGCAATGCCGGGAGAGAGAAAGAAAAAAAGTAGAAAAGAGCAAGTCCTTTGGGAAGATCGTGTAGTCGTGTCACATACACTTGCTTGTTGTATTTGCCGACTCGCCCATACTGGAGATCTTTAAAAAAAAAAGCTTCATAGCTCATCGGATTCCTCCTCCTGCAGTCTAAATAAAGATTCTGAATTTAATTTGCCGTGGAGAAAGGTTTTAATAATGACGGTGGTGCGATTTGTAACGCGCACGATATTTCACGGACATAAGTTGACGATGACTGAGGCTCCATGTCGCTCTAAAGCCGGGCCAAAGAGATGTTGGGGCCTTTGAGGTAGAGGTGGCCTTCATGTAGAGGTGGCCTTCATGTAGAGGTGGCCTTTATGTAAAGGTGGCCTTCATGTAGACGTGGCCTTCATGTAGAGGTGGCCTTCGCAGTAGGAGTGGCCTTTAAGAGGTGGCCTTTAAGATGTGGCCTTTAAGAAAGACATGGACTTCAATAAAGACATGGGGGCCTTTGAGTGTATCTTAAAGGTCGATGTAGAGCGCGCGCTGTTGCGAATGTGCGGCAGCAGCGGGACAACGGTGGCCGTGTCCCAGACGGCCGGGGGCTGCCACAGTTCCTGCCCCCCTTGGTGCGGGAGAGGAGAGGGAGGTTCACGGCTCACTAACGCCCAAGATCATTACGTAGGCCTCACACCAAAAATCAATTACGGAATCGGAGATCGCCTCGATGGCTTGGCGCGCTCGTGTCGCACGCGTCTTTTTGTTGTCGCCGTCGCTGCGATGAGGACCCCGCGGATTCCGCAGGCGCTGGGTCGGAGCTCTGTTGACCTTGAATTGACAAATGCGGGGTGGTGCCGCCGCCTCGCCGCTATGGTGACGGCTAGGTGGTGGTGGGAGGAGGGGAGACCGCTCCCAGCCGTCTGATTTATTCCTTTACGTCGTAAATAATAATAATAATCTTTTGCGCGTGTAAATTTTATTTTTATATCCCATCTCCAGTTTGAGATTTTATCGCCGCGCTTGTGTTAACGGTTTTGATGGCAGCGCAGTTTCGTGTTGTTGTGGGTGGGAAGCCGGGAGCGTCCCGTGTCGGGAATTGTCACGATATTGGGATTCTGCTGCTCGTGCGGCTGCTGCTCGTGGCGTGGCCAGGTGACTGGGCCCCGTGTGGGAGAGACGTGTGGCCAGGTGACTGGGCCCTGTGTGCCCAGGTGACTGGGCCCTGTGTGGCCAGCGCCATTGCGTGAGTTCGCGGTCCCCTCGGGCTGATGACGGCGATCCACGACGTGAGCACGGAAGGCTGCCAGAGTTCACAACACGCAGTGGCAGCTGTGTTGCTGCTCACGACTGTGTGTGCACCTGGTGACCACCACATTGCATCTACCAACCCTCTCAGCCTTGTCCAGACCCACCAGCTCAACAAAGCTGAACGTCCGGTCGTGTAAATGTCGAGGCCACTGATTCAAAAACGAGTTTGGAAACAGGGCCGTCCCAAGAGGCACGTTTAAGATTCACATGTGGGAGGTTGGTGAGTGAGCCGGTCGACTTGCGCCTCAAAGCAACAAGTGCCAGGGTTCGATTCTTGACTCGGGCACCTCGCTGTGTGGAGTTTGTTCTCCAGATGTTCTACATGGGTTTCCACCAGGTTCTCTGGTTTCTGCCGTGGTGGCGAGATGTTAACTCCCTTGCCTGGTATACATGAGGTCGTGGGTTCGATCCCGACTCTGACGCCTGTGTTTTTGGAGTTTGCATGTTTTCCCTCTGGTCGCATGTATTTTTTTCGGGGTCCTCCCAGTTTTCCCCTCCACATTTAGAAACATGCGTTTAGAGTATTTGACTGCGATACATTTCTACATGATAAGCCACTAAGTTGAACTATCACTTTTGGTAACCAGGTCGCTTGTGAAAAAGAGCTGCATAGCTCAGTGGGCCTTATCTGATAAAATAACAATAGTTTAGTTTGGTTCCTCCCATAGATAATACAACAACAATGCACCTGGTATTGGGCAAACATCCCAATTCTGAGACATTACCTCCAAATTACTCAATTGGGATTACACAGAGAGCAACATCTTCCTCTATTGTTGAAAATGTGGCAGGACCATCCTCAACAAAGTCTTGAGACCGAGTGAGGCTTTCCTGGGTAAACAAGCTCAAATTTTAACAAAAAAGAATCGTGTGTCACCTTCTCCCCATGTGTTGAGTGTGCAGCGCTGTGGTATGAACCCGGTGACCCGAGTTTGATTCCCGCCCACTGCCAACACCAGCGACGATTATTTGAACCGGTCCTGGGCCTCCCTTAGGTCGACTGGGCCTCAAATGAGTACCTGGTGCGACGTGTAAACATCGCCACGAGGGAGACAAAGGCAGCCCGGCATGGTGTTGGCCACCCACCACTTCGTGTGCCACAGTGCCGGCCTTCATAGGCGCCGTTGCTCGCTCCTCACAGCACTTGCCCCAACAGTCTGCTAAGCCTACACCGGGGTGGTGGTGGCGGGGATATTTTTATTATTACACACTTTATTTTAACTCACTCTGTTGTTGTTGTCGTTGTTGTTGTTTTTGTCTCCTCAAATCTTGTAAATCAATTTTAATCCACTTCCCAATGTGGTATCGACTGCAAACTTGGTATACATATGTCATACTGATGACAATACTATATTCTATTTTTAAAAATTTTAAATATATATTTTTTAATATTATTTTTTATATGTTATGTTTCAACTTGGGTCTAATTGTCCACGCTCAACTGACGTTGGCTGTAAATCACCACGGTCCCTTACGTTATGGCAAGCTTCGGGGCCACTTCCTCGAGTCGTGGAGTTCTTCCATTACGAGTACGGTGCATTTCATAAAAGCGTGTTTTTGTTTGTTTTAAATATTACTGATATTGTGTTTGTGCGCGCAGTGGATGACCTCACCCGGCTGGCGGCGATGCGCACGGACGCGCTGATGCCGGGCAGCGGGCACACGCCGCCCGCACGCAGGCGCAGCAGCAGCAAGTTCTCGGGCTTCGGGAGGATCTTCAAGCCGTGGAAGTGGCGCAAGAAGAAGAAGAGCGAGAAGTTCCAGCAGACGAGCGCGGGTGAGGAGACGAGCGACGATTGTTGCGGGCGCGGTGTGTGGGGAGGGTGACGGGAGGAGAGGCCAACCGAAACTGAATTTCTAGTTTCATCCGAAACCGAAAGTGAAAAATTGACTTTCAGCCCAAACCGAAAGTAAACCGAAAGTGAAAATGTACTTTCGGCCTAAACCGAAACTATGCCGAAAGAGGCCATTTTCCAACTTTCGGCGCCGAAACCGGATTTCGGTTGGCCTCTAGATGGGAGCGATGGGTGCCGGCAGGGAAGTCTCGAGCGCAAATCCGTCGTCGTCAGCCACGGTCAATTCACCGCTGGATGTCTCCCCATGGCATCTCGTCGGCGGATGCCTTCTATCCCTTGCCGCCATCGAATAGTCTCAGCCCCTCGGGCTGTCATGTCTTCTGGCCGGGACGTGGCCTGCCAAAAGCCCGTTATTTTATAAATAGTTTGATGTTATTCACGTGTGTGTGTGCCTTCTACAATGCCTCTCGTATAGTAATAAAATATTTAAAAATCCTTTTTTTTAAACACGCTTTAATGAAATGTCCTGTCCGAGCTGCCCTTCCCCCTGCCCCCATCGCCCCTCCCCTCCTTCCACACCCCCGCCCCTGGGCGTGGCTCCCCGAGGCTTGCCGTGACGTCAGGGACCACGTGGTGATTTACAGGCAACGTCAGTTGAGCGTGGACAATTCGAGCCGTTAAAAATATTGTTTAAAAATATATATATTTAATTTTCAATGATAGAATATAGTATTTTCATCACTATGACAAAGCTATACGAAGTTTGAAGTCGATACGATATTGGGAATACGGTTGAAATTGAGTTACAATATTTTTGGATACAACAACACATACAGTAAGTTAAATAAAAGCGTGTAAAAAGTTTCAAAATATATGTTTTGGATTTTTTATGATAGAATATCGTGTTGTCATCAGTATGACATAGCTATACCAAGTTTGCAGTCGATAGCACATTGGGAAGTGGGTAAACATTGAGGAAATAAAAGCGTGTAAAAACACAGGGCCCAGTCTGTACTGCGTTGTTTTTACTGTACGTGTCTGTACTGCGTTTTTACTGTACGTGTCTGTACTGTTGTTTTTACTATACGTGTCTGTACTGTGTAGTTTTTACTGTACGTGTCTGTACTGTGTTGTTTTTACTGTACGTGTCTGTACTGCGTTATTTTTAGTGTACGTGTCTGTACTGTTTTTACTGTACGTGTCTGTACTGTTGTTTTACTGTACGTGCCTGTACTGTAGTTTTTACTGTACGTGTCTGTACTGTGTTGTTTTTACTGTACGTGTCTGTACTGTGTTGTTTTTACTGTACGTGTCTACTGTTTTTTTTACTGTACGTGTCTGTACTGTGTTGTTCTTACTGTACGTGTCTGTACTGTTGTTTTTACTGTATGTGTCTGTACTGTGTTTTTACTGTACGTGTCTGTACTGTTGTTTTTACTGTATGTGTCTGTACGGTGTTGTTTTTACTGTACATGTCTGTACTGTGTTGTTTTTACTGTACGTGTCTGTACTGTGTTGTTTTTACTGTACGTGCCTGTACTGTGTTGTTTTTACTGTACGTGTCTACTGTGTCGTTTTTACTGTACGTGTCTGTACTGTGTTTTTACTGTACGTGTCTGTACTGCGTTGTTTTTATTGTACGTGTCTGTACTGCGTTGTTTTTACTGTACGTGTCTGTACTGTGTTGTTTTTACTGTACGTGTCTGTGCTGTAGTTTTTACTGTACGTGTCTGTACTGTGTTGTTTTTACTGTACGTATCTGTACTGTGTTGTTTTTACTGTGCGTGTCTGTACTGCGTTGTTTTTACTGTACGTGTCTACTGTGTTGTTTTTACTGTACGTGTCTGTACTGTTGTTTTTACTGTACGTGTCTGTACTGTTGTTTTTACTGTACGTGTCTTCTGCGTTGCTTTTACTGTACGTGTCTGTATTGGTGTTTTTACTGTACGTGTCTACTGTGTTGTTTTTACTGTACGTGTCTGTGCTGTTGTTTTTACTGTACGTGTCTGTACTGTGTTGTTTTTACTGTACGTGTCTGTACTGCGTTGTTTTTACTGTACGTGTCTGTACTGTGTTGTTTTACTGTACGTGTCTGTACTGTGTAGTTTTTACTGTACGTGTCGGTACTGTGTTGTTTTTACTGTACGTGTCTGTACTGTGTTGTTTTTACTGTACGTGTCTGTATTGGGTAGTTTTTACTGTACGTGTCTGTACTGCGTTGTTTTTACTGTACGTGTCTACTGTGTTGTTTTACTGTACGTGTCTGTGCTGTTGTTTTTACTGTACGTGTCTGTACTGTTGTTTTTACTGTACGTGTCTGTACTGTTGTTTTTACTGTACGTGTCTACTGCGTTGTTTTTACTGTACGTGTCTGTATTGGTGTTTTTACTGTACGTGTCTGTATTGGTGTTTTTACTGTACGTGTCTACTGTGTTGTTTTTACTGTACGTGTCTGTACTGTGTTGTTTTTACTGTACGTGTCTGTACCGTGTTGTTTTTACTGTACGTGTCTGTATTGTGTAGTTTTTACTGTACGTGTCTGTACTGCGTTGTTTTTACTGTCCGTGTCTACTGTGTTGTTTTTACTGTACGTGTCTGTACTGTTGTTTTTACTGTACGTGTCTGTACTGTTGTTTTTACTGTACGTGTCTGTACTGTTGTTTTTACTGTACGTGTCTGTACTGTTGTTTTTACTGTACGTGTCTACTGCGTTGTTTTTACTGTACGTGTCTATTGGTGTTTTTACTGTACGTGTCTACTGTGTTGTTTTTACTTTACGTGTCTGTGCTGTTGTTTTTACTGTACGTTTCTGTACTGTGTTGTTTTTACTGTACGTATCTGTACTGTGTTGTTTTTACTGTATGTGTCTGTACTGTGTTGTTTTTTCTGTATGTCTGTACACTGCAGGTGACACCAACTCACTCACCCATCCACTCAGTCACCCACTGACCACACTGCAGGTCACACCAACTCACTCAGTCACTCACCCACTCACCACACTGCAGGTCACAACAACTCACTCAGTCACCCACTCAGTCACCCACTCACCACACTGCAGGTCACACCAACCAACTCACTCAGTCACCCACTCACCACACTGCAGGTCACAACAACAACTCACTCAGTCACCCACTCATTACACAGCAGGTCACACCAACTCGCTCACTCATCCACTCAATCACTCACTCAGTCACCCACTCACCACACTGCAGGTCACAACAACTCACTCAGTCACTCACCCACTCACCACACTGCAGGTCACAACAACTCACTCAGTCACTCACCCACTCACCACACTGCAGGTCACAACAACTCACTCAGTCACTCACCCACTCACCACACTGCAGGTCACAACAACTCACTCAGTCACCCACTCACCACACTGCAGGTCACAACAACGCACTCAGTCACTCACCCACTCAGTCACCCACTCACCACACTGCAGGTCACAACAACTCACTCAGTCACCCACTCACCACACTGCAGGTCACACCAACCAACTCACTCAGTCACCCACTCACCACACTGCAGGTCACATCAACAACTCACTCAGTCACCCACTCATTACACAGCAGGTCACACCAACTCGCTCACTCATCCACTCAATCACTCACTCAGTCACCCACTGACCACACTGCAGGTCACAACAACTGAATCACTCACCTCACTGCAGGCCACAACAACTCACTCAGTCACTAACCCACTCACCACACTGCAGGTCACACCAACCAACTCACTCAATCACCCACTCAGTCACCCACTCACTACACTGCAGGTCACAACAACTGAATCACTCACCTCACTGCAGGCCACAACAACTCACTCACTCACCCACTCACCACACTGCAGGTCACACCAACTCACCCATCCACTCAGTCACCCACTCACTACACTGCAGGTCACAACAACTGAATCACTCACCCACTCACCACACTGCAGGTCACAACAGCTCACTCACCCACTCACCACACTGCAGGCCACAACAACAACTCACTCACCCACTCACCACACTGCAGGTCACACCAACTCACCCATCCACTCACTCACCCACTCACCACACTGCAGGTCACAACGACTGAATCACTCACCCACTCACCACACTGCAGGTCACAACAACTTTCAATGCACAATTATATTGAGGAACTGACTGTGCTTTGTTGTCTTGGTGTGGTCTGGACCTGTTCCTGCTGTTGTTTTGCTGCCTTGCCCAAGGTTGGAAATTGGTGTACTCATGCAATTTGAACTCATATACTTTATCTACTTTACGTATGTTTAGTGATTTGCTTACATTTCCTTTACATTGCACTCCGATCGTGTGTTTTTATCGTTGGTTGTTGTAACTTTGTTGGTTGTTATAACTCTGCTTCGCTCACAATGGGCTTTAAACATACCTTGATGTCATTTCGCCAGAGCAGGCCATTCTGTGCCGGCTACCGTGGTGCAAGTGAAAACAAGAATTACTCCGCAAATTACGCGTTCGGGATCATAGATGGCAGCTATCGCCCCTGTGCCTGTGAAAACCTGGCAGGACCCTCCTGACAGAGAGTCGTGAGACTCGGCGAGGCTTTCCTGGGAAATCAAAATGTCATAATAAATAGTAACAATCGCCGTTGCTCTGTCCAGTGGCGCTCCCAACCAAACACTTGGGAGGCTGCTAGGATTGCTTTCCTGCAGAGGGTACTGCCGTACGCTGTTTTAATTTCCATTATTGATTAAGGATTGCAGCGTCACAGCACCACGAGTATTGGCGATGACTCGAAGGAGGCTCCATCCAGCAGTGGATAGAGAATGACTAACCATTGCACAGTATATATTTCCACACGTTCCTCTTTTGCCCGCGACCGTTAATGATCAGGTGCCCGTTCTATTTTGCAGCACATTTTGTCCCCCCAATTCGATTGAGGTTGTGCCTCTGCAAAAAAGAAAAAAAAGCGCGTTTCTACTGGGCTCCCAGCTCGTGATAAATAAACAATTAGATTTTCCCATTTTACGGAGGGAATTACCCAGGCGCTCCGGCGGCTGCGAATCCTGACGTGGCAGCGGTGGCAGGGGGTTGGGAATGCGGATGGTGCTCCCCGGCAGAGACTGCGAACTCTCCGCAGGCTCATTCTGTGAAACCAAAAGGGGATGCGAGAGTTTCTCACGACGTGCCGTCGCGTTGGTTCGGACTCCGTGTCCGAAAGTTTCGATCCACGTGACGTGCCGGGAATGTTCCTCTCCACGTGACGTGCCGAAGAAGCCGCCGGCACATGGACCTCGAACGTCGGACATGGCGCCGGACAACAACGCACCGCGCGGTCCGGCTTGAAAGCTCATCGGAGAGCCGTACGACAGCAGAGCTGCGAACGCCCGGGGAGGTGGGTGGGAGGGTGCTGTGCTGGAGAGAGCACCGGGGCAGCCTCCCTCCCGGCCGGGGCGCTTCTGCAGAATCGAAAAATCCCACGGATTTTAATTTCAGCCGGGTCGGTGACCCAGAATATATTTCCGCGCCCCGGCACACCACACCCAATGTGCCTCTTGCCACGGGCCGTGGCTACTGCTGGTCACGTGCCAACTACTCCGGTCTCCCAGCGAATATTGAAAAATGAAGGACCAACAGATGCCACGATCGCGGTGCAGTTGTGTTGCTGTTGGAAGCCGCACCGAAAGCGAGAGAGCTCATTCGCTCATGCAGGGTGCGGCATTTTTATCGGTAGATTCTACTCTGCCCCCCCCCCCCACGCCCGGTCGCGTTGGATTTGCCCAAATGAAATATATTTTATGTGGCCCGCGCGTGTGATCTGAATGCAGAGCTCGTAGCTCGGACACTGGAAAGCGAAAATCTGCAGAAACATCTCTTGAGTCTCATCCGATTTACATTGTACACACGGACCATCTGTGGCGCCTGTAAATCCACTGCTGGATGAGGGCCTCTCCACACCTGCGCCAGTCTGGATAATAAAGAGCCCTTGAAAGAGAAGATCCTCCCCGTTACATTGAAGCCTATTTAACTGAGCTCCGGAGCATCTCCATTGTGAGATTCGTCACACCGTGACCTTTCTCGGATGAAGGTCGGCTCGACTTCAACAGGAAAGCATCTCGTTGAATTCCACGGCATTTGCTTGCGTCGAGCTCTGTGAAGGTGAAGCGGGCTCGATTAAGACGTACATGTGCCAGTCTTGTGAATACTGTACTCAACAACGGTGGTTCCCAGCCCGTAGATCCATGGCTCCACCGGTGGTCCGCAGGGCCGTGGAAAACTGTCCACAGAACTATGGGAGGATACCAGAGAACCTGGAGAAAGCCCACACAGAACAGGGGGAGAGAACGTGCAAACTCCAGACAGAGAGAGGCGGCCGAGTCTGGAATCGAATCCAGAGCCCTTCTCGCTGTGAGGCACATGGGTGTTAGCATTGCGTCACCCGGCCGCCCCTTAGATTGCACTTTACTGGCGCAGTGGCGCGATGTGGTGGCGGTGGGGGAGATGTAAACCGGGCGGCGCGCTATGTCTTGCGGGTGCTGAAGGCGAGACCCCGCAAGGGCTTACCCGCCAGGCTGCACGGGTCTCTCCGCCTACTTGCAAATGCCCCTCCCCGCCCCCTCTACCACGGATCTAATGGCTAAATTGCTATCACCTTTTATATATTTTTTCAAGAAACGTTTTATCGGAATTTTTTTTTTTAAATGACCACTCTTTTTATTTTTTAAGCAATAGCGCCAGCGAATTGATTTCCCCGAGGTCCGCGTGGATGGTATCAACTGCCACGCAGTGTCAAGCGTATCGAAATTTGTATCGCGGCTGCAGCGCATCGTGAGATGGATGTGTGTGTTTGTGTGTGAACGGCGACAAATGTCGCTAAGTCACCATGTCGGAGAAGTCAACGAGATTTTCTGCCCAAATGAGCGTTGGGGTGGCACTGAACGCCGGTTTACAGGCCTGAGCAAGGGCGTGGAGTATTCTGCATTCATATTGAGGAGTTGAGTCTGTCCACTAAGTGGCACTTGCTTTATCGACCTCGGACAGGGGGATAATGGGGCACTGTGGTGGCGATATGTTATCTGCCTCGCCTGTTATGCAGGAGGTAGTGGGTTCGACTCCGACCCTGACAACACCTGTTGTGTATTTGGAGTTTGCGTGTCTCTCTTCCTGTGGCGGTCACTTGGATTTTTCTCCGGGTCCTCCAGTTTTGTCCTCCACATTTAGATTATTTGGCTGCTATAAATTTCCACATATGTCAAGCCACTTCCATGAGCTATAATGTGTGGCCTGGTCACCTCTTAGAAAATCTGCATAGCTCAGTGGGTACAATAAAAAATTGTGATAGTTTTAGTAGTTAAATCTTGATTTAAAGCTTTTGTGACTGCAGGGATTCATATTCTTGGTTCTTTCGGAAAAGTCACGTAGAAGGGAAATAATAAAATATTTATTGTTTTATATTAATATTATTTTATTATTTCCCTTCTACGTGACTTTACCGAAAGAACCAAGAATATAGTTTTAGTAGTGTTAAGCAAATTAAGTTATTTTTCATAATTTTTTTAAAGTATTTGTCAATTATAATCGTAGAGCTATTCCACACGAGGTAAATGTGCAGCCCTGCAATTAAGTCGCTCATGCCCCTGCTGGCAGAAGATCCTGCACGAGAGGGAGCGGTATATCAGTGGTTCTCAACCTTGTTTGGCTACTGCTGTACCCCTGGTAAATAAAATAGGTTCACTTTAGTTTCGAGTCGGTCCACAACCAGGATTGAACTTGCGACCTTCCGATTGCGAGCCGCTCACCACCGGATGGAAGAAACCAAAATGGAGAAGTACAGAGATGGCGGCGTTCCCTTACGGCGAGCTCCATGTCTTTTCGCGTCGCAGCGAAGGGATGAAACATATCTTTTAAAAAGATTGGTGGGTTTTACTATTTTTCGTGAACCTCCTCCGCTCGCCGGGAAACATTGTAAGCTGCTGGGAGAGTGAACGTCAACCGTCCCATAGTTCATTGAACGGTTTCAAATTTTTATTGCGCTAAGCGAGTTTGCGGGGTCGTGCGAGAGGCGCCGCCGTCAACGGCACGTGCAGGCCCTAGTCCAGCAGTGGATGGAGCACGCCTGTTAAATGATGTTGATGATGAAATTTTACTTCCCGATTGTCTTTTAAACTTTGCAGTTCTCGAGAAGAAGATTTCGAGCCGTGCGAGCAGAGAGGAGCTGATTCGAAAAGGAGTCTTGAAGGAGCTCGCCGGGACAGGTGAGCGCCTCCACTGCTGCTGCCATCACCGGCCGGGCACCGCCACCCAAACAGAAAAGTAATAAATAAATAAATAAAATACACGAATTTGTCAGGGTTCCAAATTTTTGGAAATGACACAAAAATTACCCCGCAAAATAACTCAAATTGGGATCGCACGGAGCAGCAATATTGCCCCTATGTACGGTGCAAAAGAAGTTCAACGTACATACCCACCCACTGACCCACACACACACTCACCCACTCACACCCGCACCTCCGATTAGCACGGTTGGCTACGTACGGTGCAAAAGAAGTCCAGCATACATTCAGTACATAATTCAGAAAGTGAAATAAAGAATGAAATCAAGTTGGGCATGGACATCAGAGGACGGCTATGTGAGATTAACGAGAGAATTGAGGCCGATAGAGGGAAGGGGATGGAGAGGGAGACTGGGAATTAAATGATGGGGGCGAGATGAGAAGCCCTTTTTCAGAAGTGACAAAAATTGATAGCTCAACGAAGCGGCTTATCACGTGGAAATTTATAGCAGCCAAATACTCCAGCGCCGTCGTTCGTGATGATCGCCATGCGCCAGACGAATGGCGCGGACACCAAATGTGACTTGACTATTATTATTATTATTACTCTGCTGACTGCGAGCATTCGGGAAGGACATTCCCCTAACAACCTCGTGAAAATAACTCTTGAGAGCGGCACAGTCGGGACGTGACCGTGACGTATTTATTAAACGACCAAAAAAAGCACCGCCGCTCTGAAGGTCGTGCGGGCGCGAACGTGAGCAGGCGGCGAGAGCGTTGCTGCAGCAGGGCGAGGGATACGCCCGGTGCCACGCCGTGCTGTATCATCCGCCCGTCGTCCTCGTCCTTTACCGCGTAACGTCGCTTTCACGTAACCGAAGCTAAAATCTGAAACTATTTTTTATTTTAACCCCCCACTGAGCTGTGCAGCTCTTTTTCAGAAGCGACCTGGCTATCGCGAATATAGCCCAACGAAGTGGCTTATTATCATCGCGTGAAAGTTTCTAGCAGCGGCCAAAAACTCTGAACGCGTGATGTTGATTCTAAATGCGGAGGGAAAAACTGGAGGGCCCGGTGGAAAATCCACGCCAACACGGGGAGAGAGAGAAAGATGCAAACTGCAAATATACAGCAGCAGGCGTAAGGGTCGGGATCGAACCCACAACCTCCTGCATATCATCCATGAAAGAGTTTTTTTTTGTTAGATCGTGTAAATATAAATGTGTCGTTAAACCCGCCACCACCCGACGCAGCTAATTAGTAAGGTTTGTAACGTAAACAAAACGTGCCAATTAGTTATGAATTCAGCACTCACCGGTTGTGTGTTGGAGGGTAAACCCACTACAACATTTACAATTCGACTACCGTGACGTTTCGCCGGTAATTACAACAACAACAATAACCAGCCTCGTCACGCGACAACCAGAATTGTGGAGAAATCTTCCTCCTGTTTCAGGTCAGTTCATCAACATACATAATGTATGTACATTACATATGTACATTCTGCATACCGGGCGAGGGAGTTTAACATCTCACCACCACGGCACCCCAAAGCCGACAATGTGCAGCGGTCCGCTCCCGCCCCCCCTTGTTCCATTCATCAGAAAAAATATACCAAGATCCCCTCTATAGCCTTAGCAGACTGTTGGGGCAAGTGCTGCTTCGTGAGCACTTATTTAGTCCGCCACGGCACACGAGGGCATGGTATGGCCTGAACCCACACCTGGCCGTCTTTGCCTCCCCATGACGTATTTACACACCACATCAGATACTAATTTAAGGCTGAGTCGACCTAGGGGAGACCTAGGACCGGTTCATAAATTCGCTGCCACTCTTACTTGTCGTAGCTGGGAATAAAACTGGGGCCGCCACGTTCATTGCGCAGTGCACTAACCACTACACTACTGCTCCTTGCAATAGACGTGTGTGTACGCACACACGGAATATGCATTTAATGTCTACTCCCCGGGGTTAAGGCTCGCCGAGGATGTCCTTAAAACATAAACAGCATTGCCCTTTAAAACAAACACATTCAGATTCATATGTGAATGTTTAAATACTCAAAAACGCAAAATTAGCCAAATTACCAATTGATTGAAACGTTGAGCGATTAAAATAAATCGCCCACAATGTTTTTTAATTTAACCATGAATGTTACTTGAACCAAAAACCCACAAAGAAATCAAGTTTTGCCCCCAAAACATCTGAATATTCAGAATCTGGAAGATTCAATACAAACTCATCCCAAACCCCAGCGCGTGCACGTGTGTCCAGGAGAGATCTATGAAGTCCCCGTGCACCCTTGAGAGGGAATATAAACACTTGTCACGAGGATTCTGCTTTGTGCACAACGCACACTTTGTTGCCTCTTGAAATCCCTTTTGTCAGAGCCAGCAGAAGAACACTTATCGGCAGAGGCTATTTTTAGAATGATGATTTGTCGCCTTGCGACCGCACGCGGTACAGGTGCTGCCACCTTGCGAGCCGCGTCTCTCTCTCCATCGCAAGGGGCTGGGGAATGGCTCAAAGGCTCACGAGCTCATGGGCTCACGGGCTCATCGTGATTCTCGGCCGCTCGTTGGCTCCGGTGTACGTCTCGTTTCGCGTACACGTGACCCGGCGTAACGCAATTACCGTCGGAACACTGGCATCCCGTGTCAGGGCGTCTCGGTTCAAGCATCTCTTCTGAAAGCATTTTCGCTACAATTGGAGGATTCCCATCAGCGTGACCTCCTTGACTTGAGTGTCCCATCTTCAGATCGCACGCGGCTCTCAGAGACCCCAGGGGCAGCTGGCGATGAGACGTCAGGCGAATACGTCTCTCAGCAGCTGCGGTGCGTGTGGCCACTCGGCTGACGTGCCGTGCCCCCTTGCCGTGGCTTTTCGGTGGCCTTCGCGTGATGCACCGAGGGACAAATGAGGACTTGAGAATTAAAAGCAGGGTAACAGATGTTTCCCAGGCAGGGGGCTTTTGGCTGGCCATCGAACAAAGACGGTCACCGCATCGCGCGCTTTCAGGCGCCCTTCTGCGGCCGTCTGGAATCCCCTTCCTTCCGATAATAGGACCCCACTGGAGCTATGCACTTTTAAATATAAATAGAAAACTGATTTCTTTGGAACTCCTTTTTGTGTTTAGTTTGTTGTCCTTCCTCCGCACCTCCGATGAGCACGGTTGGCTACGTACGGTGTGAAAGAAGTTGAGCATACATAATTCACGAAATGAAAACAAGCTGAAATTAGGTTGGGCAAGGACATTGGATGATGAATGTGCAAGAATAACGAGGGAAAGGAGGCCAATAGAGGGAAGGGAATGGAGTGGGAGACAAGAAATGAGATGGTGGGGACCAGATGCGGAGGAGCGCATTGGATGGAGGTAGCAAGAGATTGTGAAACGAAACTATTTTTATTTTACCAGGTAAGGCCCACTCCATGTTTATAAATGTGGAGGGAAAAACCGGAGGACCCGAAAAAAAATCAATACGACCATGGGGAGAGAGACACGCAAACTCCAAATATACAGCAGCAGGCGTCAGGGTCGGGGTCGCACCCACGACCTCCTGTAGACCAGGCGAGGTAGTGAACATCTCCTAGCCACTGGGAAGAGGAAGGATTGGGAGTGGCCATTGCCCAGCACTGGGATGTTATCAGCTAAGAGAGAAAATACAGGCGGTCCCCGGGTGACGGAAGGGTTAGGTTCCCGAGAACGATGCATAACCCGAAATTTCCTTGTGTCGGAAACGGAAAAATGTTTCCCCCAAAATCCCATGGCCAGAAATGGTTGTGCCTACTCTACCGTCTTCTCTCAGTATTGTCTCGCGCTGTCGTCCGTTTTCTATCGCTACCTGTTCCGTATCGCTGTACATACGCTCTGCACTTTCATTTAATCGAATATCTACCTGAACACTCCCCATTATGAAACTAGTAGAGCATATGCTGTATCCAATTGTTTATGAATACCACGAAACATTGTAATAGTAATTGTTAACAGAAGGCAGTCACTTCCGAATGTTCCTTTACTGGTGCATTAGGCTAGGCCTCGACTTCCCCATTCGCTGTATGCTGAGACCATGCGCAATTGAAGTGTAAGTGTGTTAAATAAAGCACGTACAGTAAATAACTCATGAAATAAAGTTAAAATTAAGAAAACTAGCAATAGAAACCTGGGAAAAGTTCTGAGCATAGAAAAAAACAATTATGTAATGCTACAAAAGGAAAATAATTACGTGATGCTACAAAAAATTCCATTTAGCTTAATCCGGTGAAACTCGGGCTCGGTGAAGGCGGCGTTTTTGTGGAGTGAAGCGTAAGGTGGCCCATGTCACGCCTCGCTCCGTGGTATTCATCCGCAACCTCACCGCGCTGCACTACTTGCTCTAACGCACAAACATTCCGCGTATAGATTTTTTAAAAACATGACTTATGGAAGAATTTCTGTAAAGTCGGATTTCCGTAAGTCGGGTCTTCCGCAACCCGGGGACTTACTATAACGTGTGCGGCGTGCCAATAAGCTGATGTGCGTGGTGTGCAGGAGGTCGTGGGTTCGACCCCGACCCTGACGCCTGGATATTTGGAGTTTGAATGTTCTCACCGTGGTCGCGTGGGTTTTTCTCCGGATCTTCCGGTTTTTCCCTCCTCACTAAGAAACGCGCGTATAGATTTTTTGGCTGCCATAAACTTCCACATTGTAAGCCACTTGCTTTGAGCTGTCATTTGTGAACAGGTCGCTTCTGAAAAAGATCTACACATCTCAGTGAGCCTTAACTGGTAAAATAAAAAAATAGTGGTCGTTTCAGTCGTGTTAAGTATTTACTGTTTAATGTTATTAAATAAATCAAAGCATTTTGTCAATTATAATATCATGGTTATTCCATACACGGTAAAGGTGCGGCTCTGTAATTCTGTCACTCATGCCGCTATTGGCAGAAGATCCTGCACGAGAAGGAATGTAAACCAGCATCTGTTCTCAACCTTATTTAGCTACTGCTGTTACCCCCCTTGTTGAATTTTTGTTTCAACCGAGTTACAGCCGCTTGCCTGCGCCCAACATGGTTCTGAGAAATAAATGCGCCAAAGGTGAACGTCAATATTTTAACCGATTGTCCATTTTTGTGAGGTATATCCTAAGTAGCCAGTCAGTGCAAGCGAATAAAGAAAATTCAACGGACGCTCTGCACGCATGACGTAGATTGTTCGTGCACGCTGGTTCCTCTTGGAAATTGCGAATGATCAATGAGTTTATAAAGGCCTTTCATATCGTTTTAGGCTACCATATGGATCTACATTTTATCGTCGTTATTTTAAGTTGGCAGATTCATACATAACTATTTACCAATGACTCATGTATTATATAATTTCACGTATTTATAAATCACCTCACGTACCCCCTGAGACATTGCGATGTGTACCCCAAGGGGCCCGCGTACCCCCAGTTGAGAACCACTGCTCTGGAGGGTCCATCTTGTGGGTATTTGGCCTACTCTTCCATGCTGTGAAGGCATCTTTGTGTAATGCGGGCGTAAACGGCTTCGCGGATATGACGTCATGGGGGGGAGGAGTTAGGTCACGTGGGAGAGAGGGGTGAGGTCTTAAGGGAGAGATACCGGAATAGACGGGAGAGTGTGGGGGATAGAGTTAGAGTGAGGCCACGCAGGGCGGAGGTTGGAGAGTGGCGAGATCGCCACACACGCAGAGTAAGACTCGGCACCGTCGGCCAGCGGTGACCGAGCACGGAGGAACGAGGAGCAGCGGTGGAGCTGCAGTGAGGGCAGCCGGAGGACTGCACAGGGGATCTGCAGCGGAGCTGCAGGAGCGAGGAGGCTACGGAAGCGAAGGCAGCTGTGGAGTTGCCAAGCGGAGGGGCTCTGAGCGAGGGCCGTGTGGGACAAGTGTAAGAACCCAAATAAAGGACAACGGAGACAGACCCAGTGATCGAGTCCTTTATTACACTGGTGTCAGAAGTGAAACGGCATGTCAAAACAGCTCAGAAAAAAGACGATTCCTGCGCCATCATCTGCATCTTCATCCGACGACGACGACCTTCCTCAGGCGGTGGACTTGCCTGCGATGGAAGAGGAGATCCATGCGGGAACGAGTACGGGTCCGGGAGTCCAAGATGTCGCCGCGTCGGTGGACCCATCTGCCCCAGAGGACGCGGATTGGCGATGGAGGCAGATGGCGGCGCAGCTGGAGACGCTGAAAATCGTGCTCGCGCAATTGTGCGAGCTCGTCACGCCGAGGACGGCGTTGGGGAGAGCCGATGGAGGTCCGCAGGTTGCTGCCTTGCCTCCGCTGTCGGCGCCATCGGCCACGCGGCAAGAAGACGCCATCTTGGGCGTGGCAGGAGAAGAACGGCGGGAAGCCGCCATCTTGTGCTCTCCGCGGCGAGGGGCCGCCATCTTGAACACGTTGCGATGTGACGCCATTTTGAATATGCCTCCTGGTGAGTCATCGGCTGAGGACGGTGCAACAAGGAGTCGGAGTCGTCATCTCACGACCGTTAAAGAATTCTCCATCGGGCGCGATTGGAGTGCTTTCGCCTGCAGATTTTTGGCGGCGGTACGCTCAGCAAGGTGGACAGACGCTGAGGCATTGGAGGTTTTACCGACTCTTCTCGATGACGAGTCAGTGAGATTCTTCCGTTCTATAAAGGCCGAGAAGAAGAAAACATTGAGAGGAGTTTTCGACGAGATGGCAGATGCATATGAGCCACCGGATGATGCTCATCGCCGGTTTGTTCAATGTCAGCGAGCACCCGAGGAGTCGCCGGTGGCATACAGGGGTGCGGTATTGGAGTTGGCCATGGCTGCATACCCGGAGACGGAGCCTGACCTTCTCGAACTTCTCATCTTGGGTAAGATGCTCGAGCTGTCCCGGGATTTGGGGATTCCTATGCCGGTGTGTGGCCACGAAAAGCTCACGTCCCGGGCGGCCGCTAAATGTCTTGATGCCCAGTTCAACCTGCGCCGTTGGAAGCAAGTCACGGCGTGGACGGGGGGGCCCATCGTCGATTGAGGTGCCGTGGGTTGGGATCCCAAAAAGGCGGTGTACGTTCCTGACGGGGGGGGCCCGCAGGAGCTGACGGCTGCCTCTGCTCAGTGGTCGGCCCGCAGTAGGCCGGGGCCGCGATCTGCGCCGCCGCCATGGGAGCGTCGGGACGGGGGGCCTGCGGCGCGGCGCAACGACATCGACTGCTTCCGCTGCGGCCGTAAAGGCCATTACGCCAGGGACTGCTGGGCCCGTGTCCCGGGTCCGCCCCAGCAAGAGGCCTCGACAGCGGACGTGCCACAGAAGGATCCTCCAGGACAGGCAAGTCGGTGCGCACCAGACACCCGGCAAGGCTTGACACCTCACTCATCACCGTTGTCGTGCGATCCGGGTGTTGTTAATAACGGGGGGAGGCCATCGACTGGGCCACGTCGCTCAGTAACGCAGTGGCGTAAATTGGCACGGCGGGTCGTCGCGGCCGCTACTGGTTCGTCCACGGTACCTGGTTCTATACAAGGGGTGGACGTGCGTATTTTAGTGGATTCCGGGGCGTCCGCGTCCATTATATTGGATGTAATTTTCCATCTGTTGGACATCCCACCTGAGGCCGTGCGTCCGGTTTATGATTCCTGCGTCGCTGCCAACGGGGGTAGCATGGGCATTGTGGGCCAGGTGGACGCTAAAATATCTATTGGGGGAGTGTCGGCCTCGGGAATTGTGTTAATTTCGAGGTCCCTTGCGGTTCCTTGCTTGTTGGGAACTGACTTCCTGGCCAAGATGCCCATTCTAATTCGAATTAATCAAAACTGCATTGAATTACTGGGTGGCCGAAAAATTACATTTCTACCGTCGCCCTGGGGGCGACCTGCTCCGGTCGCTCAGGTGCAGGCGCTGTCCGAGGTATCTGTTGATATTCCACCTGGCTCACAGATGCTTATCCCCTTGCGATATCGGAAGCCTGTACCTTGTCGTCAGGGTGCAATTGGGGTTTTGTTGTCGCCGTCCGCCACCATAACGGGCGGAGCGGCGCTCGTTGGGGCGCAAACTATTGTCCGGCCAGACCAGCAGCTGTTTCTGCAGGTGCTTAAGGCAAGTACCGAAAATGTGTGTGTGCCGGCTGGTACGGTTGTGGCACATGCCACTACGGCGTTTACGGCACAAGATCATCTGGGCAGCCAGGTCATGGTTGGTGGTGTTTCAGGTCCTGGTGCCGCAGATAATCGCTGGATCGCCGAATTGTGTGGGGAAAATTCTTCCCTTTTCGGTGAACAACGTTGCGCGCTTCGCAAATTATTATTGAGTTATTCTGATGTGTTTAGCTCCGACGATTTGGACTTGGGACGCACCTCGTTGCTTTACCATCATATTGACACAGGGGACGCTGCCCCTATTCGGCTAAACTCGCATCGGATGAGTCCGGCGGAGCGAGATCAGGTTCGAGGGGCAGTGGATGACATGTTGGCTGCGGACATAATATCTCCATCTAACAGCCCATGGGGCGCGCCTGTTGTTTTGGTTAAAAAGAAGGATGGCAAATTGCGATTTTGTGTCGACTTTCGAAAATTTAATAAAGTGTCTGTGGCGGATGCGTACCCCCTGCCGCGTATGGACGACTCCCTCGATGCCTTGTCGGGGGCGAAGTTCTTTTCAACGCTAGATCTCTCTTCGGGATTCTGGCAGCTTCCCCTTGACGAGCCCTCGCGGGAGAAGACTGCTTTCCGTACGCCGCAGGGGTTATTCCAATTTAATTGTCTTCCGATGGGGTTGAATGCTGCCCCTGCCACATTTCAAAGGTTGATGGAGTTGGTGTTAACGGGGTTGCAGTGGGAGACATGTCTGATATATTTAGATGATATTATCGTCTTCAGCCGCACATTTGATGAGCATTTACTGCGGTTGGAGGCGGTGTTCGCCAGGATGCGTTCCGCAAATTTGAAATTTAAGCCTAAGAAATGTCACCTACTGCAACGGTCCGTGCGCTATTTGGGGCATATCGTCAGTGCGGACAGGGTGGCCACGGATCCGGACAAGACAGCATGCGTCCGTGACTGGCCAACCCCGGCCACGGTGGGGGATGTACGTCGGTTTTTGGGGTTTGCCTCATATTATCAGAGGTTTGTTCCGGATTTCGCGACGATCGCGAGGCCCTTGCACCTCCTTACGGGTAAAGGAAGGAAATTTGCTTGGGGACCGCCAGAAGAGGCGGCGTTTCAGGGCCTGCGCGATCGACTGGCTACGGCACCGACGTTGGATTATCCTGATTTCGATCACCCCTTCATTCTGGATACGGACGCGAGTGACATGGGCATTGGGGCCGTGTTCTCTCAGTCAAAAGGTGGTGTGGAGCGCGTGGTGGCGTACGGTAGCCGGCTTTTGTCTCCCGCAGAAACCCGCTACTGCGTCACATGCAGGGAACTTTTGGCAATTGTTTTCTTTCTCCGCCAATTTCGACCGTATCTCTCCGGTCGTTCGTTTATTGTACGCACGGATCATGCGGCCTTGCAGTATGCTCTCAAGATGGACCAACCATCCGGCCAGTTGGCGCGGTGGTTGGACACGCTGCAAGAATTTTCCTTCCAAATTCACCATCGGAAGGGTGTGCGTCACGCGAATGCGGACGCGCTTTCTAGGTTGCCGCAGCGATCCCCTTGCGCGTGCGCGTCTGGGACGCATAGATGTGCGCCGATTCAGCAACCCCCTCAGCCTGTTGCGTTGGCGGTCGACGTGCCTGACGCTCCAAAGGAGCCGGGACCGGCTGATGGGATTTTGAATCTTCCAAGGGCTGTGTGGATTCGGGAACAAATGTTGGATGATTCATTTGTCACGTTATGGAATCGGACTGCGAAGAAGAGTGGGGGACTGGGTACGGGGGGTATGCCGGAAACCGCTCTCCGCGATGGTCTGCTGATGTGGAGGGAAGGGTTACAGGAACGCTGGCGTCTGGTTGTACCGGCATCCTTGCGGTACGAATTGATTAGGACTCTGCATGGGGACACGCTTTTACATCTGGGGGTGCAGAAGACCCGATTGACGCTGCAGCGAGACTACTTTTGGCACGGCATGACAACGGATGTCGTCGGTCACGTTCGCGCGTGTCCCGATTGTGCCCGGCGAAAACCACCTAAACAACTATATGTGCCGCCCATACAGCCTATTCAGGTGTCTAGAGTTAACGAATTGGTGGCGTTGGACATTTTGGGACCCTTCCCGCCATCCGCTAAGGGTAATAAATACTTGCTAGTTGGGGTGGAGTACCTCTCCCGCTGGCCGATGGTCTGGCCTTTGCCTGACCAGTCAGTGGCGTCTATCACAGACGCCTTTCTATTCGGGTACGTTATGGACAAGGGGGCGCCGGAGAGGCTCCTCACAGACCAAGGCCGGAATTTTTCTTCTAAATTATTGGGGGAGGTGTGTGCGGCTCTTGGAACTAAAAAGATACGGACATCTCCCTACCACCCACAAACGGATGGTATGGTCGAACGGCTAAATCGGACTTTGTCCGCCATGTTGTGTCACACCGTGAGTGAAAAACAATTGGATTGGGATTTGCATATCCCTGGGGTACTTTCGGCATACCGAATGACGCCGCATGCGGCTACAGGATATTCTCCGTTTTTCCTTATGTACGGTCGCGAAAACGTGCCGCCAATGGATGTGCAGTTGGGAACTGGAGTGAGGGGACCTGCTAAGCCTCTTCCTGATTACATTCAGGATACCGTTCGCCGGGTTACTGAGGCGCGGGAAGGGGCCCGCATGGCTACTGCCAAAGCCCAGGCCCGGAACGAGCGGTGTGCTCGACGCTCAAAGGGGGAGTGCCCCTGGAAGGTGGGGGACATGGCCTGGCTCCATTGCCCGCAGGTGAGGCCAGGTACCTCTCCTAAATTACACAAACCATGGCAAGGGCCGGTTCGCCTCATCGAGGTTCCCAACCCACAGTCCGCGCGTGTTCGGTTTGGATCTCGGCGTTGGTTCGTTCACACGTCGCGCTTGAAACCATATGTGGCCCCTCGAAACGATGCGTCATCTCCTGATGTTGCCTTGCCGGGGTCTGTGGCTGCCGACTCATCCTTGCTTGTGCCTGTTGACCTTGCAAGAGCGCCTGTCGTGCCTTTTACAGACAAGCCGGCCGTGACATTGCTGGAGACAGGAGACTCTACTCGGGGTGTGCCTACCACGGCTGCGGAGACTCCGAGCCCCGCCGCCCTTCCGACCCCGTCGCAGACACGATCGCGACGCACCCCCGACGCTGGGCCTTCAGGGACACGGGACCGGGACGTTGACGGGCCTCCAATAGCGACAGGAGGACTTCATCCTGTCGCTCCTAAAACCCCGTCACGTTCCCGGTCTGCAGGAGGGCCGCCGGCCGTCCGGGACGGACCGGCGACCCGAACGCGCTCAAAGTCCCTTACATTTCGTTGAATTTTACTGTTGTGTTTTGTTGTTGTTGTTATATTTATTGTATGCTTCGTTGTCCTTGAATGTGTGATGGTTGTGTTCGCTCGCATTACTTGTCTCGTTATTGTTCAGCCGAGGTCGGCTGGATTTTCTCTACGGGGGAGGGTGGTGTAATGCGGGCGTAAACGGCTTCGCGGATATGACGTCATGGGGGGGAGGAGTTAGGTCACGTGGAAGAGAGGGGTGAGGTCTTAAGGGAGAGATACCGGAAGAGACGGGAGAGTGTGGGGGATAGAGTTAGAGTGAGGCCAAGCAGGGCGGAGGTTGGAGAGTGGTGAGATCGCCACACACGCAGAGTAAGACTCGGCACCGTCGGCCAGCGGTGACCGAGCACGGAGGAACGAGGAGCAGCGGTGGAGCTGCAGTGAGGGCAGCCGGAGGACTGCACAGGGGATCTGCAGCGGAGCTGCAGGAGCGAGGAGGCTACGGGAGCGAAGGCAGCTGTGGAGTTGCCAAGCGGAGGGGCTCTGAGCGAGGGCCGTGTGGGACAAGTGTAAGAACCCAAATAAAGGACAACGGAGACAGACCCAGTGATCGAGTCCTTTATTACATTTGGAATGGGTGGGAGTGCCCACACTGCATGCCACCACTCTGCTGACCGACTTGTTTGCGTCTTTCCCCGGTGCCAGACGACCAGACGCCGTCACCATCCGAAACCTCCGAGGAAGAGGCTCATGGGACTCCTGGAGCGGCCAATCAAGAGGCAGAGGCACAGGAAGGTGCGGAGACTCCTGAACATAGCCAATCGGATCCCACAAGTGAGGACCAAGATAAAAGCAAAGGTACATGTGCTTTGCCTGGAAGATAAAAAATAAAAGCCTTTGGGTCGATCTTTGCAGTTGTGTCACACGGTCGCTGTTGAAACTTGCTGACCCGCCCATATTGGAGATCTGTGAGAAAGAGCTTCAGAGCTCCTCGGATTCCTCCGGCAATCCAAATAAATGCTCGGAGGATTCCTACTGAAGTCCGGTATAGCACCGTCTTAGTTTGGCTAAATTCCAGCTCTTAGAATTAAAAGTGTCAGTTTGATGAACAATTTACACTGTGGCAGGGCCGTGTGGAAAAGCGTTGTCCTCTACTCTCAACCAGGCATTCCCGGGCAAAATAAACACATTGTCCTGCGGAGGGAGCTGGTAGGAACATTGAGTTGCTCGGTCAATGGCCAGGGTCAACGGCGGCGTGGTGTATTCCGCAAATATGGCCGACTGTGAGGGCGGGCACAAGCCGGCGTGAGTAGGTTAAACGTTGAGTTTTATAAGGGCACCACGGGGTGACCAGCCCCTCCCCACCCAGCCCCACCCTCCCCTCCCCACCCAGCCCCACCCTCCCCACCCTCCCCTCCCCACCCAGCCCCTCCCCACCCAGCCCCTCCCTGCACGACGGACGGACACAATAATCTCCTGTGGGCTGGTGGAACCAGTGGGTTCCTACCAGCATTTCAGAATTCCCTCCTGCTTTACTCACAGCACACACGCACACTGTTTGTTCTCGTAACATTCTGACCTGCCCCGACTGGACATCTGTGAAAAAGAGCTTTATAGCTGATCGGATTCCTCCAGTATAAATAAATCATCTGAAGAAAAAAAAAATTCTGATTTATATATAGATATTGCTACCACCATGGTTCCTGTTCCCGTGAACTCCACTCTCGTTGATTCCTCCACCTGTGTTGAAGACTCGGTCTCTAGCAGACGCTGACTGCTGCGCCTCATCCATCGAACTGTGTTCAACCACCACCAACACTGCCGATTACAACACGCTCATGCACTCACTCACCCACACACAACACACGGGCAGACGTGCACGTAACCTGTCGACTTGGAACGTTGCACCAACGTCGGGTCCAACAGTTCCAAGCACGTGCCAACATTGGGCAACGTCACTTGGTTTCACTGGGTATAGATGCAAAGACAAAGATCCCCCGTATAGCCTTAACAGACTGTAGGGGCAAGTGCTGTTAGTGAGCACCTATGAAGGCCGGCACGGCACACAAGGGGGTGGGTGGCCAGCACCGCACCCGACCGCCTTTGCCTCCCCAGTGGCAATGTTTTTCACATCACACCAGGTACTCATTTGAGGCTAAGTCGACCTAGGAGAGTCCAAGAACCGGTTCAGATAATCGTCACTCGTGTTGGCCATGAGTGGGTTAGTAGCGCAGCGCACTAACCGCTGCACTACCACTCCCTCAGCCACCCACTCACCTACTCACGCAAACACCATACTTCAGATCAAAACCACCCACCCTCCACACTGCAGGTCAAAACACTTCTCTCTCCCCTTCTTCCCTCGCACCACTCCACTCTGGATTCTCTCTCTCGCCATCTCTCCCCCCCCCCGCCCCCTCCCCCCCTAAAGCTCGTCCGATAATACCGGTCCCCGACCCATCCCACAGAAACCAAGGACGCCAGCGGGAGCCAAACAGACGAACAGACGCAGCCCGCGTCGCCCGCGCAGCCCAGGAGGTCGGTGGGCCAGGCGCCGGAGGCGGCGGCCGATGCGGCACACCCGACCAAGGAGGCCAGTAGCGGCTGCCCGGCCAAGCAGCCGCCGGCCCTTCCCCCGAAGCCCTCGACCGCCGGCGGCGGCAGTGGGGCCAAGACGGCCGCCGCTCTAAGCGCAGGTAAGTTCCCTGCCGCCCGTTTAGCCGGTCCGCCGCTGGGCGAGCGCCGTCCCCCACCGTACCTCGCCAGCCCGCCGGGTCAGCGCGGGGCTGGCGAGGGCGGGCGAGGGCGGGCGAGGGTGCGTTTGCAGCGACGGGTGTTTGGCTGCTCCGCTCTCTGCCGCGGGAGGGAGTTGTCCCCGCCAATGAAGGGTGATCCTGTCCATGGCTCATTCTGCGGGGGGTTCTCACCTGGCCATATGTGGGAAGCCAATAGTGGTTTCCCTATGGATAGGGGCACCATGGTGACGAGATGTTATCTACCTCGCCTGGTATGCAGGAGGTCGTGGGTTCGATCCGAACCCTGACATGTTTTGCATATTCTCCCTGTGGTTGCGTGGATTTTTCTCCAGGTCGTCCGGGTTTTCCCTCTACATTTAGAAACATGCTTTTAGAGTATTGTTGGTGCTATAAATGTCCACGTGATAAGCCACGTGGTTGATCTATCCTTTGTGGCCAGGTCACTTCTGAAAAAGAGCTACATAGCTCAGTGGGACCTTGCCTGGTAAAATAGAGTTTAGTTTTTCTTAAAAAATGTTTGACAGTTTCGTTGTATTGCTGGGCCACAGCAATGCCCACATCCCCGAGAATAAAAAAAATAGAAAATGCACAAAATCCTTGTTCTACATGACATATGTTAGTTAAACATCGCCAGTGATTAGGAGGTCGATGTCGGAGTTCTAATTGAAAGCCACTCATGGTTCCCTGTCTGCACGGAAACGGTTTAGTTGAGATCGACTCACCCCACCAAATTAATGGGAAATTTCCACCACTGGCTCATGGCCGTGACACGGAGATGAGCACCGTCTCATTTGAGCAGCAAATCGCTTTGGACACGGAGGGCGGCGTGAGTCTCGCTGTGCGATCGTGGTAAGTGGACCAGGCGCTTTATGCAAGCAGCTGACGCGAGTCCCCTGCATTGACATGGAACCTCCAGAGGCAGTGTCGCTGCTGAAGGGCCTCGGTAAAAACTTGATGCTTGTCGACAGGCTCGATGCCTGAATTATTCTGAAGCCCAGGTTTGGATGCTCAGGGTTGCTCGGGGTTGCTCAGGGTTACTCAGGGTTGCTCGTCTCTCCGCTGCAGGCGAGTGCTCGGGGCCACCCCAGAAGGGCCCGGGGTCGACCAGGGCCTCTCCGCCCGCGGCCTACAAGCGCATGGGCGTCTGCTTCGCGCCGGCCTCCATGGAGTCGGCCATCCTGCGCATGCAGCAGCAGCTGGCGGTACGCTGCGTACGCACGACACGCACAGCACCTGCTGCACGCCCGCGCGGTGCCTTGTGCCCTGTGCACACTCACGGCGTTGGGATACTCTGCGCACACACGGGGCACACACACTACACGGAACACGCCGTGCACACTACATGGCACACGCTCCGCACCTCCGATTAGCACGGTTGGCTATGTACGGTGTGAAAGAAGTTCAACGTACATACATACACACTCACCCACACACTCACCCACTCATCCACCCACTCACCCCCCGCAACTCCGATTAGCAACGGTTGGCTACGTACGGTGCGAAAGAAGTTCAACGTACATACACAGTCATCCACCCACTCACCCACACACACTCACCCCCGTACTTCCTGTTAACACCGTCGGCTATGTACGGTGCAAAAGAAGTTTAACGTACATATGTACAGTCTTCTTAGGAGGTGTAAAGGGAAACGACGTGCCAACGTGCGGCAACGCAGCCGGAACCCGTCACCAAGCTCTGTGGCCCCTACATTGGGACGTTAGCGAGTGATGAAACGGGTGGGATGACACCAAAGTTCCCCCGGAGAAAACCTATGCGTGCCAAAGAGACTCTATCCCCGTACTGATGGAAACAGTCGGAGATTCATCCACCTGCTGTACCTGGCAGCCAGGGTATGTCAACCCGGACGCCCATGGGAAGGGGAATTCGTGACGTGTGTGAGTGATCCACAGTGCTGGATTGCAGACCGCGTGCGTAGCCACCGCCACCACCACCACCACCACGACCACCCAACTGAGTACCAGTGAACTTTCAGCGAGCTCTCGCCTGGTTAAACAAAGATACAACAACAAATACATTTCTTTGACAAGTCTATGCAAATTCATAGTTTTCTTGATTGGAAACTGGCTTGCACGTGAGAACTTTTACTTGCTGGAAATGGCGATAATTTGAGACAGCAGCATAATCACACTTGCCTTTGTGCACTCGCATGTGTCATTGCAACCTCGTTAATTACGTAACATTCTCTTTCATCCAATGATTCCCCTAACATGGATAATTGGCCTAAAAGTCACGAGCGTGTCAGACGTTGCATAACGTTTTGATTATTTCGGGTGCCGCTTGCGAAAGCGTTTTATGAAGAGTTATCTTGAAAAGAGCTGGAATATTCTAATTCATGCCTTTAACAATACAGGCTTTTTAGATTATACTTTTTTTACAACGGCAACTTGGGTGACCGCACTTTCTCAAGGGCAGTTTCAAATACCTTACAATGTAGTTGTGCTTTTCTGCTCCTGGTCTGCCTCCAACACACACGTTTTAGATAATATTTGGTGGTGTTTTTTATGTTTGGCACAACATTCCCATGCTGCTAGATTTTGGCTGGGTCTTTCCGAGTTCGGTGACCCGTAAAACAATACCGCACACCACATCCAGTATGCCTCTTACTGTGGCTGGTCCGACACTGGTCTGACACTGGTCTGACACCGGTGAGACAAGGGCATAAAGAAGGCTGCTGCCTCTGGTGTAGGCCAATCAGCTTCAAAGACAAATACATATATTATCAGAGCATGTTTGTTTGCATGTTCACCACTAGAATGTGTGGTTAATGCAGACTTGAGTCCTTGCAAAAGGTTTATATTTGCCAGAAAGGGTATAAAAGCTATTGTTATATTTTCATACTTTGGTACTGGCAAAAAAGTCCCATTTTGTAGCTGCTCACCACGAGCTATAAATGCTCTGAGAGTGGCATTGTCTTTGTACTGTTCACCTTCTGGCGTTCTCTGGTCTGACACTGGTGAGACTAGGCCGTAAAGAAGGCTTTCTCTGGTGTAGGCCAATCAGTTTCAAAGACATTGTATATATTTTCAGAGCTTGTGTGTTTGCATGTTCACCACGCGTACGTGTGGTTAATGCAGGACTTGATTCCTTGAAAGAGGTATGTATTTGGTGTTTGAACATCTTAACAGCTGTTTTATTGCCAGAAAGGGTAAAACCTATTTTTTCTTAAATCAAAAATACATCATTACCATTGTGGGGTTATAATCAACATGGTCACCCACAGGCTTCATCGGCCGCAAGGCCCAGCGGGGGCCTGCACTTCCTTTCTCAGCCTGCCAGCTTGCCTGGTTGCCAGCCGACTCAGCAGAGTCCACAGAGCTCGCAGCCCCAGCAGCCCCAGCTCCATCATCAGCCCCATCAGCAGCAGCATCATCAGCAGCAGGCGCCGCCGTCTTCCTTGGCGTCGCAGGCGTTCCTCCTGCAGCCGCCCAGCAGCGTGATTGAGGAGCTGAACAGAGCGCTCGCCAAGGCTGCGCAGAGGATCGAGGGCTACACCGTGGCCATGCCGAGGTGTGGGCTGCCTGCTCCACCATCCCGAGTGGCGGCCCGGTTCAGACTTTTGCGCAGCGTTCGCGTTGCGATGCCGCATTGGTAGTGGCGCACAAATAACAAAAGCTCGCGTTCATCAGTCGCAACGACTGCCCTTGAAGTAACAGATGTAATAATAATGAGCGTCGCTTTGGGCGATGGCCCTTCTGTGTAGCGGAGAGATAGAGAGGCCAGAGTGGTTGAGTGAACAATAGAGACTGCACTGTGGGGGCTTTCATAGAAATGCCATTTGAAAGCGTTTCTAGATGAATAATCGAGAATTGTGCAGAGTGTTTGTGTGGAAGCTAAGGTTGTCGTCACATGCCCTGATTTGACCGGGAATGTCTGGGTTTCAGGTCAGCTGTCCATTGTACTCCTGAAGCATTTGTGTAAATCCCCGTTTTGTCCCGGGTTAAACATTTTTTCGTCCCAGGCAAACTTGAGAATTCCGCTCACCTCTCCCCGTATTAATCTTGATTTGAAGCTTTCGTGACTGCAGGAATTCATACTCTTTGGTTCTTTCGGTAAAGTCACATAGATAGAAAAATCACTAATAGATCACGACGTGTCGATCGCACCACAAGCAATCGTCTTCAGGTGAAAAAATACAGCAGGCGGACTGCTGAGGCAGGAAGAAATGTAGCGAGAGAGCTACTGCAGCCAAAGGGTATATACGTTTGAGGTGGGTACAACCCAAGGGTAAGTGGGCGGGGCTAGAGATGGAATTTGCAAGTAAATGTAGGAACCGGAACCTCACCACGGCGATGCCACGTCAGGTGGCCCTGTCAAGCGAAGCACCCCCTGGGCCCCGCGGACTGACGCTCTTCTCCGTGGGCCCGCTTGCTTCCTCCCCCGCAAAGGTCGACGTCGTCGCTGAGGCTGGAGAAGGAGTGCCCGACGCCGCGGACTACCAACACGGGCCTCGCGGACACGACGGAGGCTCCCCCGCCCGCGCCCGCTTCTGTGGCCTTTCCAGCGGAGGAGAACAAGGAGAACCGGGAGAACGACGGGGGGGGGCCCTGGCTGCACTGGGAGCACGGCGACGAGATCGAGGCCTACAGTACGTGGCGCGGCCATCGGCTAACGCATTGCCCGGAAAAATGCGTCGCAGATGACGGGACGCCGCGGTGGCTAGGAGACGTTTATTCCCTCGCCTGGTGTACAGGAGTTTGTGGGTTCGGTCCCGACCCTGACGCCTGCTGTGTATTTCGAGTTTGAATGTTCGCCCCGTGATCACGTGGACTTTTCTCCGGGTCCTCCGGTTTTGCCCTCCACATTTAGAAACATGCATTTAGAGTATTTGGCTGTAATACATTTCCGCATGATGAGCCACTTCATTGAGCTACCATTTGTTATAGCCAGGTCGCTTCTGAAAAAGAGCTCTACAGCTCAGTGGACCTTACCTGGTAAAAAAAAATGTTCAGTTGTACATCCTAGCTCGTCAGTCACAGCGATCTCCTCCTGCTGTTGAATTGAGCGTTGAGGCATAGGTGCTCATCTCCCTGCAGTGGTCGAAATTCCACGTTCCTTCGGGACAACCACCCTTGACCTCCCCCACAAAGTGGTTCTCAATTTTGTTGACCCCAGAGGGATGATGGACTGAGTTGGCTCCCAGCTAGGATTTGAACTTGATTGGTAAGCGCCTGGTTAAATACGCTGGGCAATTGATGGATTTACAGTCATAAGTTTGTGACCTTCAAACTGATTGGGTTTCATCAGCATGAACGAAGGGTCGGAGTTTGGCCTCATGAGAGTAACTCGCACAGGCCGAGTGTCCTGCTTGGGATGCTTCCCTGCTTCCCATCGCCTGCCGTTTACCCTGAGCAACAAGTTGGGACGACTGGCTTACTCGCTGACCATTCCCACTCCCCCATGAATCCTTACGTCCATCAGGCCTCCATTACATCCCCAACACTTTTACAGCTCTCCACCATTGATCCCTCATGCCAAGCCCAGGATAGCACGCTCATTGAGTGCACTGAAAGTGATATATCACCGTCTCCTCTACATGCCGATACATCTTCATTGATGGCCAAGTCGGCCAACTGCAACCTTGATTATTCTAAACCTGGAAGAAAAAAAATAATCCGTCTCTGCTAATAAGTTATATTTAATAGAAAATGTGTCTTGGTTCGTGAGGTCACAATCAACAACAGCTTGCATACAAACATAATTCGTGACCTTTGTTACGTCATTCTGTTCTGTTCAAGTGTGTGAATGGCAGCAATGCGTTCAGGGATACATTCCAATGTCGAGGTCTGTTAGCCACGACGAGAGGGTTTCACCAGAGAGAGAGAGAGTTCGTGTCGTGTCGCTCCTCCTCTGTTGAAGTAGGGCAGACCCCAGCGGGTTTATTACACAGTCCATAGTTTGGGTTGCATGGCCAGTCATGTTTTGGCTTGTTTTTAATGCATCTCTATGGGTCTCTATGTGCCTCTATGTATCTGAATGAGTATTTATACAAGTATCTTGAACTTCTTTCGCACCGTACATAGCCAACCGTGCTAATCGGAGGTGCGCGAGAAGGACTACAAACTAAACACAAAAATCGGTTCTACAGAAATGAGTTTTCAATCTCGATTATTTAAAGGTGGATAGCTCCAGTGGCTTCCTCACATCGGAAGGGAGAACGTTCCAGACGGCCGCGGAAGCGCATCTGAAAGCGCCGCGCGATACGGTGACCGTCTTTGTTCGATGGCTAGCCAAAAGCCGCTACCGCGAGGATGCCCAGAGTTTGCATGATGATGATTTGTGGCGACCACTTTGTGTGTATTGAGCACGACCTTAACGTGTATTCGTTCGACAACCAGCCAATGCAGCTCGGTGAATACTGGACGGAAACGGTCGGATCTATGTACCGTACAGCAATCCCTCGTCAACAGCGGTTTCGAGTATCCACGCATAATCTTACGTATACCGTTTTACTGGTAGGAACCTCCTGGTTACACCAGCCCACAGGGGATTATTGTGTCCGTCCGTCGTGCATCCAAAAATGGGAGGGGTGGGGCTGGGTGGAGGGGAGGGGAGGGGAGGGTGGGGAGGGGCAGGGTGGGGAGGGGCTGGGTGGGGAGGGGAGGGGCTGGGTGGGGAGGGGAGGGTGGGGTGGGGCTGAGTGGGGAGGGGCTGGTCACCCCGTGGTGCCCTTATAAAACTCAACGTTTAACCTACTCACGCTGGCTTGTGCCCGCCCCCACAGTCGGCCATATTTGCGGAATACACCACGCCGCCGTTGACCCTGGCCATTGACCGAGCAACCCAACGTTCCTACTATCTCCCTCCGCAGGAATGTGTTTGACAACCATGGTACACAGTTTCGCGTAACCACAGTTTCATTTTCCCCACTCACCGCGATTTCAAATCTCCAGCCCTGTTCCAGCAATCCGCCACCAGGGGCGCGTCAAGCGCGTGTCTAACCCACCACGCTTGCCTTTGCGTGTAGTACAATACTTTGGTTTAACACGAAGGCTTTCACGACCAATATCATCCGTAATATCGAATTTTTTTGGGGAGGGGGAGGGGTTAGATCGCGTAAATACAACGCCACTTAATGACACATTTATATTTAGGCGATTTAACCCATAAAACCCGATGTTATGGAGTACGGTACACATCAGCGTCGTTCAGTTGTTACGCAGCAGTCTCTCAAATCGTAGAAATGCTCGAATTTATACCTCGTGAAAGTTGCAGCGCAATTACTGCACAATATTACTCACTTTTTATCCCCTAATCATGGCCCCTAAGCGTCGAGCTGGTGGTGGTGAAGGTGAGCGTAGTGTTGTCTTTAGAGAAACAAGTTCTAAGGAAGAAGGAAAGCCCCTACCAACCCTCCCCTAATATCAACATCAACGTCACTGTCATCGTTATCTGGACTTCGCTACAATATGTATGTTGAACTTCTTTCACACAGTATGTAGCCGACCCGTGCCGATCGGAGTAGCAATGTTAAATGTCATTCAAAAGTATTTGTGTTCACTATTAATGTGAACATAATTTTAGTTCACACAGAGTACGGTATGTTTGACAGTTGCAGTACAAACTAGATTCAAAGCTTTCGTGACCGCAGGAATTAGTATTTGGTTCATTCGGAAGAAGTCACGTAGAAAGAAATTAAATAATAATAGAAGCTTGTGTTGCAATCGAAACGTCGTATTCTATTATTATTTTACTTATTTCTACGTGACTTTACCGAAAGAATCAAATAGTAGTTACTGTACATATTTTTCACGTTTGCTGAACGCATAGGATGCGGTAGTTAGGCCGTGGAACCAAACCCCCTACTTTCCATAAACCTTTAGTCTTGCTAACCGCGGCGGTTTGCAGGAAGGGATCGCTGTGTTTATGGGTTTCTTATCGGTCCATAGTTTTGGTGCATGGCCCTGATCACACTGTGGCTCATCTTTAATGCATCTCTATATGTCTCTGCGGGTCTCTATGTATCTATACGTGTCTCTGGGTGTCTCAATGAGTCTCCGTCTATGTGTGTCTCTGTACGGTCCAAAAATTGGGTTGCATGTCCACGATCGCACGGCGTGTCCGCGATCATGAGGAGTAGACATGGACATAGATGATGTGGACATTCAGGTGAAACATTCCCGGGTAAAGGGAACAGCATTAGACACCTTCCCTGATGAATTGTTGTTGCCACATATTGAAACTTGGGGAGTTTTTCCAGTGCTTGATTTTAACCAGAACAGTCCGGTACACCACCAGCCATTATTTTGGCACGCAATTTCCATACTGCCGATCACGTAGGATCACACATCCTAGGGGTAGTGCCTTGTGCGGATAATCCCTGCTTCCAAGAGAGCCGAGCAGCATTCCAGAGAACGTCGAGCTGAAAGTGTAGCCCCCCCCCCAACTCCCGGTGTGCTGCGACGAGGTTTTCTGGTCACAACAACGAGGTTGTTGTCACGTCTTTAGGGGGGGTGGTGGTAATCAAGCTGCTGCTGCGACGTCGCCACCGTCACCTGGAGAGACCCCTCCGCTGTGGTGGGACGCGGCCGCACCGTGGTGCCCGCTCACCGCCGCCGCCACCAAGGGGAGTTCACCGTGACCCCGGACGGTGACCTCTCACATCGGGTGGGGTGTGTGCCGCGTGCGCTTTTACAGCAGGCCTGGCGCGGAAGGTGGCCCGGCGCGACTCGCTGGCCGCCAAGCTGCGGAACCGGCCCAGCAAGGAGGAGCTGGAGAGGAAGAACATCTTGCCGCGGCAGTCGTCGGTCGAGCGGCAGGAGCAGCGGCAGCAGATCGGCACGAAGCTGTCGCGGTACGGAAACGCCGCACGCTCACGCACTCACACAAAGACAAGATTCTACCCCTCCACCGTTAGGGTGAGTGCTGTTAGCAAAGCACCGACGAAGGCTGTCGCGGTGCAGTTTGCCAAAAATGCAGTTGGCATCAAGACGGCAATTACCGCCCCCCCCCCCCCAATACTGGGAAACCTTGGCAGGACGCTTCTGAAGAAGAGTCGTGAGACTCGGTTGGGGCTTTCTTGGGTCACGATAATTATTGCCACGGACGAATGTGCTCGTATTCTCCGAGTGCTCTCTTTGGCGAGCTAGGAGTGCAGGACGAGTTGGGGGGGGGGGGGGTGTCCCGCACGTGGCGTGAGCTGTAAGCAGCGCCGGCGCCACGGGAATTGGCGGACCGTTTCTTGCGGATTATATCGGCGTTTACGACGGCGCGCGGGGGGGGTGGCTCGTCCGCAGGGTCCGGGGGGCGTGGTGGCCGGGGTCCAACCTTGTTGGGTAAACTCCCTCCGGGTGCTGACGGGGCACAGACCCCGCTGGCAGCGAGCGTGACGGGGAATGTGTTCACCCTCCTATTCAAGGGCGTCCTCCTTCATCTCCACTGCACGCGCGCGCTATCAGGATTTGCGTTTGATTACGCTGCTCAAACGGCTCAACATTGTGTAACACGGAAAGCACATCACAAAACGCGCGCGCGTAATATTCGCTGGCGGGGAGAGGAAAGGTCGTCATTGACGCTCACGCAACCTCTCTTTGCAAAGAGGTCTGGGGTGCGAACGCGATTGTACGCAGCGCACGTGCAGGGCTACGTGGATCGGTACTAGCAGCGTGATCGCTACACATTTAGTTTGTGGACGATTTGCACTTGAAAGAATATGTGGCATGAAATGCCTGTGAAAATTGTAATGGAGTTAGGAGCCGTCCATCTGCCCGTGTTGGGGAATGCAAACCACAGAGTCATTTTTGAGGAATTACGCCGTGAGCATTTACGGGCGTTTGTTAGATGTGTATGAAATGTTTAGACCGAGGCCCTGACTCAGCGATTCGCACTTTTGTTGCACCGCTGAGACGCCACCTCCTCGCTGGTTAACCCCTTGCTAGTGGTGATGCACACATCGGCCAGCCAATTTCTGCACCAACATAACGCAACGTGAAGGAAAAATGCAAACATGTTTGTAGACAATGTGAAGCGTGTATGAAAAGTATAAATGAGTAATTGCAATTTTAATATTGATACTCTATTTTAATAAATTAAATCACGACGTTTCAGAGGCAACACAAGCCTCCGTCTTCAGATGGAATCGTCACAGCAAAATTACTGCCTCCGAAACGTCGTGATTAATTTTTTTTTTACCTACTTGACTTTACCGAAAAAACCAAAGAGTATGAATCCTTGCAGTCACGATAACTTCAAATCTAGAATTTAATATTGACGTTGAATTTTCATCATCATCAACCGTGGTCAATCTGCTGCTGAATGCCTTCCCGTGCCTTGGCCTTCTCATGGTGTGTTGATTGTATTTGTAGTAACATCCCAATGAACGTCTCCAGCTCCTACGTCGTTTCGCAGATTCGTCATCGCTTTGTTATTTGTGTCACCTTTTCTCCGCACGCTCACGTCGCTGACGCCATCGTCCGCCCCCCTCTCTCGTTGTCCGTCGCCTCTCAGCCTTCGCCTCCACCACCAACCACTACTACTACCCTGTACATCGCTTCGATTGACGTCGATTCGATCATCGTCGTCGCACCTTTCAGGAACGCATCCCCTACGTAAAGCGAGGGTGTTGCTGCATTTAATTCATGAGCAGCCTTGCAACATTATATAGCGCGGATCTCCGGTCGCCTCTTGTTACGCGAGCTCATTTCTTTGCTCCGTCTCCTGCTTGTGCCCTCCTGTGGCTGCTGTTCCATCGCCGGTCTTTGTCCATGAGCCATCATCCAGGGCGTTCAGCAGCGACGCCTGCCCCAAGCCCACACTTTGTTGAAGTCGAAACGACGCTTCGGATTTACAACTGCTTCCCTGACCCACATTGCTGCCATCCTAATCCGCCCTCAATACGCGCCCCAAGCAGCGCTACGTATTTTGCTGTGTCTCTCCAACAATCATGGTGGCGATATGGTGGCTTGGAGATGTTCACTACCTCGCCTGGTATACAGGATGTTGTGCGTTTGAACCCGACCCTGACGCCTGCTGTATATTTGTAGTTTGCGCGTCTCTCTCCCCATGGTCACGTGGATTTGACTCCAGGCCCTTCAGTTTTTCCCTCCACATTTAGATACATGCATTTAGAGTACTTGGCTGCTATATATTTCTACGTGATAAGCCACTTCGTTGGGCTATCATTTGTGATAGCCAGATCACTTCTGGAAAAGAGATAGGTAGCTCAGCGGGGCCTTACCTGGTAAAGTAAAAATAGTTTAGTTTTAATCATTGCGTTTTGTGTAGTTCCGCACGACGATCGTTTCGCTCGTGTTTGTCTTGAGCCCAACATTGCAGCGATCTCTGTGTAACCCATCGTCACAGCTGGTTGTTGTTTTTGTTATGACAGCTGCACCAGTGGTTGAGTTCTGATTTGGAATTTCCCCGATTTCTGGAAAAACAAGTGGGTCGGTTCGCATCATCAGTTTCTTTCAAGTGCCATCGGAGTTTTAAGTGTTCAGTTACACTGAATGCTTTGAGTTGAACTATAATCGCAGTAATATTATTCATAGCTTACAGTTTATGCAGCGTTCTTCGTGCAAACTGTGCCCAAAACTCTCAACGTCACAAGGCCCGAGGCCTGGAGCCACAAAAAATTACTTGAAAATTATATAATTCGACATGAGTTGTTGACAATCATGACGATAGTGTTATATCTAGAGCAGTATTAATCAGCCTACGTTAACTGCCATGCAATATCGCATTCGGTGGTTCATGTGTTAATAATTCATGATAAAATAAACTCGTAAACCTTTAAAATATTCCAAAGGTCTGCAGCGCTCTGCAGCTGCATGAAGAAAGAGCCTCTTTGAACTTTGCCTCTGATGGGTGATGCAGACTCCTCCCCAACTTCACACGAATTAAAAATCCGCTCGTGCACGTGCACCACGTCATCATCACCGTCAGCCACTATCTATCTACCGCTGGATGAAGGCCTCAACAACGCTGCCTTTGCCGCTTTCATTCGGACAGGAAGAAGACAATATGTTAACTATAATATAAAGATAAAAAATGTTGGTTCACGTTATTTCAGAGCACACGTTCTGTTGTCCTTTCTCCGCCTAAACGAATCCGGTAGGGAACTGCGATGAGAACTGGATTAAAGCCACTGTTCGAGTTGCCCAGCGATCGGTGTTCTGACGGCCTGGCACACATCTTAGATGCGCAGGGAAATCGTGGATGTCTGGTGTGTCAACCGATGTTCATGTACTAAACAGGAATTCCAACAACTCCCACGCTGATGCACGAGTATGACACGCTCGGCAACCCGGCAGCTGCTGTGGGTGGATGTCGTGTTCTCCTACAGGAATGTAATTTTCTCCACGAATCGCGAAGGGAGGTTCCTGACGCTCGAGGGTTAATGTTTTTTCTGCTTTTGCCGTGCATGAATCGTCGGTGCTATTTTTGGCAAAGGAGGCTATTTACGGCGCGGCTCGTGCAGAGTGCCGAGGCTGCGGCAATCGAGCCGGCTGCGATGATTAAACGGCAAGAATAGGCACGCTCGGCAGAGTGAGCCCGCCTGCCGTTCCCTGGGGCTCACGTGGTCCTAATGGGCTCGCGCTTTGTATGCGGAGGAGAGTGCCCGTGGGTGTGATGCCGAGGTCAGTGTGTTTGTGGGCTCCACGCTCTGTGGACGGCACCTTGAGACACTCTTGTGTCTGAAGACCCCCCAGTTGCGACGTAACTTAGCAGCCAATTTGTATCGCAGTGTTCACGTGCTCCGATCACAAGAGGCGACTCAATGCAACAGATTCTCGATTATCCGCGTGCGGTTCATCCGATTGGCGGATGAACCGCGCGCCTGAGATTTTGACAGATTAAAAACGCATTGAATTTTCCCGGAAGCCCAAATTAATCATCTAAAAACAGTTATGCATTCTTATTCTTGTAAATGTTTAGTACAAGCCACCTGATTAAACCGATTAAATATGTGCTCCGGTTAATCCAAAATCTACATGATGGCCTCTACAGTACAGTAGTTGCATATCTTCACAACAATGGGCAGAGTTTGATTGATGTTGATTGGCGTGGCTCAGCTATCATCCACTTAGTGGGCTGAGTCTTCTGCGTGGAAAGTGTTATCGTTAGTCATTCTAAATCGAAAGAGTAACAATCGAAATCGTCTGCGGAAAATGGATATTTTTGGGTTATCCGCGATTTCTAATTATCCGCGGCCGTCCTCCCCGTCATCAGCGTGGTTAATCGAGAGTGCACTGCATATATTTCTGTACGTTCATAATTTTTTGTTTCCATCCATCGGCATCATTCCCTCTCAGCTACAACCTGCTTCTCTGCGCAACCCCCGTCTGTCGTTCACCACAATTTTGACAGCCTCAAACGTGTTCTGTTATTTGCAGACTTACAGGAGGCCCACGGATGGTTCCCATGAATAGTTTCACGGTCCCCTTTGCACGTGTTATGATATGCGTCATCAAGGCTGCCCTGCCCGTAAGGTTCCCTATTCATTCGTGACGACGACAACAACAACAACAACGAACCAGGCCCACTGTGAGGCCATTCTTTCGCGTGAGGCCCATGGCAGTTTGCCGGTTCCGCAGCTCGGCGGCCCTCCAAGCCGCGCCTCTCCAGGCAGCGCCGTGAACCCCGACCTCAAATTTAGAATCGACACGCGTTTCGAGTATTTGGCTGCTATAAATTTCCACATGATAAGCCACTTCGTTGAGCGATCATTTCTGGCCAGCTCACATCTGAAAAAGAGCTACATAGCTCAGTGGACCTTACCTGGTCAAATAAAAACAGGAAATTTCTCAGTGCCTTCAAGGAAGGTTAAAATCACGTGTGAAGTTCGGTGGAAATCCACGTTGTTCCACTCTGTTCGCCAGCGTACTTACTGATCCGTTTTAGATTCTAGGATGGTGACAGCCGTACGTGGCAAGACCCACCTGTTATTAGTTCCTTCCCTCGACGAGATGAATTGTCTTCTTGGTTCTTTTGGTAAAGTCACGTAGAATGGAAATAATAGAAAATAATAAAAATAAAACATAATAAAATAATTCTCACGACAGGTCTGTCTTTCTGACAGACCTGTTCTTCACCTGAGGACGGCTGCTTGCGTTGTGGCCGAAACGTCGTGAGAATAATTTTATTATGTTTTATTTGTATTATTTTATTATTTCCATTCTACGTGACTTTACCGAAAGAACCAAGAAGATGAATCCCTGCAGTCACGAAAGCTTTAAATCGAGATGAATTGTGCGATGGATTTAAGTCAGTCGTCTGCGAACGAGTGCCCACAACGTAGGTCTTGGGTTGTGTTGAGATTTTTCACCGTGGGAAAAAAAGGTAAAGCACCCTCGGCATGTGCTCACGCTTGTACGCAAAAAATACAAAGATCCCCCGTGTAGCCTTAACAGACTGTTGGGTCAAGTGCTGTTAGCGAGTACCTATGAAGGCCGGAACGGTACATGAGGGGGTGGGTGGCCAGCACCACGCCCGACCGCCTTTGTCTCCCCATTGGCGATGTTTACACACCACACCAGGTACTTTTGAGGCTGAGTTCACTTAGGAGAGGCCCTGGACTGGTTCAAATCATTGTCACCAATGTTGGCCGTGAGCGGGAATCGAAATCGGTTCCACTGGGTTCGTAGCGCAGAGCGCTAACTGCTACACCACCGCAACACGACAACAACATCACCACGGCGCTTGTGCCAGGCTAAATGTACTTTAAGGCCACGGGAAGTGTTGAACGCCTGCTGGCAGGAGGTCACGGGACAGACCCAGGTGCCATGGGTTGACTGACTGAGCTGACTGGCCGATGCAACACACACACACACAAGCACCACCAAATGTCCCTTTGGCCTACGACGTTCACTTTCCTCGGTGGTAAATCACTGCCACGCCGACCCCCCCCCCCCCATGTAGCAGGGTGGCTGCCCCCCCTTTCC
This sequence comes from Lampetra planeri, assembly GCF_965212315.1. Classification (NCBI taxonomy): domain Eukaryota; kingdom Metazoa; phylum Chordata; class Hyperoartia; order Petromyzontiformes; family Petromyzontidae; genus Lampetra; species Lampetra planeri. The sequence goes on along the minus strand of NC_136129.1, from coordinate 1,311,004 downwards.
GCCCGACAGAAAGCCGGAGCCGGGTCTGCTGCGGATACTGCACGCACACAAGCGTGCGATTATGCGGGGAAAAAAACACATCTCCAACACAGATGAAACACGAAACAGGGACATCCCACGAATCCATCTCTTTAATGCGATCAAAGCTAGCCACGGCATGATGGGAATATCCCACTGGTAACAGGCGTTGCCTATGACAAATCACCCAGAATGCAGAATGTTGATTTTGAAAATGAAGCAAGAATGCAGCCTGGATATTTCTGAGATGGTCGCAACCACTCATAACAGGCGTTACAGGCTGCATGGCTACACTGTGTGAAAGCAGAGAGCATTGCAGCAGCATACATTGCTGGACTGTTCTACGCTCCCACAGCTATTTTCCCCGGCCTCACCAGTCCGCACGGACCCGTGACGTACGTCCAATCCACCCTCACGACCGGCACGGCTTGGGGAGGTCGTAATCCAGCAGTGGATGTATAGAGCTATCACTGTGCGTGCTCAGTGATAACACGCTCCTGCTCCTGCGCAGAAGACTCGGCCCACTAAGTGGATAATAGTAGAGCCACGCCAATCAACATCAATCAAACTCTGCCCACCATTGTTTGGATCTGGCAACTCCTGTACTGTACAGGCGATCACGTGGATTTCGGATTAACCGGAGTAACATATTTGTTCGTTTTACGCACCTGACTTGTAAATAAACATCTCCAAGAATAGTAACGTAGAACTGTTTGTAGATTTTGAATTTGGGCTCAAGGGAAAATCCATGAGTGATTGATTTATGTCAAAATCTCAGGTGCGCGGTTAATCCGCAAATCGGATAAACTGCACGCATATAATCGCGAGTCTGCTGTACGTAGGAGAGGTTTTTGTTTTAGCATATTCGCAGGCTTCTGCGCAGGCCTGGCTTCCCACCCTCTCGGATGGAGGGCCAGTTAACCTGCTGTGTTGGGGAGGGGGCAGCGTCACAGAGATTTAGTTCTAGGAGAGTGACCTTGGGTGGCCCATGGACATTTGGTGGTGCTCATGCGAGTGTCCGGTTCAGGGTGAGCACCTGAAAGTTGAGTCGGTGTGTCGTCGTTTCTCCTGCAGTGGTGAGAAACCTAACTAAGTAGGTAAGGCCCACTGAGCTATATAGTTTTTCAGAAGCGACCTGGCCATCACAAATGATAGTTCGACGAAGTGGCGTATCACGGTGGAAATGTATAACAGCCAAAAACGCGTGATGTTGATCCTAAATGTGTAGGGAAAAACCGGAAGACCCGGAGAAAAAATCCAGGGGGAGAGAAACGTGCAAACTCCAAATATACAGGCGCCAGGGTCGGGATCGAACCCGTGACCTCCGGTGTACCAAGCGAGGTAGTTAACATCTCACCCACACCAATAATCATGGCGGGCTACCAGATTCAACCCACGAGCGTGCTACCGCCCGGGCCGTGCCACTGCCCCAAAAATATCCACAGGTTAGACCACCACATCCAATCCCCAGATGCAATTACCATTTGGATGGGTCGTTATACATTTTCCACACAGAGAGCGAGGAAATCAATGGGGGCTTTAACGAAAGGGTGAGCAATGCACGCTTGCTCGTTTAAAAGCGCACACTAATGAAGATGAATAACACGCAGAGATGTGTGACACACACGCACCGCTGTGTCCGAGTGCCGGGGCGCCGTGAAATACACGTAGAGGAGCAGGAGGAAGAACCACGCTGAGCCACGCTCGCCTCGCACAAGCCTGTCGGTGCGGGCCACTGTCAGCCGTCACCTGTAATGGCCTCGGTTGTGAGCGGGCGGCGTGGTGAGCACCAACGCACGCCCTGCCTCGTTCGCCTCGAGCACGTTGGTCACGTTTGGAGCAAAGCGACCGCCACGGGGCTTGCTCGATTCAGGCTGAATCGACCCTGACCGTCATCACGATTAAGGCCGGGAACTTAGGCCGGGTTGCGGACTCAACGCTCCTTAGTCAAAGGGCATAAACTGGCTGGCCATCGAACAAAGACGGTGACCGCATTGTGCAGCCAGCAGCACCTGCTGAGACCTTAGGTTGGTATCAACACCGTCACCCAAAACGAAATTATTTTGTCACTGGGTGCCAGGGGGGTCTATGCTGCTGAGCCCAGATTATATTACTCTTTGGTTCTTTCGGTAAAGTCACGTAGGTAGAAAAAATAAAATAAATTAAATCACGACGTTTCGGGCGCAACACAAGCATCCGTCATCAGGTGGGACAACCACAGCAAGAAACAATTGCTGAAGTGGGCGAAAGGGCTGCCGTGACAAGTTGCTATGTAGGTAAGAGAGGGGGGAGGAGCAAGGGAGGAGAGATAGAGAGGGGGGGTGTGGGGCTGGGGGAGGGAAGCACTGCGAGAGCATTTAGGGGACGTTGCAGAAGTGATGGGGGGGGGGAAGTGGGCGGGGCTGGGAGTGAGAGGCAGCCCTTTCGCCCACTTGCTGTGGTTGTCCCACCTAATGACAGACGCTTGTGTTGTGCCCGAAACGTCGTGATTTAATGTATTACATTTTTTATACTTACGTGACTTTACCGAAAGAACCAAAGAGTATAGATCCCTGCAGTCACGGAAACTTCAAATCCGAATTATATTGCCCAGTGGGCTGGTGCTGGAATTTGCCAAATTGCACACTGGGCCCTGCTCAAACATCAACTTCTATCGGCCAGTGGCTCGTGCAGGAATGCCCTCTGGAGTCACGCACGCAAGGGATTCCAGACTTATACACAAACTCATCTGGGCGGTGGCGGTGGCTACGCACGCCTTTGATCCAGCATTGTGGAGGCAGCGAGGGTTGGCGGATCGTCCGGAACGCTTATTGGAAAGGCACTGGAGAAATGCACTTTTTAATCATCTAGTTTGAAAACTCATTCCTTTCTAATTGCTTTTTGTGTTTAGTTTGTTGACCTTCCCCCGCACCTACGATTAGCACGGATGGCAGCGTACGGTACGAAAGAAGTTCAACATAAATCCTGGCAGTAATCTGGATTATGATCAGGAATTCAACCCGAGTTGGAAATATTGTTGTGCAGTGGACTCACTGGGCAGCACACCGACAGCTCCCTTCAACACCGACATGAGTGCCGGGAGGTTCCTGCAGGAATCGTACTCGATTTAACAACGCAATGCGCATCAAACCAGAACACTGAAGCTGGCACCATTCCTCTGGCTCCCTGTTCTGGTGAACATTCTACCACCAAAAATCTGCAGAGACGTGCAAACTAAAAGTGAGTTTACACGTTTTATTGCCAGCGACAACCACCAACAACTATCATCAACCAAGACCTGAACGATGTTCCTCACCGCCGACTCAAATCGCGATCCCATCCCTTCTGGGATCGTGCTGCTGTCACCATCCTAGATTCTAAGACAGATCTGTAAGCACGCTGGCGAACAGAGTGCAACAACGTGGATTTCCCCTGAACATCACACGTGATTTTAACATTCCTTGAAGGTACTAAGAAATGCACTTTTTTTTATTTGACCAGGCAAGGCCCACTGAGCAATGTAGCTCTTTTTCAGAAGCGGGCTGGTCAGAAGTTATAGCTCAACGAAGTGGCTTATCGCGTGGAAATGTATAGCAGCCAAATATTTTAAACGCGTGTTGATTCTAAATATGGAGGAAGAAAAACGGAGGACTCGGCAGGATTCCGACAGGGCTCGTGTGTATCAATGTCGTAATATAGTGGCGATCATAATACAATCGGCAGTTGAACCGCCATTGAAATGAACGAGCAATCAAAGGGAATGGGCTGTTAAGGGGATGCCGTTAATTGAAATGGATATCACTGCGTCGACGTTAAAGTGAACGGGGTCATTTGACAGCCCAAGGACTGACCGATGGAACCCAATTAATCCCACTGGGAAAACGGGAATCAGAATTGGAATGGGATGGAGATTCCATCAGCGATTCCTCGCTCACTAAAATGTCGCGAGGGAAATTCCTGGGTCCAATTCACATCAATGGGATTCTAATGGCGATCTTTTAGTTAAGCATGAATTCTCAGATTACAATTCAGAAACTAAACTTTCTCTTTTAACAGGTAAGGCCCACTGAGCTTCTTTAATTCGATATCAGAAGCGACCTGGTGAAAAATAATAGCTCAACAAAGTGGCTTATCATGTGGAAGTGTCTTGCAGCCAAATACTCTAAATGCATGTTTCTAAATGTGGAGGGAAAATCCAGAATACCAAGAGAAAAATCCACACGATCACGCGGAGAGAGAGAGACATGTAAACTCCAAATATACAGCGGGCGTCAAAATCGAACCCAAGACCTCCTGCGTACCGGGCGGCGTAGCTAACATCTCGCTACCACGGCGCCCTATTCTTAATCTCTCACATGCGTTCCTTGAATCGTGCATGTACAATTTTACATGCATTACAATGTGTGCAAATAGTTTGACTTGCTAATGTTGCAATTTGGGCTAATAGAGTGATCAAAACCTGTGCACAAAAGGAACGCGGGAGAAAGCGATGCAACAGAGGTGAGTATTTAGAAAATAAAAATAACCGACTCCTGAATTGCAAACCGTAAACCATATTTATTTTAAATGTAATACCACCTCCACTCAAGGGGGTATGAAAACATCGCACACTAAAATAAAATGCAAAGACAATTAAATAATGTTTAAGTAAAAGCCATGAGAAAATCGTGAGTCTTGCACTCCCCCCTCAACACACCGAGGCCCTGTAGCGTGCCGGATCACCGCCGGCAAGGCATTCCAGATCCTTGGGGGGCAGCGCTTGAGAAGACCCAACCTCCCCAGCATTGAGCGCAAGAGCCGAGGCTGGGAGGGTAGTAGGGTCCTTCTCTGAAGAGCGAAGAGTATAAATTAAATCACGACTGTGAATCGTTGCAGTTCAGCGGTGCGTTGGATGCGTGAACCGTTGCGTCCCTACGCAAATCGTTCCACGACGAATCCCCCAACGCCCGTTGGGAATCGCAGTTTGTTTTCAGGAATTTAATTGCGATTTGTGAGCTCCGGAGAGTGGGAATCGCCCGACGCCGATAGGACAGTACAGCGATCGCGCTGATCAATCATCGGTGCTTTCCCCGGTTTCTAATGTCATCGTCATAAATTGCTGCTTCTAGGCGCGCTAATAACCTTCAGCGGATATCAGAGGTCAATATTATCTCCTGGCAGTTGTGCAGAATGAGAAACCAGTCTTGCCCAAGTTCCACAATTGCCATCGTGTGTGTGACGGTGATGACGATGACAATCCCCTGTTATCTACTGCACGGTGGGGACCACTTAAAAATAGCTTGCAGCATTTATCAGCATAAACAGTCAACGCACATTGAGGGAGAGCACAATTTATACTGTGATTTATCGCGACAGGAAATTGCATGCCTGAGCGTTTGCGTGTCCGTGTATTGTGTACGGGTGGAGCGGTGGTGCGGTGGTCAGTGCATTGCACTACAAACCTGGCGACCCGAGTTCGATTCCCGTTCATGACCAACATCAGTCACGATTATTTGAACCGGTCTTGGGCCTCCCCTAGCTCGACTCAGCCTCAAACAAGCACCTGGTGTGGTGTGTAAACATCGCCACTGGGGAGACAAAGGCGGTTTGACATGGTGTACCGTGCAGGCCTTCATAGGTGCTCGCTAACAGCACTTGTCCCAACAGTCTGACCTGAATTTGATTCCTGGCTGTGGCTATAATCAGTAGAGAATATTTAAACCGGTCCTGAATTGAGTGCCCGGGTGCGCTGTGTGAATATCACTACTGGAGAGACAAAGGCGGCTGAGCCTGGTGCTACTAGCTGCACCATCCCATTGTGCACTGTGATAGCCTTAATAGGTGCTCGCTAACATCAACGGTCTGTGTAGGCCATAGGGGAATATCTCCCTTGGAATTTGCATCACCTATTTATGTAGCATCAGCAAATAATTTGCAAAATCGCACATTCGCTGATAAAATTCGCCGTGTTCTCCGGATAGTGTTCGGAGCGCGAGCGTGCACCGTAGTGACGAGATGTTAACTACCTCGCCCGGTATACAGGAGGTCGTGGGTTCGATCCCGTCCCTGACGCCTGCTGCTGCCGCTGCTGTATATTTGAAGGGTGCACGTTCTCCGCTTGTTTACCCCTCCACATTTAGGATCAACATCACGCGTTCAGAGTGTTTGGCTGCCGCTGTAAATGTCCACGCGACAAACCGCTTCGTTGAGCTATCATTGGTGGTGCCGAGGTCGCTTCTGTAAAGAACATTGGCACATAGCTCAGTGGGTCTTACATGGTAAAAAATAGTTTAAAATAGCACAAAAATGCTAAAAATAGCAGTCGGTCTTTGTGCCCAGTGGAGGAATTTCGGATTCTTACAAAGGGCTCGCCGCTACGCTGTTCCGCGCACGAACGGCGGTGCAGGGATTTCCGCGCGGTGTGAGGGAGCGTCTCATTGCGTATGCAGCACGCCACCTCTGAACGTGTCGTACCGCAGAGCCAAAAATAGCATCGGCTTCCCCCGCCTACGAATCTCCCGCGTCCCCCCCCCCGCCCGCGCCCGCCGTGCGTGGGAGGACGCGCGATGTCTATAAATTGCCACCGCCACGCAGGGCACTCTCGATCGCGATAGCGCAAAGGGGAAGTCCTCGTCTGCTCATGCAGAGCCCTCCTCTGACGACAAATACCTCTGCGTGAAGCCGCTGCGTTTGCGTACATTTTGTACTTGGTGAAAGGATTCCTGGGCCCGTTTTTTCGTTTGTCGGCGAGCCTGTCCGAGGAGCGGCGTCTCGCTGATTCTCGTCGCTCGCGAGTCGAGTTCGGTGAAGTCTCGATCGGAGTCGGTCTTGGAAGCGAGCCACCGCCTCCCTCATCATCGATTGGGATCTCGCGCAGCGTCAGGCGGCGGAGAAGCGGGTTAACTGTGCCGCCAGGGCTCGCACGGCTCCTCGTGAATTTAATCAAGGAGCGGCGAGAGGAAAAACATTTATTTTACTTTTTTTTTTTGGCCAACAAAGAGAAAGATAGAAGCTGCGTTGTCAGTGGCGGTAGTCGAGGCGGAGGAGGAGGAGCAGAGAGCGGAGCACGTGGAGAGAGCGAGCGAAAATGGTGCACAGCGTCATCTACGTTCTGTTCCGCAGGAGGCTCACCCAGCGGCCGTCCGCGGAGGAGCTCGAGCAGCGCAACATCCTGAAGCGTGAGTGTGGCACGCGGCGCACCTCACACGCGCCTCACACACACACACACGCGCACACTCGCGCACGCACGCAGCTAGATCACAGCCTCACACACACACACGTGCCTCGCACGCACCTCACACGCGCCTCACACACACACACACATGCACGCCGCTAGAGCACAGCCTCACACACATACGCCTCACACACACGCCTCACACACACACACACGCCTCACTCACGCGCCGCGAGATCACAGCCTCACGCGCCGCGCACGCCAACACCGGGGTGGCGGCAGCGGCAGCAGCAGCAGCGCGCTGGTGACACTCGCCGCGCCTCGCAGCAAGAAGCACCGGGGTTCGATTCCCAACTCGAGTGCCTTTCTGCGTGTAGTCTGGGTGTTCCTCTCTTCCCCGTGCTCTGCATGCACTTGCTCCCGGTTCTCCGGTTTCCTTCCAGAGATAAACACAAACACACAATGTAACTGGCACTAGCCAAACATCCCAATGCCGAAACATCAATCTGAATTTTAACAGGATGATTTTAAAATGTTAAATGGAGGACAGTTTTCCATACAGGGGGCCTCGGTTTTAAGAAAGGTGCCTTAAAAAAATGTCAACTTTGATTGGTAATTTGCGATTGCATACAGCAGCAGCATTGCTGCCTCCTGCAATATACGTGGCAGGACCCTCCTGGAAAGAGTGTTGAGACTCCGCGAGGATTTCCTGGGTAAACGGCCATCATAGACATATATATAATACCATGCCAGATGGGTGTGCGTTTCTCATGAAGCATAAATGTGAAGAATTTACATTTTACAAATGAATCAATAATTAGCATCAATCAATAACAATCATAATTAATAACAACAATTAATACTATTAATTAAATTAGTGCGATTTTTTATTAAATGTAATTTAATTAATAATAACGTAATTAATGATAATTACTTCTCTCCTCCTGAATCTTTGGCCTGGTACGTCCATGTGTAGAGTACACACACAGCCCTCCTCTGCTGGATGATATTGGGCCTACACCATGCGGGTTGTAGGGGTTGCTTGACCATACTTCTCCATGCTGGTCAGCGTGGTTGGCGAGCACATGGCCACAGTTTGAGTTCAGTGTGCAGTGCGGTTATTCCGAGTGGTTGGAGAGATGTTAACTACCTCACCTGGTATACAAGAGGTCGTGGGTTGATGTGTGTCTCTCCCCGTGGTCGCGTGGATTTTTCTCCGGGTCCTCCTGTTTTACCCTCCACGTTTAGAATCAACGTGCATTTGCGAGTATTTGGCTCCTATACATTTCCACATGATAAGCCACCTGTAGCTACATCGCTTCTCAAAAAGAGCTACATAGCTCAGTGGGCCTTACCTGGTAAAATAAGAATAGTTCAAACTTTTAGTTTTAATAGTTTTGAAGTGAGGGCTAAACCATGAGCGTTGCAAACCGAAATGCGTGCGTGGGTGCGTGCGTGTACCTGCTCGGACGTTCATGGATCCCGTGTTGCCGCCACTTTGATTGCAGAGCGGAACACCGATGAGGAGCGAGATGAGAAGAGGGAGATCAAGCAGAGGCTCTCGAGAAAGGTGGGAAGAGATTTCCTTACGAGCCTCGGACATTTACCCCAACCACCCCGTCCCTCCCTCGCCCATCGCCCGTTGTTTTCCCCTCCCCCATGGGCACACCGCTCCCAATCGTTACCCCTTACCGCTGTGGAGCACCGAGCCCGGACATCATCGGTAACAATGGCAACAGGATAACGATCACCTGTCGCCATTGTTACGTTATCGGTAGCAATGGCAACGGAATAACGATCACCTGTTACCATTGTTACATCATCGGTAACAATGGCAACGGGTTAACGTCACCTGTCACCATTGTTACGTTATCGATAACAATGGCAATGGGATAACGTCACCTGTCGCCATTGTTACATTATTGGTAACAATGGTAACGGGTTAACGTCACCTGTCGCCATTGTTACGTTATCGATAACAATGGCAACGGGATAACGTCACCTGTCGCCATTGTTACATCATCGGTAACAATGTCAACAGGATAACGTCACCTGTCACTATTGTTACGTTATCGGTAACAATGGCAATGGGTTAACGTCACCTGTCGCCATTGTTACATTATTGGTAACAATGGCAACGGGATAACGTCACCTGGCGCCATTGTTACGTTATCAGATCGTTACCTGGCCTAACCCAAAAACTATGATGAACCACGGCACTGTGCTGCGACGACCTTACACGTTAACCCGTGCAGACGTCCGCCTTGTGCGTTGCACCTCTGTAATGGTTGTGTGCGCGCAACACAGCGACGCGACTAACCCAAGTAACCCCGTGCCCTCCTGCCCGCCCCCCCCCGGCACCTGTCAGCTGAGTCAAAGGCCGACGGTGGAGGAGCTCCGAGAGAAGAGGATTCTGATCCGCTTCAACGACTACGTGGAGGTGTCGGACGCGCAGGACTACGACCGGCGGGCAGACAAGCCCTGGACCCGGCTCACGGCCGCGGACAAAGTGAGTCCTGATTGTGCGGGAGTTCGCGGACCGGCTGAGGATGGGCAGCCCAAAGCAGGGGGGAAGCGGGTGCTTGCAGCGTGGCTATAAAGCTTGCGCCGCAAACGTCAGGAATGACCTGGGTTCGACTCCCCACTCGTGCGACTTTCTGCGTGGAGTCTGTGTTCTCCCTCTCTCTCTCCCCATGTTCTGCGCGGGCTTTCCTCGGGGTTCTCCGGTTTCCTCTCGTGGCTAAAATTGTGCAATGCCGTTGTCGCTGGCCAAACATCCCAACGTAGCGGGGACCCTCCTGAAAATCAGCCTACGGATTCTTTCACGAGTGATTAGGCGATTATTATCATCAGCTGACATTCCAGCAAACACTCTGTAACAGCTACAGATCTCCGTGGTGTGGGAGATGTGGCCTTTTGTTTCGTGCTCTCTGATCTGAGCCAGCCGAAGGTCGTTGGGCCACCTTCAGCGGCAAGATGGGCGTCCCTGCGTTGCACCTGGCAGTGGGCACAACGCGCTGAGCCCGAGGTCCAGTGATGTGGAGAAAAGAAATGCCATCGTGGTGATTCTGCGTTGGCAGCGGGTGAACAAGCAAAAAAAACAACTAAAAATTGCGTTCCGTTTACGTGACAAACTTTAATAATTGGCTGTGTCAGGTGGTGGTGGGTTTAACGCCACATTTATATTTATGTAATCTAACCCAAAAAAACCTATATTATGGATAATATTGGTCGCGAAAGCCCTATTACGTGTTAAACCAACAAAAAAAACTCAAAACATTTGCCAAGAGCACAGTGGCCTGAATGGAAAAGTACGTAACAGGCGATATTTTGGGCCATTGGCCCGACTTCATATCACATAGAGAGGCCAGAGAAACTGAATAACGATAAGATGTTGAGACTGCAACTTGTTTACATCATGGGGCCTGATTAGAATTACATATTGAAAATGTCCCCTGTAAAATGTCGGTTAAATAGGCGTACGAAGAGTTACCTGTTAGTAGCTATCGAGTTACAGTCAAACGACTAAAAAATATGTCCTTCCAATTTTATGAAGCCACAGGAGCTAAGCGCTTTTAAATGATATAAATTGACAACTCGTTTCTTTAGAACTGCTTCTTGTGTTCAGTTTATTGTCCTTCTCCCGCACCTCCAATTAGCACGCTTGGCTACGTACGGAGTGCGAACGAAGTTCAACGTACACACGGCAATGATCCACAGTGTTTTCAACCGAGGTGGAAATTATTCACGTGCCAGCTTTGTCCGTCTGTCTCTCTGAAAAGCAAAGTCTTGTGTAGAGACATGAAGACGATCCAACGTGAATGAAACTACAGTACAGCATAAAGTTGTTTTCCCTGTTCGGGGCCTTACATAATAATAGGGAACCGGTAGCATTGATCAAAGAGTTTCTCAAAACTTGGACGCAACACTCAGCGCTAAGAGAAAACTCACACTCTCCCCGCACTCACACTAGCCCGATGACGTCATACCCCGTGGTGCCACACCCTGCAACGTCTTTGGACGTCGCCCGCCGTACGAAGTCGTCTCGCGTGGGCTCCGGGCGTGCCGACACTGTCGACAATTGAGTCGACAGTGGACTCCCGATTAATCCGCGTGTGGTTTAACCGATTTGCGGATTGACCACGCGCCTGAGATTTTGACAACTTAATAACTTGTGGATTTTCCCTCGAGCCCAAATTAATCACGTAAAAATAGTTATACATTGTTCTTGGAAATGTTTATTGCAGGTCACATGCTTAAACTGAACAAATTGTGCTCCGGTTAACCCAAAATCCACGTGATCGCCTCTACAGTGCAGTAGTTGGCAGATCTTTACAATAGTCGGGCGAAGTTTGATTGATGTTGATTGGCGTGGCTCTGCTATCATCCACTAAGTGGGCCGAGTCTTCTGTGCGGGAGCAGGAAAGTGTTGTTATTATTACTGAGCACGAGCATCGATCGGTTGACCGTTCGTTTTTGGCGGAGAGATCCGCGGAAAAAGGATATTTTTGGATTATCCGTGATTTTGAATCCTCCAAGGCAATCTTCTCCCCGTCATTAGCACCAATTAAATCTGTACTTCCTCGGGCAAGTGCGCGTCGGGAAGCTTCAACGGAATCCATGCACGAGCGTGATTCTTCATCCCGGCTTTAACGACTGCTTGACTCTTGCGCTCGCAGGCAGCAATACGGAAGGAGCTGAACGAATACAAGAGCCGGGAGATGGAAGTCCACGAGCACAGCAAGCACCTCACACGGTAGAGCCGCACGTCCATCCCCCCCCTCCACAGTGTGCGCGTGAAGGGAGCGGCGGCACAGCGGTTTCGGCGCGCTGCGCTACGAACCCCCCGGCTACCCGAGTTTCGCTCAAGGCCAACATCGGCGATGATTATCAGAACCGGTGCTGGGCTTCCCCTAGGTCGACTCGGCCTCAAATGAGGACCTGGTGCAGTGTGTGAACATCAGCACTGGGGAGACAAAGGTAGCCATGGGCGTGGTGCTATTCTGATATTTAACGTGAACTGTTGTGCTTTATTTGACGACTGCAACACGACTGCATGCAGCCGAGGTTGACAGGTTAACCCGCACGCCTCTTCAGAGAGTTATGAGCGATAATTGCTGGGACGTTGACGCGATATTGAACCTCGAATTCCTCCGGCAGACTGAAATCAGATTCAGAATCCGTAATCGTCCTGGAGAAATCCGATGAGATATGAAGTGCAAAGTATCGGAAAGGGACGGTTAGCAAATCACAAAAATTATATAAATAAAATATATGAATCCTTCTTGGTTCTTTCGGTAAAGTCACGTAGAAGGGAAATAATAAAATAATAAAAATAAAACATTATAAAATACAATTCTCACGACGTTTCGGCCACAACACAAGCAGCCGTCCTCAGGTGAAGAACAGGTCTGTCGGAAAGATACATACAGATGCTGTCTTTCCGACAGACCTGTTCTTCACCTGAGGACGGCTGCTTGCATTGTGGCCGAAACGTTGTGAGAATTGTATTTTATTATGTTTTATTTTTATCATTTTATTATTTCCCTTCTACGTGACTTTACCGAAAGAACCAAGAAGATGAATCCCTGCAGTCACGAAAGCTTTAAATAGAAAAATATATGAAGCAACAAGAACAGTCCCAGACCACAGCAAGGCAACACACAGTTGCCCCTCAATGAAATTGCACGTTAAAATGAAACTATCGATACTACGCGGGGTAAGGATGAAAGCTACAAATCACATTGGCAAATCCAGTTGTATTCGGCACTAATCTTCTGCTTCAGGATATTTTTCGAAGGAAGATTTACCATGTTAAGGGAGGACGCAAGGTCGTTCCAAAACTTTGGTGCTGCAACGGCAAAGGCTTTGTCATCGCTTTCAAGTCTGGTTTTTGGGATAGTTAAAAAGCAATTAGGGGTGGACGCTTTAGGTGTCTTGGCCTTGACAATGGGGTTAACGAATGAGCTAAAGTATTGCGCAGATTTGCCAATGAGGATGTTTACGGATGGACATGGCCCCGGTGTAGTTTTCTTCTCGCGTAAAGTGACGTGAGATTGGATTGAAAGTGAACCCTGAAAGTCACCGCTAGCTCCGACTTTCCTAGATCCTCTGAGAATTGCTCCATCCACAACGCACACCTGCCGTGGCATCGTTTACCGGTGCGCGTCTTTAGCTGGGGGTCACGCGGGGTTCGTTGCCGGCAAAGCACCCTGCTTAGGCCTCGGCCACAACATTCCGGAACGCTTCTCTGGGAATTATTTTTTGGCGCTCCTTCTCACCTTACTTTACCCTATTATTTTTAAGAACAGTTAATAGTATTATAGGAATATAGGGCACAATAATATAGGATTGTTATGGATAGGCGGTACCTTTTTTAACAACACGTTAATAGGATTGTACGACTATAGGGCACAGTAATATAGGGTTTTTATGGATAGGGGAGACCATGTACTCTAGTGGTAGTGGTAGTGCCTTACGCCGTTAATATGTAGAAACGTTCTGGAGAATAGCAAGGTGAGAAGTGGAGCCCTGGCAAAGCAGTTCCCTGAACACGGAGAGCAAGAGTTTTGAGACATTAATCCTGCACTGTGCAAGTGGCTGGGGTCAGACTGTGATTGTATTCGCATGCCCGCTGAGGTGTGTGGCAGAGTTCACTTCACGGCCGTTTGCTTCCCCGAGTGGAACATTGTGGGTGCATACGTGCAATCCGTTTAACTGCGTATGCATTCACTGTATCCACGCATCGTGTTCAAGTTAGTAACAGTTGAATGCATGATTAAATGTGTGTCTTTCTGAATGTGTATTCATTCATCAGTGACGGCTACAGATTAAGCGAGTTGATACAAGTCCAAAGCTCACCTCTGCTGATGTGATGGTTTCAGTTTTTTTTAAAGGGGGTTTGTTTGTATCTGTTGGCGATCGTGCGCTCACTAAACTGCCAACGTGTCTTTCCTTCGTGCAGGTTCCACCGGCCATAATCGCCGTTCGCCGCCATACTCCTGGCCGGAATTCTGTTTCTCTCTTCTCTGCGGACCCCAACCTGGTGTCCACAGGCAGCCTCACAAGTGCCTGATGAAGAATGAGGAGTTTTTCTTCTAAAGGGTGGGCCAAGCCTTCTGGCACGGAGCGAGCGAGACGTCTCAAACGCAACGCACGGGAAAAGCTTCCAATTTACGATTTAGAAACTTTGAACTCTTGCGGGGGAAAAAGAAGAATAAGAGAAAAAAACACCGAGCAAACACCGGTGGCAGCTTTCGCTAAAATCTGTGAACGTCGCCAAAGTCTCTTTGATCGGCGGAGAGAAATCGCTTTGGGATCCTCCTTCTCATTGTGGCGCTGGTGGCTGCCGCACAGCCTCGCGAGGAGCCGGGGAGAGGACGTTTGAGTTTATTTCTCCTTGACGGCGGCGGTTTCAGTAAATTGCTGTTGCTGTCGATGGATTTGGCTCCGATTTAAAAAAAAGAAATCACGGCGGCCGAGCGAAGAGAGCGAGCTTGCGGTGTGCGGCCGGGTCGGCCCGGGCGGCCCTTCCTGTTGCGAGGAGGGCGACGCGACGAGGGAGAGAGGGAGGGATGGTGGCACGCGGCACGTTGCGATCCACCGTGGAGGGACAGCCGCAGCTTGGAGGCTCTTCACCGCCCGCCGCCGCCGTCTGCGGTGAACTGGTTCTCGAGTTTGTGGCGGACTGCGGGTTAACCGGAGCCGCGTGGCTGCGATGGGTGAGCGGCCGTCAAGCCTTGGCAAGGCCACACACGGGCAGATCTTTAGGACGCGGATGGTGACGTCGACGCAGTCCGGCAGTAGCACAACGCTCATTCTTTGCCGAATGGAATATTATCGATACGCCGGGTCGTTTTGATTTGGCAAGCAATCGAGGTTTATTTATTTTGAACAAAAAAAATGTGAGGGAGTAAAGATGGGCGTAGTGGAAGAGGAAAGCGCTTTGGCGATCGGTCGAGGTTCCAGTTCACGATGTTGTTTCCCGAGACCATCGGAGTGTCGCGTGCACTCCAAGCACGCGGGCCCAGCCGGTGGGTCTCCTCCTCCCTTAGCTTTTCATGGAGACACGTCTCTGCACTGTGATAAAAAAAAACTACGTAAAAACCGCAAGGGATGACGATGTGTTATTTTACAGCTGTAAAAAATATTTTTTACTTGAAAAGGATTTATATCAGTTTTACGTGATGTTATTCATTACTTTAAGAAAAACCCTTTATTATTTTATACGTAATGGTCTTTGCATTTTTGCATAATGGGGAGGACGACCGATACCAGTGCCGATCCCGCTTTGCGTTTTGTATCATCGATGCAATTCGATTATTTTGCAGTCCTCGGCTGCGTGTCGTTGGGGAACGCAAAATGATGGCGAGGTTATTGTGCCACCTTTTTGTTGTTGCTGCTGCTACGAATTAACCCGTAAAACTTCCCTGGTTGAGCCCCACGGTTTACTCCACGCTCGGCACCGCTGCGTGCTTCTCCGATGAGGCCTGGTGCCCGGCAAGGCTTTTTGACGCATGGCCTCGGAAACGCGGAAGCAAGCCGTGTGTAAAAAGCGAGGAGGGGGGCGGTGTTTGGGCGAGTTTTCAAAAGCACTGCGACCACGATGCAGTCGCCGTTTTCGTCACTGTTCACGTGCCAATTCTCACACGAGGGGTCGTCAGTGCTTTGCTACTGAAGGAGGGAGGGGGAGGGCCTTTTCTCCCAGTTTGTAATCTCGTGCTGTGCTCACTGCCAGAGGTATGACAGTCTGCCACGTATTTACACCCTCGATTTCTCACACCGCTGCCAACGTAGTCTCTGTGACTAGTCTCGAAATGGGAACGTGCATTGCTGCAAAGGACTGAAGTAATTTCGAAGCAACACTCGTGCGCTCGACACGTGCCGTAATTATCATGGTGATCATTATCGTCAGCCTCAATCAATCCACCGCTGGGTGAAGGCCAGCGCGGGCTGCCGACAGATAGGCCACGGTCAACGCGTTCAGTTGTTGATGTCGGAAAAGTTAGTCTCCATATCGCCAAGCGTGTTGAGCGGCCGCACGCGCGGTGCCGGTGTGCCAAGGGAGAGCGCCGCAGCGTGACCTGTGACTTGTGACCCGCGTGCTGCCCGCTCCGGCGTGGCGTTACCCAACCCCACGCACCGCGCGAGAACAGCAGCAGAACCTCCACGGCTGTAGGGCGCTGGAGGACTGCGGTTGAATGTCGGCTGTGCTCTCCCGGCAGAACAGGTCACACTTGCGAATGTAGAGCACGTTGCACATTCAAACCCTACACTTAGTTTTTTTTATTGCGGTGCATATACACGCTTCAATTATCCTGCCCTGAGAACGTGGAATTTCCTGCATTAAACAGATGAGGTACCACCAAATGCGCATTTAAACACGGGGATTCTTTCATTTCTTTTCCAACTTCCATGAAAGTGTTAAGATCCTAAGATTTAGTCACGAAATCATCCACTGCGTTATGATCCCTTGCACTGTTTGTAAGGAAGCTGTGCGCACGTGTTCCGATCGTCAGGTGTCAAATGTTGGTGCTTCCACAAGTCACATCCCACATTTATAGTTTTTTTACTTCGACAGACATATCGGCGGGGAGTATTTTTGTTTCTTTATTTCCGGAGCCGCAACAAACTCGACCGTCCCTGCATACGCACGCGGGCCTGCAGTTTCGTAACGGACCTGTGTTTTACGCGTACATTTATTGTCGTCGGTTTATTTGCCGAGGCCATCCCGAGCAGCACACTGGAGACCGGTCCGCCTCAAATGTAAACGCACCCCCACCCCCCACCCTCCAGACCTGTCAGCCTCACGGGATCCGAGTGCGAATCAAGAAAACCCAACGTGGCTCCTCGTTCATTCCCTCTTCGCACATCGCGAATTTGATCCGCTTTTGTTTTGGAACACCGCGGGTGTCTGCCGGGTGTCTGCCGAATGGCCGCGGCTTGTGGAGATTCATCTGCGAGCAGCAGTCGGGGTTGGTGGTGCCGACTCCCGACTGTCCGGTGGGGGGGCGGGGGGCCGAGAGCACTGACGGAGCGGGGAGCAGGCCCAGGGGGGGGGGGGGCATGGGCTACCGGGGTTGGTGGTTTGGCGCCGTCTCTCTCCGCACCGCTCTCGCTGAACCGCGCTCGCCTCCAAATCCACCAGGCCCTCTCGAGGGCGTGCGCCCCTTGCGACCGGAGGGCCATCGCTCATTGTTATCCGCGGCCACGATTTGTGTGACCATCTCCCGTCTGGTGTCCACAGCCATTGCATCGGTGGACATTCGCTGGTCGTCACGGACAGCGGTCGCATTCCTCGCGGCCAACAAATTGGTGACTAAACACATCCGTGCATGTGTGTGTGCGTGTGCGCGTTATGTTACGGTAGTGCAGCGGTTAGCCGCCACGCTGCGCTACGAACCCGGCCATACGGGTTCGATCCCCGCTCACGGACAACACCGGGGACGATTATCTGAACCGGTCCTGGGGCCTCCCCTAGGTCGCCTCAGCCTCAAATGAGTACCGGGTGCGGTGTGTAAACATGGCCACTCGGGAGACGAAGGCAGCCGGGCGTGGTGCTGGCCACCCACCCCCTAGAGTGCCGTGCCAGCCTTCGTAGGTGCTCGCTAACAGCACTTGCCCCAACAGTCTGTCAAGGCCATGCGGTGGGACCTTTGTCTTGTGTGTCACGGCGAGTCGTTGTTCACTTGCTGCTTCGCAATGAGGCGGCAAGCCGGCGACGTGGGGCCCTTTGCCAGGTTAGAACTCCGTCAATGATATTTTGGTGTCCAAGCCTGGACCCCGAAACCCCCCCCCCCCCACGTCAACCCCCGCTTGGCGATTGTGAGATCGACGGATTTGAATGCGGGCCGCGGGGGGGTGAAGAGATTTTAAAAGATCGTCGAGATTTTGTGCCAACGAGCAATGCCAGCGGACGGCGTTAGCTGGCAGAACTACTGTAGTGCCAACCGTTAAGAGGAGGCGTGAAGGTGTCGCCACGTGTGTGTGAAGGTATCGCCCGTGTGTGAGGGGGCAGCTGTAGTGGAGTGGCTAGCGCGCTGCACTATAATCCCGGCGACCCGAGTTCGATTCCCGCTCACGGTCAACACCCAGTGACGATTATTTGAACCGGTCCCGGGCCTGCCCGAGGTCGACTCAGCCTCAGATGAGTACCTGGTACGGTGTGTAAACATCGCCACTGGGGAGACAAAGGCGGCCGGGCGTGGTGTTGACCACCCATTCCCTCGTGTGCAGTGCCGGCCTTCATAGGTGCTCGCTAACAGCACTTGCCCCAACAGTCTGTTAAGGCTACACGGGGGGATCTTTGTCTTGGTATGTCTGCGTCTCGCTGGTCTCTGTGATTGTTCAGAACGTGTGGAAAAATACTCCTTCAAATGTGTTCAAACTCTTGCGTGCGTCGTTTTAAATCGCCGAAAGGAAGTTAAAGACGCCCACGTCTTTGTTCGCGACGCCAGCGAGAGCAATAGGAGCTGGGGGTCACGCGAGCGGGGTGGAACCCGCGCGGGTTTGCATGCGACAGGTCGTGGACGAGAGGGCGAAGGGGATTCCTGTATCGGTTCGCGGTGTTGTGTACAGATGGACCACGAGTCTTGCCGGCTCGTTTTAATAAAAAGGCCCTCTCTCTCTCCAAATTGCGACCGCCTCTCTCTCGTTTTTTTTACGATCAGAGGAAACAAGAAGATGCTCGGTGTAGTCGGCACTTTGCTTCATTCATCATTTAGTTTTTGGTTTTTTTTGTGTAATGTTTTGCTTTATGTAACCCCCCCCCCCCCCCCTTTTTAAATGAAAGATTTCACGCTCTGCTCTCCTTACTCCTACCCTCTCTCTCTACCCCCTCTCTCTCTCTCTTCCCTCTCTCTCTCTCTACCCCCTCTCTATCTACCCCCTCTCTCCCTACTCCATGTCTACGTTCCCCTCTCTCTCTGTCCGCACGATCCGCGTGGCAACGGATTATTTGGAGTGGCTGACTGGGTATGGAATTCCGTCTTTGGGTTGTTACTGAAAGGGGACTGGGAATACAAAGATGATGATGATGAGGAGGGTGGGAGCAGACTGGAGTGCTGACATCCCACTCTCGCATCATGTTAAGGAGCTGAATGTGTCGAGGTCCGCTCGCCACGATGATGCGGCTTCAACAGAGTCGTTGTGTTCTTCCTGTGTTTGAGGAGCACAGACCACAGCGGCTTACGACACGACGACTAGTTTTGGGTTGCATTGCCACACGATCGCACCACTGTGGCTTTGCCTTTTTCATTTTTTCACGCATGAGGGAGGTGTGCCCTGTTCTCGTGTTACCGATGCTCGTACACACACAGAACACATTCCTGCGGAGGGAGCTGGTAGGAACGTTGGGTTGCTCGGTCAATGGCCAGGGTCAACGGCGGCGTGGTGTATTGCGCAAATATGGCCGACTGTGAGGGCGGGCACAAGCCGGCGTGAGTAGGTTAAACGCTTAGTTTTATAAGGGCACCACGGGGTGACCAGCCCCTCCCCATCCAGACCCTCCCCACCCTCTCCACCCAGCCCCTCCCCACCCAGCCCCTCCCCACCCTCCCCTCTCCACCCAGCACCACCCCTCCCATTTTTGGATGCACGACGGACGGACGGACACAATAATCCCCTGTGGGCTGGTGCAACCAGGAGGTTCCTACCAGTATAATTCTGCATGAACGATTCCATTACTTCAGGGCATTCAATGGCACCGAGGTTTGTACCAGATGACGCAGTGCACTTCACGATGCTATCAGCAGGTGGCGGTGCGGCACCGCTGTCACGCTGCTCGGCAAGGCCAGTCCATCATCACCGTCCGCTCCTCCACAGGCGGGCCCAACAATCTCACTCGGGAGTTTTGATTTCCAGTGGGTTTTTATTGGGGGGGGGGGGGGGGTAGATTGCGTAAATAAAATGTGTGTCCTAAACTCCACCTGACACGGTCACTTACAACACGCTGCGCTGGCGAGATGTTAACTGCCTCGCCTGCTGTGCAGGAGATCATGGGTTCGATCCCCAAGCTCACGCCTGTATATTTGGAGTTTGCGTGTGTCTCTCCCCGTGATCGCGTGGATTTTTTTCCGTGTCCGGTCCCCCCCCCCCCCCCCCCCACACATTTAGAAACACGCGTTTCGAGTATTTGGTTTAAATATAATTTCCACAATGATAAGCCACTTCGTTGAGCTATCGTTTGTGATAGTGGGGCCTCACTTGGTAAAATAGAAAAAAACATGGTTTTAAATGGGTTTTTTTTTTATAATTGTTTTCTTTAACCTTTTCTCTGGCAACAAAACTGACACCTTTTTTTTACAAGGAGTCATGTTTGCATTGACCACAATACCTGCGGTCGGAATGCAAACAAAAAACACAACTCTGATAATGTATGCACTGTCCTTGAAATTGATTGGTCCACACCCGAGACAGCTTTTCTTAGAGCCTCGTCTCACATGGTGTTGGACCAGATGACGCCAAAAGGAGGTTCCAATGATGTTTTTTTTTTAATTAATAAAGTTGACACCTGAATAAACGCGCTATTGCTGCTTCAGCACAGCGGTGTATTGGGAAGTAATCTCACATTCTCACAACATTTAAATCGGGGAAAAAGGTGCAGCCGGGCACATTCTAGTTTTGGGACATTCCGATAAAAAAAAAAGTTGGTGGAAAAGCGTCCACACACAGTGCGCGTTGCAATTTGTGAGCGGCCAGCACATAAACTAAACCCCTGCGATGTAGGCCCCACTTGTCTTTACACAGTATTCCCTCATTATAATCAGATTTCCCGCGAATCGCATCTGGAACTCTACACCACGACTGCTGCATCGAGAAAGAGAGAGGGAACGTGATGAGATGAAGCGATGAGAGATGAAGCGATGAGAGATGAAGCGATGAGAGATAAAGTGATGCGATAAAGGTAAGTTCGTTTACGGATTATAACTCAATATACATTCACTTTATGTTTATTATAACCGATTAAAATGTTTCGTGTTATGATAATTTTCACATCAAATAGCTTATTTATTTGTTTAAGGTAATTCATTGCAAAGGATAGGTTTTGTCGTTGGCCAATCTCATTAGGGGCCGTCCATAAATGACGTCACGCACCTGGGGGGGGGGGGTCAGACATTTGTGACGATGTGTGACGAGGGGGGGGGTGTTTGAGAAATGTGACGTCACATCAAAATGCGCAACTTTAAATAAATATAGACAACACGTTCTACTTAATTAAATATACTTTTTAATAAATGTTTTCTCCTACAACATCAGAGTGCAGCGGCACATTAAATACGCACTACAATGACAATAGCTTAAAGCGATTTGAATCATGTTTTATTTTTTTGGGGGGGGGGGGGGCAGTGCTTTGTGACGTCATATTTGAGGGGGGGTCTGACTTTTTGTGCGCCGTGTGGCGAGGGGGGGTCAAAAATCGTCCAAAATCGCGTGACGTCATTTATGGACGGCCCCGAACTACCTCGCCTGGTTTACCAGAGGTCGTGTGTTGGTTGGGTTCGACCCCGACCCTGACGTCTGCTGTATATTTGGAGTTGGAATGTCTCTCTCTCTCTTCTCGTGGTCGCGTGTATTTTTCTCCGGGTCCTCTGATTGTTCCCTCCACATTTAGAATCAACATCACGCATTTGCAGTATTTGGCTGATATATATATATTTCTACACGATAAGCCACTTCGTTGAGCTACGTAGTTCAGTGGGCATTACCTGGTAAAATAAAACATTGTTTGATTTAACCCGTAGGTTTTCGTGCCAAATGCTATCCATCATAGTTTAATATATATTACATTTAGGCGATCTAACCCCGAAAAACCCTCTATTATGGATAAAACAAATAGTTTCGCGTGAGCGTGGTACTCGGCTATGCTACGCAAATAGACATAAGGTGACCAAAGAATGTTTGCTTTGATGAGGATGAAGAATGTTGCTAATATGAGCCTCACAAGTACGACCAGAGTCAAGCCAGACGCCTCGTGGCTCTGGTACACGCTGGTGGCAGTTCTGTGCATCGACGCGCGCACATCCGCACTCCGATAACACTTCTTCCCAATGACGGAGAGGATGCCTTCCTTTACGTGAAATTAAAGCCACCGTGCGATTAAAAAACATCACAGAAATCGCGACTGAAACCACCGCTAGACGAAGGCTTCTTCACCCAAGCCGTTACCATCTCCCACAGATACTGCGATCGAGTCGTCCACACGGCAACCCGCTCTGCACACGAGATAATTTAATTGCTCCGTCTTCTCTCAGACGCTTCCCATTCCTCGGATGCCACTCATTCATTATTGTTGACCGTCGGCCGTGAGGCCTGACCCTGAGGCCTGCTGTATATTTGGAGTTTGTGTGTGTCTCTCTCTCTCGCTCATCATCATCACGGTGGCTATGAGATGTTAACTACCTCGCCTGGTATACAGGAGGTCGTGGGTTCAATCCCTACCCTGACGCCTGCTGTATATTTGGAGTTTGTGTGTGTCTCTCTCTCTCTCGCTCATCATCATCACGGTGGCTATGAGATGTTAACTACCTCGCCTGGTATACAGGAGGTCGTGGGTTCAATCCCGACCCTGAGGCCTGCTGTATATTTGGAGTTTATGTGTGTCTCTCTCTCTCGCTCATTATCATCACGGTGGCTATGAGATGTTAACTACCTCGCTGGTATACAGGAGGTCGGGGGCTCCATTCCGATCCTGACGCCTGCTCTATATTTGCAGTATGCGGTGCCTCTTTCTCCGTGGTCGCGTGGAATTGTTTTTCTGGCTCCTCCGATTTTGCCCTTCCACATTTAGAAACATCCGTCGAGATTATTTAGATAATGTTGCTGCTATAAAATTCCACTTCGTTGATCTATCATTTGTGGCCAGGTTACTTTTGAAACAGAAGTTAATAGCTCAGTGGGCCTTACCTGGTAAGATAAAAAAAATGTTTAGTTTTATTTGTATCTATTTTAAAATGATTTGTTGACCTTTCCTATACTTAACACTCCGACCGAGTTTGTGTACTGTTTGTTGTTACGTTCTGACCCGCCCCTACTGGACGTTTGTGAAAAAAGATTCATAGCTCATCGGATTCCTCCTCCAGGATCAATAAAGATTCTGATTCTGATGATAGCAACGTGATCTGCCCCAGGCCACCGTCTCAGTGACCATGATCAAGCCGCTCGAATCCAGTGGATCGATCATTGGCTGGAGTTGAGAAAGGATGCAGAGTCGAGCCCGAAGATGGCAGTGGCGTTTTTGGTGTCAACTTGAACGCTTCGTGCTCTGACACGCAACTCAAATGTCCGATAATTCGCAATGTGCTTCATTTGGGTGAGGTGGTGTGAGAAAAAAATGTGTGTGGAAAACCCTCCTCTACGCGGCACGAAAGCGTCACGTGAATCAGACATTAAATGTGTGACTGCTTCATCAACACCAGCATTGTTGTTGTTGGAGAGCGAGTTCACAATGTTTTAATTGGTGCGACGTTTCGCAGCATCACCCGCTTGTTAACAGGAGCTCAGATCTCGAGATCACATCCTAACCGAATCTAAACCAATAACACTGGTCAACACACTTTTTCTGCATAAGATATTCCAACGGTTTTAAGGTAATTTTGGGGTGCTGATTCGAAATCTGGCATAAGTTTTTGTCTATCACATCAGGATTGTGAGATATCAAATATTGCATTTTCAATAAAAACTGCAGAAAAAAAGTATTAAATAAATGTGGATATCTACATAAAATGATATTATAAACACACTATCCTAAAAATACAGCACCATATTTTAACACTAAAGCAGTCACTGGCTCGCAACAACTTGCAATCATAAGTGACAGAGTTAATTTCGGGTAAAATAAATGAAAATGGGGAATGCCGATAGCATAAAAATGAGATGTGATAGAGCAAATCTGAGATCAGATTTGGAATCAGCACCCTGAAATTAGTCTAAAACAGCTGCAAAAGTCCAGGCCAGAAAAAAAAAGTTTTTTTTGTTGACCAGTGTTATGAACCATAATATCTGTTTTGTGGAAGCTTTCGTGTGAACTTAACAAATGTCTGATATTCATGCCCCTTTAAAGGAACTATTGCACACGCGTCTCCCGCGAATATTTTTCGTACATTTCTGAACGCACATCACTTCATTATTTATTTATTTACTTATTTAAGTTTCATTACAAGAAATCCAGAGAGCAGGTGTGTTCACGTACATCGCTTGGGAGCATGTTTGCGCGGACAAGTTCCAACATCCGCAGTAACAACTTCAGCGTGTGTTTGCGTGTGTGTCTCTTTGCTGTGGGGCGTGTGGAAATGTGTTCGTGCTGTTTTACGGGGAGCGGTGGTGCAGCGGTTAGCGCTACGCTGCGCTACGAACCCGGCGACCCGAGCACGATTCCCGCTCACGGCCGCCAACAACGGCAACGATTATCTGAACTGGTCCTGGGTCTCCCCTAGGTCGACTCAGCCTTGGCTGTGTACGGTGTGCAAGAAGTTCAACATGCCTACATGGAAACCAGTGACGTGCAGTGACGTCAATGGCTGGGGAGGCACTGGCTCGTGTCAGAGCCAGATTCACACACTGAGGGGGGCGTGTCCTCACGGAGGGGGGCGTGTTAGACACGTCTCACTTAGTGAGGCAGATGTGATAGCTGCCTCCCCTGGTGCTTTTTCATTGCAGTTTCATGACGAGACCAGCGAGCCTAAATATCTTGATACACATACGTGAAATAAGTTGCCTGGAGTATGGAAGGCGAGGACATGAAATGAAGGGGTCTACAAACATCACATTGGTGACATACTGAGATAGTAACAGGCACGCGCTTATTGCCCGCGCTCCATCCAGTTACTGAGGGGTTGCGCAATCAGAGGGGAGGCTGAGCTCGTCGCTGCCTCACCTCTCGTCTCTTCCTGTATTTGCAGCGGAGCTCCGCAAATTTGGCGATTTTGACTATAAAAATGATTGGAATCGTACAGAAATGACATTTATAACACAGATCAGTGGAAAAATCTTAATATTTATTTAATTTGATTATTTTATTTACTTTTCGTAACAGCTGTTTTCATTGGAGTATGACAGGCGAGGCTCAGCCTCCCCTGCCTCCCCTGACCGCACGTCCCTAATGGAAAAGAGCACCTGGTGCGGTGTGTAGACATCGTCACTGGGGAGACAAAGGCGGTCGGCCGTGGTACTGGCCACTCACCCCTCGTGTGCCGTGCCGGCCTTCACAGGTGCTGCGCGCCGGCACGGGGGAGTTTTTGCTCTTTGTTGTATTGTCGTTGTGTTTTGCAAGTGCCCGTGCCCGTGTTTATTGTGGTGGCGAGTATCCATGTGTCGTGACTGACTTGCAGACGCAAATTCTTGGAGGCAGTTCTTTTTGTTAAATCGAGCACCCTCTGGGTTTGCCAACTGATTGATTGGGTAGTTCTGTGGATTCATTGGTTGGTTGGTTGATTGGTTGGTGAGGTGACAGTTTGAGAGGGTGATTATTTTTTGTTGTTGTGGTTGATAGTTTGATGGATAAGAGGTTCTGTGGGGTTGTGAGTTGGTTGAATTGGTGGGCTGGGTTGCTAACGCGACAGATCGGTGGGCAGGAGGGCTTCACAATTGGAGTAATCAAGTGAATGCTTAAACATGCGGTGCCTGCGATTTATGTGTCACCCCGGGGGTTGATAGTCACGGCAGTTACCACCACCGCCGAGTGTTCGCTGCACGTGGATTCAAATGACGCACGCACCGCCTGCGTGCACTTTGAGTTATCTTTCCCGAAGGGTATAAGCCCGAATTCTTCATTTGACAACTTTTTTTTTTATATCAGAGGGGTTTTTCTTCGCATTTTGGAATTCATCCAAACGTGTCGTTGGTAAGTGAAAACGCACTTGCTTCTTTGCACCACGCACGGACCCGCCTCACCAGGCACCGTGACCTTCTTTACACATCCGTACGTTGAGTGCTGTCAACCGCCAAAAAATGCCCAGAATGAGACCCACGCGGAGTGGAGGACTTCCAGTGACATCGAGTCTCGTCGAGTCTCGCTCTCTCACAGTCTCTCGTGGCCAGCGTGTAGCAACAACACAGGGAAGGCCTCCTCCAGTGACGTAGCTGCCGTGTGCGCAGGCAGTGATGCCCTTTGTGCCAGAGGAGGGGTCCATGACTCTGCCAAACTGTGACCGAAACGGCCACATGGTTCTGGCGAGGAACGAGAGTAAAACTTTGTTTTTATTTGACCAGGTAAGTCCCCACTGAACTGTTTTTCAGAAGCGACCTGCAGGCGATCACAGATGATAGCTCAACGAAGTGGCGTATCATCACGTGGACATATATCGGCGGCCAAATACTCGAGATGCGTGACGTTGATTCTAAATGTGGAGGGAAGAACCCGGAGGAACCGGAGAAAAATCCACGCGACCACGGGGAGAGAAAGGGACACCGCAAATTACAAATACACAGCAGGGTCAGGATTAAACCCACAACCTCCTGAATACCAGGCGAGGTAGCTAACATCTCGCCAGCGACCGTGATGATGATGAGAAATAGACACACAAACTCCAAATATACAACAGCAGGCGTCAGGCTCTGGATCGAACCCACGACCTCCTGTATACAGCAGGCGAGGTAGTTAACATCTCCTAGTCACTGTGATGATGATGAGAGAGAGACACACAAACTCCAAATATACAGCAGCAGGCGTCAGGCTCTGGATCGAACCCACGACCTCCTGTATACCAAGCGAGGTCGTCAACATCTCGCCAGCCACCGCAGCGCACCCTCTCACGTGACCGGACTGACCCGGAGGAAACACGAGTCGCGTTCCTCTGTGCGTCACGGCGCGTTCACGAGAGGCAGCAGAAGAAGCAGCGGCAGGCGGCAGCGGCAGCGGCGGCTTGTTGTGCCCGCGGCCTCTATGGGGGAGGTCACCGGCGTGGAACAGCTTGGAACTGCGAGCCACGCGAATGGGGGCTCCCCAACTCTCAACACTCGCGCTGCCAGGAATGCCCAGGGGCGCTACCCTCACACGCACGCGAGCCCGAGTGATGTATAATGATTTTAGAGATTGATGTTGTTTCCTGGAATGGCCGAGAGGGGGTTGGTTGGTTGGTTGTTGTCGCGCGTCCCGAGTTCAACTCCCAGCACGGGACAACGTCGGTTGGTGAGCGATGCCCCGAGTGGTGAAGTATGGTCAGACGACTCCGATGAACACCAACGGCGAGTCGCTCATCCTGCCCGTAATTCGATTGGTTGGAATGATCTCACTGAATTTGTAGGTTGTAGCGAGTGTACACTCACCTACAAGTGGAATCATCATCGTCATCATCATCCGCTTCACACGAACTGGGTGTATCCGTCTCCTAGTCGGTGCAGCGACTTGTAATGACGCGGCATCGGAATGAAGACACCGCAACCTTTCCAACGGCTTGCACACAAACATTATGTCCTTGCGCATGGCAATATGAAACTATAAAAAAAAAACGAATTACGTTATTTTACCAGGTAAGGCCCCACTGACCTGTCTCGCTCCTGTTTAGAAGTCGATCTTGCTGCCACAAATGATAGCTCAACGAAGTGGCTTATCACGTGCAAATGTATAGCAGCCAAGATACTCTAAACGCGTGTTGCTGAGTGTGGAGGGAAAAACCGGGGGGCCCGGAGAAGAAATCCACGCGAGCACGGGGAGAGAGACACGAAAACTCCAAATATATAGCAGCAGCAGGCGGCAGGGTTGGGATCGGACCCACGACCTCCTGTGCACCAGGCGAGGTAGTTAACATCTCTCATGTCGAGGCCTGCTAGCTGTGGAGAGATGACTTGGTGTGGGCACTGAAGGAGCAGAGCCTCAGTTGGTCTACGGCGTGGTCCGTAGCTCGTGTCGCATGGCCACAATCGCACCGCTGCGGCTTCGTGTCTTTACTCTTTGGTTCTTTCGGTAAAGTCACGTAGAAAGGAAAAATAAATTAAATAATAGAACACGACGTTTCGATTGCAACACAATCAATCATCAGGTACGAATGAAAGATGAAACAAACCTAGTAAACTTAGAAATATAATGCAATACAACACAGAGAGTCGGCTAACATAACAGTTAACAACCTACATGTGTGTGTGTGTCTCTCTCTCTGTGTCTCTGTATTGCCTCTCTCTGCTTGTTTGTCTGTCTGTGTGTCTATGTTGTGTGTCTCTCTCTGTGTGTCTCTGTGTGTGTCTCTCTCTGTGTGTCTCTGTGTTATCTCTCTCTGCTTGTGTGTCTGTCTGTGTGTCTATGTTGTGTGTCTCTCTCTGTGTGTCTCTGTGTGTGTGTCTCTCTCTGTGTGTCTCTGTGTTATCTCTCTCTGCTTGTGTGTCTGTCTATGTTGTGTGTCTCCCTCTGTGTGTCTCTGTGTTTGTGTCTCTCTCTACTTGTGTCTGTCTGTGTGTCTATGTTGTGTGTCTCTCTCTGTTTGTCTCTCTGTGTCTCTGTGTGTGTCTCTCTCTGTGTGTCTCTGTGTTATCTTTCTCTGCTTACGTGTCTGTGTGTCTCCGTGTCTATGTTTTGTCTCTCTCTCAAATTTAGCAATCTTTGGAAGAACGTAATCAACCAGGTGGAGTGTTGACTTATGTTGGCCGACTCTCTGTGCTGTATTGCATTATATTTCTAAGTTTACTATGTTTGTTTTATCATTCATTCGTACCTGATGATGATTGCTTGTGTTGCAATCGAAAAGTCGTATGCTATTATTTAATTTAATTTTCTTCTTACGAGACTTTACCGAAAGAGCCAAAGAGTAATT
Organism: Lampetra planeri; assembly: GCF_965212315.1. NCBI lineage: Eukaryota > Metazoa > Chordata > Hyperoartia > Petromyzontiformes > Petromyzontidae > Lampetra > Lampetra planeri. The sequence continues at coordinate 1,282,114 of NC_136129.1, read as the reverse complement.
CCTGCAGTCACGAAAGCTCCAAATCAAGTTTCACGTCTTTAATTTTCCATTCGCGAAGGAGACGTGGCACATCGGGCCTGCCGGCGACCTTCTGCTGCTGTTGATGGTTCTCGAATAACGAGCAGTCGCTCGTTCATTCCGGACGTGGCCGTTGCTCCACGGTTTCTGCCACCGCTCCGGCGGACCTGAAGCGCGCTGCGGCAGACACGGCGGAGCAACGTGGCACGACGCAAAGGACATCTCAATGCAATTCGTCAATGCCACTGCGGACGTTTCGGGCACTGGACCCTTACTCATTCCTCTGAAGCTGGGCTGATGACGGCTGGGACCATCGCACCCTCTCCGTCCTCCTGCTCGAGGCCTCGCGTCAGTCACAAGGAACCGGCATCGAAACTCTTCAATGGCCTAGGCCCGTTTGTTTGAGCGTTATACTGGTAGGAACCTCCTGGTTACATCAGCCCACATGTGATTATTGTGTCCGTCGTGCAGAGAGGGGCTGGGTGGGGAGGGAGGGGCTGGGTGGGGAGGGAGGGGCTGGGAGGGGAGGGTGGGGTGGGGCTGGGTGGGGGGTGAGAGGGGTGGGGCTGGATGGGGAGGGACTGGTCACCCCGTGGTGCCCTTATAAAACTCAACGTTTAACCTACTCACGCCGGCTTGTGCCCGCCCTCAGTCGGAATACACCACGCCGCCGTTGACCCTTGCCATTGACCGAGCAACCCAACGTTCCTACCAGCTCCCTCCGCAGGAATGTGTTCACATTTTGTGCACATTTCTCCATTATCCGTGCTTTCAGAATCTCTGCTAAACTAAAACTAAACTTTGTTTTATTTTACCAGCCCGCTGAGCTACGTATCTCTCTTTCAGAAGCGACATGACGACAAATGACAGATCAACGAAGTGGTTTATCATTGCGTGGAAGTTTATAGCAGCCAAATGCTCTAAACGTGTGACGCTGATTCCAAATGTGAAGGGGAACACACTGAGGACCCGGAGAAAAATCCACGCGACCACGGGGAAAGAGAGAGAGAGAGAGAGACACGCAAACTCCAAATATGCAGCAGGCGTCACGGTCAGGATCCAACCCACGACCTCCTGTATACCAGGCGAGGTAGTTAACATCTCCTAGCCAACGTGGCGCAGAGTCATCTAAAGTGCGAACTCGACGGACACTCTGTACCTTCATCGGCGCATACCGAGAATCGACGCCACTCTGTTGTAGTACGGAGTTAGACTGATGGCTTTCATCTAAGTTATCTTGTGGTTGTTGTTGTGGTTGTTGCTTGACTTGCATCCCACTGGGATTTTTGCACACAGCGTTGGTGTACGGTGGTTTTTCTGGAAGATTTTTGCTGTTTTTTCCTGGATTTTTCTGTTTGTGCAAAGTCACTTTAAGATGTTTTCTTGTTCATGTTTTTTTTTTATTGCGGTTGCACCCGATTCAAGAGCCGAATGGCTCACAGGGCTATACGAAATAAATGAAACTGAAAACTGAAAACTCTCTCTCTATCTCCGATACCTCCCGAGTTGGCGCATGAGATTTTACCCGGCGATTCCGCGCGTAGTGAACAACGATTCCGGTTGGAATGCAAAAAAAAAATGTCAATTGAAAAAAAAACCCATAAAACATGTTTTCAAAAAAATGTCCCCCGAGGGAATTAATATCGTCAGGGGTTTATTATTTTTTTTCAACAAAATGTTTTCCTTTGCGGTCCGAATGTGCAGTGGGCTCGTGCAATAGCTGCAGGTGGTGGGACAGCTTAATAGGGAACATGTCTGACAGCCTAATCTGCGATCTGCACTTGGGAAAGCTTAATTATTTTTTTTGTGGTGGTAGCGGTGGCGGTGGTGGTGGTGGTGCATATTCTTGCCTGCCAGCTGAACCCGGCACACCTCCGTACGGTGCGAAAGAAGTTCAACATAAATACGTGCATAGACTCACATAGTCACTCACCCACTCACATAGTCACTCAATCACCCTCCGATTAGCACGGTTGGCTACGTACGGTGCGAAAGAAGTTCAACATAAATACGTGCATAGACTCACATAGTCACTCACCCACTCACATAGTCACTCACGCACTCACATCGTCACTCAATCACCCTCCGATTAGCACGGTTGGCTACGTACGGTGCGAAAGAAGGTCAACACACAAACATGAGCTGCCCGTTTGACCGTGTGCATCAGACGCCGTCTTTGTTGGGACAGTGTTGGTAACGGGGCATTGACCCGCCGTGCTCTCTGTCTCTCTGCAATGAATGTAACAATTTGTGATTCGTGTGGTATTCGTTTGGTGTTCGCGATGCTCTGGTAGCGCAGAGGCGATCACCACGAAGCGTGGCCACTGCTCTCTTAGTCTTTGGTTATTTCGGTAAAGTCACAGAGATAGAAAATTAAAATAAAATAAATTTAAACGTTACATTTAACATAAAAAATAAAATTTAACGTAAAAAATTAAACATAAAAAATAAACATAAAAAAATAAAATTAAACATAAAAAATGTAACATAAAAAATTTAATGAAACATAAAAGCACAAACGTAAAAGCGCTGCTCTCTGCTTCACAGACACTGCTTGTGGTGGTGTCACAGTGGGGGGCGACTTCGCTGTGTCGAATCAAATTGTGATACATTTGTGGGGGGGGGGGTGGGGGGTCGCTTTTCAAATCTGCTCCGTGACGTCACCGCACACAGGTGACCGACTGCTCGTTCCGAATGACGTCAGAGGAGGGGGGGGGGGGTCTTCAACGTCCGCTGTGGGTGAAGCAGACAGCGGCTGGGTATGTAACGGTGAAGACGCTACCGCGGAATTAACCGGGGTGGCCTGACGGATTCGAACCACGAACCTCCGTAACAGACGGCGAACGCGCACTACCCCTCGATCGAGTGCCACTCGTTCCGTTGTTTTTATTTTTAATGTAAATTCACGTCGCGTCCTCTTCTGACGGCACAATTTGTTTGTTGTGGACGCTACCGGTGACGGAAACAACTGCGAGCCAAACAATTGGACAGCGTCAGGACCGAGCGCGCACGAGCGCCGTGTCGGGCAGGCCCTGGAAGCCGCCCCGAGACTTGGGGCAGCGTCTGGGGCAGCCGTGGACTTCGCTTCGAAGGGATCAGTCGATCATGGGAGCAGCTGATCTACACATTTTATTTTTTTATTTTAATTCTAAGTTACTATTTTATTGTGTTTTTTTTGCTTTTATTATTTTCAATCTATTTTTATTATTTTATTAAAATTTTATTATTTAAATGTTTTTGTTTTCTATCTACGTGACTTTACCGAAAGAATCAAGAATATGAATTCCTGCAGTCACGAAAGTTTTAAGTCACAAGTCATCGACACAACCTGTAGCTGCTGCAGGTGACACCCCCCGCGCTCGGCTTGCCGCGCGTTGGGTTTTGTTTTTGGGCCTCTAGAGACAAATTCCTTGGATTTTTTTGGGGGGGGGGCGGGGGGGGGACGCGCCCTTCTTGATGCAATAAAAAAGCGTAAAAATGCAGAACATTCACAGGCTAGGAAGTTGAATCAATCTCCGCGTGTACGAGGCGCGATGTGTAACACGTGGCAGCTGTCGTGCCAGCAACTGAAGTGGCGCATGCCACGTGGCCGTGCAGTCCCGTGTCTGCTGAGCTTCGAACTGATTCAGGGACGAGGCCATCCGACCACAATGCAACTATCACGTGACACGCGATGTCAAAGGTGTTGAGAGACGCGAGCGTGCCTCGGGATTACGGGCTGGTGACGGCTCACTCCTGGCACATCCTGACCCAGTGAATGAGCCAGAGACCTCGGGCTCAAACGATGTTTGACCAGAGGCTCAAAAGAAAGCTGTCTCTGGTGTGGACCAATCAGTTTCAAGGACAATGCAGATATTATCAGTGTGTTTTTTTGTTTGCATTGTGACCACAAGCTTTGTGGTTAATGCAGACATGATTCCTTGTAAAAGGTTTCAGTTTGGTATTTCAACATCTTAGCACAACTGTTTTATTGCCAGAAAAAAGGGGGAGACCCCCTATTAAGACGGCACAAGTTGTAAAATAACGCTCAAACAAACTGGACTCTGCCATTGAAGAGTGAACGTGAGAGGGGACGGTGGCTTGTGGAGTTAAACGCAGTGCAGCTCTCGAGATGCCCCGGGTGGCGGCCATGGCTCTTCCAGGACGCTCATGTACAGAGCTCAACTTGGTCTCTGCTCCAGCCTTAGTGGAGCTGCGTACGGACGTGCCTACGTTGAACTTCTTCTTGGTTCTTTCGGTAAAGTCACGTAGAATGGAAATAATAAAGTAATAAAAATAAAAACATAATTAAATAATTAAATCGATATTTACGTTGAACTTCTTTCGCACCACCGAAGGACCCAGCCACGCTAATCGGAAGTGCGGCGGGGAAGGACAACAACCTCGACACAAAAAGCAGTAATGAAGAAATGAGTTTTCAATCGAGATTTTAAAAGCTTCAGTGGCTTCCTAATATCAGAAGAGCGTTCCAGACGGCCGCAGAAGCGCATCAGAAATCGCACGATGCAGTGACCATCTTTGTTCGACGGTTCGCCAAAAGCCGCTGTGATGATGACCGGAGTTTGCGTGATGACGGTTTATGCTCCTTGACGACACCGGCAACGAGGTGTGATGGTTCGTTTGTGGCAAGCGCTTTGGGTGCACTTACTGCAACCTCAACACATTCCTGCGGAGGGAGCTGGTAGGAACGTTGTTGGGTTGCTCGGTCAATGGCCAGGGTCAACGGCGGCGTGGTGTATTCCGCAAATATGCCCGACTGTGAGGGCGGGCACAAGCCGGCGTGAGTAGGTTAAACGTTGAGTTTATAAGGGCACCACGGGGTGACCAGCCCCTCCCCACCCTCCCCACCCCACCCTCCCCTACCCACCCAGCCCCTCCCTCCCCACCCAGCCCCTCCCTGCACGACGGACGGACGGACACAATAATCCCCTGTGGGCTGGTGTAACCAGGATGTTCCTACCAGTATAATGTATTCGTTCGGTAACCAAAAGCCAATGCAGCTCGGTGAGCGCCGGCAGGACATGGCCGGATCTTGCAGTGCCCGCCACGAGACGTGCCAGAGAACGTTGTGCACACGCTGCAGCTTGATATTGGGTTTTTTTACCAGACGTCCCGTAGAGTAGTGAGTTGCAATAATGGAGCCTTGTCGATACGATGCACCTGCCTGAACTTACACTGAACGCACACGCAGCTACCATCCCACCCACGCGGTTCAACTCCGAAACCAATCGCCACTGGTAATTATTAGAAACTGAGCCTGGCGTGGGCCTCCGCTAGGTTGACTCAGCCTAAAACGAGCACCGAATACAGGATGCGAACATCACCGCTGGCGGCGGGGGGGCGGGGGGGTGAGTAGCAGGTTGGCGCGATCCTGTTAGCTGCATCACCCCCGCGTGTGTCCTGCCTGCCTCCAAAGGTGCCCACCGATCACACCGGCGACCACCTACTTTTGGAAGATTCCGAGGCGTCGTTACGCACCATGAACCTCTAACGACAGCGCGCGCGCGTGTCCTGCGCGCCCCCGCAGGACGAGCATGCGTCCCGTGTGCTTGTCGAGGTTGTGGCAAAATTCTTCGGCGCAAGGTTTGCGCGAGGAGGGGAAAAATAAAACACATTCCATCTTTGCACAAAAAAAATCAAGTAAAAAAAACCCGTCTGGTCCGACGCGTGCTTCCTATCCTTGTTGATTTGCGACACCGGGGCTCGAGCGGGGGTTGTTGCTGAGCGGGCAACCCGCGGGGCGCACGCACCACGGTAGACGTGAAACATTAAACTACCAGCTCACGGTAGGCGTGAAACATTAAACTACCAGCTCGCCATGTGCGTGCGCCTACACTCCACAACACGCAAACCACACCGCGCACCACCACATACACCACATACACCACCACACATATCACAACACGCACAGCACACACACCACCACAACACACCACCACACACACCACCACACACAACAACACACCACCACACACACCACCACACACAACAACACACCACCACACACACCACAACACACACACCACCACACACCACAATACACAAACCACACCGCGCACCACCACACACCACACCACAACACGCACAGCAGACACACCACCACCACACACCACCACACACCACCACACACCACCCCACACACCACCACACACCACCACACACCACAACACGCACAGCACACACACCACCACACACCACAACACCCCACAACACACCACCACGCACCACAACACAGCACACACACCACCACACACAAACACACCACCACACACACCACCACACACACACCACCACACACCACCACACACACAACCACCAACAAAGATCCCCCGTGTAGCCTGTAACAGACTGTAGGGGCAAGTGGTGTTAGCGAGCACCATTAAAGGCCGGCACGGCACACGAGGGGGTGGGTGGCCAACACCACGCCTGGTCGCCTTTGTCTCCCCAGTGGCGATGTTGACGCACCGCACGCTACGCACAAACCACCAACACCGCAGCGAAAATGTGAAGAGTCTTGCCGGGCTGAGGATTGTGCCAGAGGAAAGAGCGATATCGCGAGACAGCTGGATCGCGTTAAAGCGGTGGCCATTAACCTTTACTTTACCCCTTTGGTTCTGGATCGTTACACAAATGTATAATGTTAATAACTACACCGGTGTGATGAAACAAAGTAGTTGCGTAACTTACGTTGCCACGTGCTCAATTTGTGTTTTCGATGATTTACCTTCGAAAACAAATCTGGCCACGTCTGGCACCCCCCCAGAAAGGGCATCTCACAGCTTGCCCAGGGGGAGCTCTGAGATGCACCCCCAGTTCAAGAAGAAGAACCACTGCTCTAACACTCGGCCCAACACGAGCACTACTCATAACTACACACTAACACTACCACTAACCCTACCCCTACCATACCACTAACCCTACCCCTACCATACCACTAACCCTACCCCTAACACTACCACTAACCCTACCACTAACACTACCACTAACCCCACCCCTAACACTACCACTAACCCTACCACTAACACTACCACTAACACTACCACTAACCCTACCACTAACACTACCACTAACACTACCACTAACCCTACCACTAACACTACCAATACCCCTACACCCAACACTACCACTAACACTACCACTAACACTACCCCTACCCCTAACACTACCACTAACCCTACCTCTAACACTACCACTAACACTACCACTAACACTACCACTAACCCCACCCCTAACACTACCACTAACCCTACCACTAACACTACCACTAACACTACCACTAACCCTACCACTAACACTACCACTACCCCTACCCCTAACACTACCACTAACCCTACCTCTAACACTACCACTAACACTACCACTAACACTACCACTAACCCCACCCCTAACACTACCACTAACCCTACCACTAACACTACCACTAACCCCACCCCTAACACTACCACTAACCCTACCCCTAACACTACCACTAACCCCACCCCTAACACTACCACTACCACTAACCCTACCCGTAACACTAATACTACCACTATCACTAACACAGTGGTCCACAACCTTTACTGCAGCCTTGCACCCATTGATTCTCGATCGTATTTTTTAAAATAATGTTAATTACTACTTAGGGGTTGATGAGACAACGTAGTTGTGTAACTTAAAATGCCCCGTGCCTTAATTTGGGTTTTCGATTATTTACCTTCTCGAACAAATCTGTCCATGTCTCGCACCCCCCCCCCCCCCCAGAAAGGGCATCTCGTGATGCCCGCAGCGTTAAGAAGCAGAGCCACTGCGTGTAACGAACGCGAAAGTGTGTTGGACACAATGTGTCTCTCAACACCAACCTTGCTCACTGCACCAGCGGCGATGTGGGGTAACCCCGCGACATCTGGGAACAAAATAACAAAGAGTTTCGAAGCTCGTCGGATTTGTCCAGGATACATCCAGATTCTGATTCTGATTATCGCGCACAAGGAATAATTGATCGTGCAGAACGCACGAGAGGTAATGCAAACACAAGAAGCGAACGCTAACCACATGGACCCAAAACCTAACAGCGTCAACGACTCTGTACCAAATTGACAGAACCAATTTATACAGCTGATAAACATCGCCCGGTGATTGACGTGAAATTCAAACTTAACACAACATATGCTTGATTATTTCGGTAAAGTCACGTACAAGGGAAATAATAAAATAATAAAAAGTTTACATTATAAAAATTCTCACGACGTTTCGATTGCAACACAAGCAATCGAAACGCCGTGAGAATTTTTGTTTTATTTTTATTATTGTATTATTTCCCTTCTACGTGACTTTACCGAAAGAACCAAAGAACACCAACAGGAAGTGTCTCGCGTCTATCTGCTGCTGTCCGCTTCGTGTGGGTCCTGGCCCTGGTTCACGTTTGCCCCTCTCCACGCGCCTCCGCGCACCGTTCAACATTCGGTCCGTTTCCCTTCGTCAGCGCCCGAGACAATCGTCCGCAGTAACAGCGCATGAAGATATACGCACTGACTTAAAGTGGGCTTCGTCTTCAGCTGCCATTTGCACGTTGCCTTTCGTTGCTAAGTTCAGTTTTCTAAAGAGGGGGTGGGGTGGGGTGGGGTGGGGTGGGGGGGAGACAGCTTCGAGTGCTTTTTGGAAAACTGAACCCAATCATGAAACGTGACCAAATCACTGCACGGGAGACATCGCACTCTGCACGTGCCTCAAATCCGTAAATAATTACGTCAACCCATCGCGACACAAAACGGAGTGCAGCCTGGGATACAAACAGAGTTAACATCATACAGCGGCGTGCAGCGTCGCATGTCCAATGGCTCTCAGCCTTATCTCTGCCCCGGGGATTCATTTCGCTAGTAGATCGGAGTTGGTGGCACATGGCTAATAACCACAGACGCCACGGAGGCGAGATGTTAACTACCTCGCCAGGTATGCAATAGGTCGTGGGTTCGATCCTGACCCTGACGCCTGCTATATATTTGGAATTTAAAGGGAAAAAAATTGGAGTTTGCATGTTCTCCCCGGAGTCGCGTAGATTTTTGTCCGGGTCCTCTGATTTTTTCCTCCACATCTAGACTGAACGTCATGCGTTTAGAGTATTGTGCTGCTATACATTCCCACATTGAGCAATCATTTGTGGCCAGGTCGCTTCTGAAAAAGAGCTACATAGCTCAATGGGCCTCACCTGGTAAAATAAAAAAAGTGTACATCGTATACTTGATGTGGTGTGCCGAGTGCACTCTCACCTTGTTTCATTCTGCTTAACTTAATGGAAGCCCTGCTCCTAACTCGCATTCTGTATTTTCTGATCAAGCGCAGTTAGCAAGCAGCATCACAAATTCCAATGACTTACACGCCACAAATCACAGAGCACATTGCACCATTAACAGATTAAAGCTCGGCAGGAATCTGGGAATGCCTTTCAAGTTTCAGCTGAAAGGTGCTTTTTGAACCGTGAATTCCAGGAATACAGCGAGCATACCTGTGTGTTTGTCGGCTGCCCGCTGCTGCTGCTGCTGCTCCTAAAGCACATTCACTCATTCTATATATCAGCCCAACGTTCACTGGAGCAGTCAGCAGCCGCTCTTAAAGGGTCCGTGTTTGCCCCCCCACCTCATCTCCTGCGAGTCGTGATGAGACACCTACCCCGCAACATGACATCGACAAACGATATCACGTGGGACCTCTTAATTGTCTGCCTCTAAACCAAATCTTGACTTAAATCTTTCGTGACTATAGGAATTCATATCCTTTGGGTCTTTAGGTAAAGTCACGTGGTCGGGTTCAAACAACCTATCTACGTGACTTTACAGAAAGGCCCAAAGAATATGAATTCCTCTAAATCGATGTTATTGATTCTTATTTTTAAGACAACAACATTTGTAGTTGTTGTCTAAATCAAGATTGAGCGTTTCCTCTCCGGAGTATCTGCGCGTGTGCGAGGAAAACCCCACTGGGCATCTTTCTAACCCCCCTACCCCCCGCTCCCACCGAATCCAGGGTGGAATGAAAGGGTCACCGCCAAGCAGCCGTGATGAGCCCGCCGCCAGAAACATTCTTCACGCGAGCGTCTTGCCGCTCCAGAGGTAGCGGCGACAGGCCAACCCCGAGTGTTACGCAGCCTCGACAACACACACAGAGATGCGTGTGCATCGTCTCACGGACAGGAGAGAGAGAGAGAGAAAAACACCTCTCGGCCTTATCCAGATCACCTGCTCAAAAGAACTGAACGTGTAGGAGCCGTGTTGGCGTTTTAGACCCAGTGCTTCGCAAGCCCCCAGGTGTGACGTGGTATTTTTTTGAACGGGTTTAGTTGGGGCAAGTGCTGTTAGCGAGCCCCTATGAAGGCCGGAACAGCACACGAGGGGGTGGGTGGCCAGCACCACGCCCGGCCGCCTTTGTCTCCACCAGGTACTCGTTTGAGGCTGAGTCGACCTAGGGGAGGCACAGGACCTGTTCAGATAACCGTCACTGGGTATTTGCCGTGAGCGGGAATCGAACTCGGGCCGCCGGGTTCGGAGCTCAGCGTAGCGCTAACCGCTGCACTATCGCTCCCCACACACAATCACACACACACGCACACACACGCACACACACACGCACACACGCGCACATGCATACATACATGCACATACATACGCGCACACACACGCGCACACACACGCACACACGCACACACACGCGCACATACATGCACACACACACGCGCACATACATGCACACACACACGCGCACACACACGCACACACACACGCGCACATACATGCACACACACACGCGCACACACGCACGCACACACACACGCAGACACGCACACACACACACACATGCACACACACACACGCACACACATGCACACACACACGCACATGCACACACACACGCACACACACACATGCACACACACACGCGCACGCACATACACACGCACACACGCGCACACACACACATGCACACACGCACACACATGCACACACACACGCACGCACACACACGCACACACAAACGCACACACACACACACAAACGCACACACACACAAAACTCCCCCTCCTCTTGAATTCACCAGGCGTGGGGTTCAACTCGAGCTTGAAGCGTCCGCGGTTGTAATCGAGTCGCGGCGGCGAGGCTCCTGGGGAGCACGGCGTGACCGAGGCGAGAGCCACTCAACGCGATCGCGGACTTATTCAATGTTGTGCAAATAAATATATAGATTTATATATATATTTAAAACATTTTTCTTTCATTTCCGTGACGGCACCAAGTCCGTCCGTAGCTGCGCATTGCTTGATGAAGAGACGCGCGCGGACACACAGACACACACATCGTCGTCAGCCATGATCAATCCACTGCTGGATGAACGGCCCACGGCTATTATTTCTCTCTCTGGTTCGGTGGCGGCGAGCTCGAAGGCGCGAGTGCCACGTGGAGTGAGAACGGTTGACAAGAACTGGGCTCCACCTCCACCCCCACACCCCCCCCGAAGAGTTGGGGAAATGTGGCCATTGCAAGATAACAGGCAGCAGTGCAACAAGGGCACAACCGTCGACCAAAGTCGCCCTCATTAGGACTCATCAGTGCAGTACGGCCATCAATGTCCCGATAAGGCCGAGAGCTTTTGTTCATGCAACGCACATCTCCGTGCGCATTGCTAAATCCCTGCACAAGGCGTTCCATTGTGATTGGTTCATTGGCTGCGGCGATCAGCGTTAAGTGTTTGAGATGGACTAATCGAGCACTCTGCCGCACGGAGTTACCCAATGGGTCGATCTATTCTCAGCGGCTATTGGCCCATCTATATATATAAAATCGCAAATCTGTCTGTCTGTGTGTGTGTCTGTCTGTCTGTGTGTCGCCGGACCATACGCAGTTTCATTGGACGGCGGTTGCCCCTGGCAACGGGTATCGACGCATTCGCTGCCGGGTGGACGCCATTTTTAATTCCCGTTAAAAATATGCGCACGCATTTGTGGTATAAACTCGATATACCCAGCGTTGCCCGGGGGGAAAATACATTTAAAATCTTATGAAAACTTTAAAACATTACATACCAATGAAAAAACAACTGTGTAATTACTTTTAAACCCGACGCGCCAAGAATCGATTCTCTGAATCGCGCAAAGGAATCGAAGGTTGTAGATTCCTTTAGATTCGGACGATTCCCGTTTACTATGAGTTGCTTAAAGTCGATATAAACTGCTACGAACGGGAAATATCCGGCGTTGACCGGGGCAAAAATGTAATTAATAACTCCTGAAAAAATAAAAAAATAAAAGAACAATGAAAATGAAACTCTATCATTCAAATTGTTAACCCCGAACATGCCAGGAATCGATTCTTTGAATCGCACAAAGGACTAATCGAAGGTTGTAAATTACTTTAGGATCGCGCTTCCTGTTTAATCTAAGTTGGTTATAGAGTTGATATAAACTGCTACGAATGGGAAATATCCGGTGTTGACTGGGGCAAAAATATAATGGTGAGGGCGGTTGTGAGTGGCGATTGTGAGTGGTGATTAGTGAGTGGTGAGGGGAGGTTGAGTGGTGAGGGTGAGTGGTGAGGGTGAGTGGTGAGGGTGAGTGTTGAGGGTGAGTGGTGAGTGGTGATTGGTGAGGGTGTGATTGGTGAGGATGAGTGGTGAGGGAGAGTGGTGAGGGACAGTGGTGAGGGTGAATGGTGAGGGTGAGTGGTGAGTGGTGAGGGTGAGTGGTGAGGGTGAGTGTTGAGGGTGAGTGGTGAGTGGTGATTGGTGAGGGTGTGATTGGTGAGGATGAGTGGTGAGGGAGAGTGGTGAGGGTGAATGGTGAGGGTGAGTGGTGAGGGTGAGTGTTGAGGGTGAGTGGTGATTGGTGAGGGTGTGATTGCTGAGGATGAGTGGTGAGGGAGAGTGGTGAGGGAGAGTGGTGAGGGTGTTATTGGTGAGGATGAGTGGTGAGGGAGAGTGGTGAGGGAGAGTGGTCAGGGTGTTATTGGTGAGGATGAGTGGTGAGGGAGAGTGGTGAGGGAGAGTGGTGAGGGTGAATGGTGAGGGTGAGTGGTGAGTGGTGAGGGTGTGTATATATGTAAGGTTATTAAGAAATATATTTTTCACCCGGGCAATGCCGGGTACTACTGCTAGTCATCGTACAAAGGTGGTGGTCACCGCAACGCGCGGCGCTGTCAGATGCGCTTCTGTGGCCGTCTGGAACGCTCTTCCTTCCCATTTTAGGAAGCCATTGGGAGCTCTGCACTCTTAAATCTAAATTGGAAATCCACTTCCTGACAAATGCTTTTGGTCTTTAGTTTATCGTTCTCCCCCCCACAACCCGACGCGCCTCCGATTAGCGCGATTGGCTACGTGCGATGCGAAAGGAGTTCAACATCCACACGTTCATTTATAACTGTAATTTGCTCTGGTCGCTTCATCTGAAGTATTGTTAGGAAAGTAACTGTGCGGCAAGAGTAGCCTCGCGGCGGAGTAGCTGTACGGAAAGTACGTACGGCAGCTAGATCGTGGGATCGTGGGATCGAGTGAATTCGTGGGATCGTGGGATCGAGCGAGATTATCATTCGTGGATCGACTGCAAAAAAAAATTGAGTGACGCGTCACGCGAACGTTCCAGAAGACGCACATCCGTAGAAACTTAAAACGTTTAATGAACACAAATAAGGCGCTCGTGCACGAAGAAATATATTACGTTATGTTCACTGGAGTTATTAAACAGCAAAGCAGGACAAGGTTCATGGATTCATCCACTCGATGTCAGCCACTGGGTTCCAATTACAGCTGTAGCAGAAGTGATGTCATTCCTATTTTTTACACGCTTTCTATTAACTCGCTCTGTTGTTGTTGTCGTATCCTAAAATCTTGTAACTCAATTTAACCCACTTCCCAATGTGGAATCGACTGCAAACTTGGTATACGTATGCCTTACTGATGCCAATACTATATTATATCATAAAAATGAAATAAAAACATTTTAATGCATCTTTTTTATATGTTATGTTTCGGCTTGGGTCTAATTGTCCACGCTCAACTGACATTGGCTGTAAATCACCACGGCCCCGTACGTTATGGCAAGCTTCGGGGCCACTTCCTGGAGTCGTGGAGTTTTTCCATTACTAGTAGGGTATATTTAATTAAAGCGTGTTATTAAAAAAGTTTTTTTAAATATTACTTTTGTTAAATAAGTCGGATTTTTTTTTTACTATTTTAATTACCAGGTAAAACCCACTGACTTATTAGCTTTTTTTCAGAAGCGACCTGCCAACAAATTATAGCTCAACAAAGCAGCTTAACATTTAGTAAATGTGGAGAGGATGAACCGAAGGACCCGAAGAAAAATCCACGTAACCACGGGGAGAGAGGGACACGCAAACTCCAAATATACAATCTTGATTTGAAGCTTTCGTGACTGCAGGAATCCATACTCTTTGGTTCTTTCGGTAAAGTCACGTAGGTAGAAAAATGAAATAAATATTAATGATTTTTTTTCTTTAAATTTTATTTTATGTATCGACCTACGTGACTTTACCGAAAGAACCAGAGAGTATCCAAATATACAGCAGCGGGCGTCAGCGTCGCGATTGAACCCACGACCTCCTGCATACCAGGCATGGGAGGCAACATCTCCTAGCCACCGCAGCGCCCCCATTTATTCATAACGAGAAGTGTAACTTTACACTTTCCAACCTCTGGATTTGGATTTTGTTCAAGAATGACCTCTTTTATTTTCCCACAACTCCAATCGCCCCGAGCCAGGCGAGCTGGTGGCGGTTTGGCAGAGTGGGTCACGTGCCTCCAACCCAAGGAGGGGAGGTCAGAGGAAGCATGCGTGGGCATCTGCATCTGGAGGGGAATTGTTGCTGTTCTAATTGGGTGAGAGAAGTGGGTACGTACGTATGCACGTTTCACTTCTTTCGCACCGTACGCACCCAACCGTGATATTCGGAGGTGCGGGGAAAGGACAACAAACCAAACACAAAACGCGGTTCTAAATAAATGAGTTATCGATTTAGATGTAACAGTGGCATAGCTCCCAATGGCTTCCTAATATCGGAAGGAAGAGCGTTCGAGACGGCCGCAGAGGCAGCGCGTCTGAAACTAACCGGAAGCCCTGGTGGACTACCAATTCGATGATCACGTCACTGAGATTTAAAACCTGTCCAAGTTCATTGCTTTCTCTCTCTTTGCAGAAAAACCCCTCGGAACGTGAAAACAAATTCTGCCCCGCGACAATGCCGCCGCTGCCGCCGCTGCTGCCGCCACGTCGGCCCTGGTGCACGAGCGACGAAGACTCATTGCATTCGTCGATAAAACTGCAGCACTGAAAGACATTAAACATAACATACAACATGTATACGGGGCCGTCCATAGGGCGGTGCGGGGCCCCGGGGAAAATCCCACTGTCGGCTCCCCCGACGCCTTCAAGCTAAACCGGAGGCTTCACATCTCACACTTTGATGTCGAAGCGGGGGTGGGGCCCCCAAAGCGCGGGGTCCGGGGCGGCCCCCCCCCCCGATTGTCCGTGTTACCCCGAGCGACGGCTCTTGACCGTGCATAATATATCGGCAAAGTTTGTGGCTTGTGGCGTTTCTTCATGCCTGCGTCACGAAGAGAACACACCGAAACTGCCATGTCCACGAATGCCTCGGGGGTGCCCGTCACAGTTGCATCACAGCGCCCTCCGATCGGCACGTTTTAGCTACGTACGGTGCGAAAGAAGTTCCACATGCGAACCCGAATGAACATTCACGGTCGGCCTTCTGGGCACGAATCCAGAGGATTTGTTCTCAAGCGTCGTCGGCTGTTGCAGTTCAGTCACCCACGACTACACGAACCGCACGCTGCCAGAGCCCGCGACCAGACCACGTGACCAGACCACGTGACTGCCGCAAGGCCCCACGCGTGCAAGACGCGTGCCCGTTCGATACTCAACGATTGGCGCATGTTCAATTGAAGTGGTCCAAACGGGCAGCACCCTCCGATTGGAGCGGTTGGCTACGTACGGCGCGAAAGAAGTTCAGCATGCACACGTGACACGTATGTATCCTCCAGGGCAGTGTGAGGCTCTGCTGCTCAGGGCGATATGGGGGGAGGGAGGGGGGAGGGTTCTGGAAGGCTCGCAACTCGGATACAGTTCATGATACTATCCTACACATTACACCCCAAACAAATATGCTGTTGGTACCGCGGAAATGTATTTGTTTTGGTAAATACTACGACAGTAAGTACTACTCGTAGCTAGAGGGTGCATTGCTCATATAATGGGATCCACCGTGGATCCTATGAAGATGCATTGTGGGTGTCGCAGTCTACCTGAGCGCACTGATGTGTTCATGCAGGTCCTGCCCAGTTTTCGCAGTCGGGAGAGAGAGGCGATGTTCCTGCTGCTGCTGCTAATATACAATCCCAACTGAACGATTTGCAGGAAAGGTTTCGGTATTGGGACGTGTGGCCAATACCAGTGGCACTGTGTGCGAGTTCTTTTAGCCATGCGAGGAAATTGGGGAGCCCAGAGGAATTCCTCGCAGAACAGGGGCAGAGAGAGAGAGGGAGAACACACAAACACCACAGAGGATGGTGCCCGAGTCGGGAATCGAACCCGGGGTCCTCATTGCTGTGCGGCGCGGGTGTTACCACTTCTGCCTTCTGAGAAATGCATATTCACTTGGAACACCTGCTCCGTATTCTCTTCTTGTAAAAGCCTGCGTGGTTTTCATTCACAGACACCCGCCCGCCTTATCTGGCGGCCGCGAGCCTTTCACACGCAACACGTTTTGATCTTGGCTGGAGGCTGCGATGGAGGCTTTTTGGGAATTCCTCGGATTTTTGTGAAACGCAATGCACGCCGCGTCTCGGCTCCGGCGCGAACGCCGTCCCGCAATAAATATGTGGCCACCGGGGGTGACGTGTCCGGTCGGCAGGTCCACGTTTTGTTGTTCACAGGTCGGGAGGATCATCTGTCGGTAAAACAAAAACGAATTGAATCAAATGCAGTTTGTTAATGTTGTTGAGAAGGTGCGTTGTAGTAGGTGGTGTGCGATTCACATCTGATGAAAATTAAGCGTTGAAAAAAAAACACTTTAAATTACGTGGACAGAATTATGTTGAATTTCGATTTAAAACTTTCGTGACTGCAGGGATTCATCTTCTTGGTTCTTTCGGTAAAGTCACGTAGAATGGAAATAACAAAACAATAAAAATAAAACATAATAAAATAATTCTCACGACGCCTCGGCCACAACGCAAGCAGCCGTCCTCAGGTGGAGAACAGGTCTGTCGAGGAGACAGAGTCTGAGTTTTCAGAGTTTTCAGACAGAGTCTGAGTTTTCAGACTCTGTCTCCTCGACAGACCTGTTCTCCACCTGAGGACGGCTGCTTGCGTTGTGGCCGAGGCGTCGTGAGAATTTTTTTATTGTGTTTTATTTTTATTGTTTTGTTATTTCTATTCTACGTGACTTTACCGAAAGAACCAAGAAGAGAATTATGTTGCTTAAGTCTATGGTTTGCGGAGGGTTATTTGATTTTTTGGCCATCATGAAAGAGCAAAAAAATGTTTTCCGGTTTACTGTGGCATGTATGGATCTCAATAAAAGCCATGGCATGTATTAAACTAAACTAAATATAAACTGAACTGTTTTTTTTATTTTACCAGGTAAGGCCCACTGAGCTGTGTAGCTCTTTTTAGGAAGCGACCTGTCCACAATGATAGCTCAACGAAGTGGCTCATCATCACGTGGTAATGTCTCGCAGCCAAATATTCTAAACGAGCGATGTTGATTATAAATGTGGGGAGAACACGTCAACTTCAAATATACAGCAGGCGCCAGGGTCGGGATCGAACCCGCGACCTCCTGTATACCAGGCGAGATAGTTAACATCTCCTAGCCACCGCGGCGCCCCATGTTAATGTCAATACAAGTCGTGGCGTGTATTAATATCTCGGCAAAAAAGAAAAAGCGACACATTCGTCGCTCGTCAAGTGAGACTCAACGGCTGTTGTGCCGTGCTAACCGCGCCGGACCTGCGGTGCTGAGGTCGCCGGTCGGATTCTATCTCCCGGCGCGGCGGCTGAAGCGAAGGGGCAAGATTCATTAAAGCCCCCACCGCCGCCTCTGTCCCCCCAAGCAGTGGCGTTCCTGGTCAATGTGGGAAAGTAGACCAAATAGCCGAGAGCTATTTTAATTGAGGATCGAGGGCACACGAACCACGCACCATGCAGGTCAAACGATTCCACCGTGCCATTACCGATCGGTATTTAAATCAAAAAGACAATTTACGGCTGAATAACAAGCCTCTTGTACGATGGGTCCATGATAAATACAAGTAACAATCCAGTTGTGCTATTGGGATCATGTAAAAGAGATGGAATCGTGGACGTGCATCATCGTTGCAGCTAGCAGTGCACTACCCCGCGCGAGTCAACGATGAGTTGTGACGCTCACCTTTGAGATAAGTCGACCACGGAGCTTCCGATTGCATAGTTTTACTTTTACGTACAGAGCTTTGAGACGCTTCAATACGAAAGGCGTTTTATAAAACACAGGTTATTATTATGATTGTGTCCATAAAATGTGTCCCAACAGACCGTGGATATTTCTTCCCCCACCATTAGCACCGGCGAAACGCGCCGTGGCTACGGTGGCAGCCTCGCCGACGGTTCACCTTGAGAGGTCGCGGCTCCGAGCCGGGGACGCGCAGAGCAGAGCGCAGGCCGCGTCCTCGCTGCCGGAGCAGCACCGGCAGCGCCTGCCCCGGCCGCCCGCACGCAGCCCCTCGGCGGCGGCTCCCCTCCGCGCCCGCGTTTTCTCGGACAACCCCGTTGGCACGAGGCTCCTGCAAGGCCGCCAGGGGAAACGGGGACGCGTGAGCGCCGAGGTTCAGCGAGTGGCGCGGAAGGAGATTGTGACCGTGGTCGTTGGTTCTTTCGGTAAAGCGACGTCGGTAGAAAAAAATGTAATTAAAAAAATATTATATCACGACGTTTCGATCGCAACACGAGCGGTCGTCCTCAGGCGGAAAAAAAATCCAGCGGTGGAACTGCTGGATGTTTTGGAACTTCACCGAAAAAACCAAAGACTATGGATTCCTGCAGTCACGAAAGCTTCAAATCAAGATTGAGATTGTGACCGTAGCTCTCCACAAGATTTCGTGTTTTTTATTCCAGAACCCAAAACTCAAACATCGCAGAGGGGGAGATGCAGAACGTGTAACGAACACCCAGAAACAACGCACTCCTCAAATGGTGGGCGAGGGGGGGTCCGTCTGGAGGCCCCTGGGCTCACTGCCCTACCACCGTGGGAGGGCCACCTCGGGAGGGCAGTGATCGACTGCGACAGCTTCATGGGGAAGGCGAAGCAGAGGGGTGACGGAGGGAAGTGATGTCACCAAAACAAAACAAGAAGTCAAGCAGCGTAAGGGCGATGTTTGGGTTTGTCTCCACAGAGGAGCAACGGCCATCAAGTGCTCGCCGCAACGTTTCAGTGTCAGGAGTCCATCTCCTCTCCCTGGCTCGCGAGCGGAACGTTGCGAGTTCAATCCCTGGTTGGGGGTAGACTCGCCCCGTCGTCCCTCCGGTGGGAGTAGCACTTTGTACTGTGGGAAAAAAACTCTTCCTCGCCATAGGAATGTGGAATGTTCGCCACTTGCTCCGCAGGGCTGTAGAGACGGAAGGTGAGTGCCAATGCCTCAATGGTCATTTGTGCAGATCACTGTGACACACGTGTATATGACGTCACTGTGACGCACGTATATATGACGTCACTGTGACTCACGTGTATATGACGTCACTGTGACGCACGTATATATGACGTCACTGTGACTCACGTGTATATGACGTCACTGTGACGCACGTGTATATGACGTCACTGTGACGCACGTGTATATGACGTCACTGTGACTCACTTGTATATGACTTCAGATACGCCCAAGGTTACGAGGTGGTGAGGCCATGGTTGACGACGTACGGTGCAAAAGAAGTTCTACACACACACGCATACGAGGCCAGGCGGTGTGAATTGGCTCTCATACTAATCCCGATACTTCTTCCTTCCGACAATAGGAAGCCTCCGGAACTATGCACTTTCAAATCATCTCGATCGATCAATAATGTCTTTGAAACTGCTTTTGGTGTCTATATTGTTGTCCTTCCCCGCACACCTCAAATTAGCGCGGATGGCTACGCACGGTGCGAAAGAAGTTGCACGTACGGACGTGCAACACACACAGAGAGAACGACGCGGCGGATCTCGTGCGCTGGAGTCCGGGTCAAGCTGGCACGGCCCCACGAGCATGGGAACTGGGTGGTGTGGGCGTCTCTCGCGTGTGTGGGTGGTGTGGGTGTCTCTCGTGTGTGTGGGTGGTGTGGATGTCTCGTGTGTGGGTGGTGTGGGTGTCTCGTGTGTGTGTGAGTGGTGTGGGTGTCTCGTGTGTGTGTGTGGGTGGTGTGGGTGTCTCTCGTGTGTGTGGGTGGTGTGGGTGTCTCGTGTGTGGGTGGTGTGGGTGTCTCGTGTGTGTGTGAGTGGTGTGGGTGTCTCGTGTGTGTGTGGGTGGTGTGGGTGTCTCTCGTGTGTGTGGGTGGTGTGGGTGTCTCTCGTGTGTGTGGGTGGTGTGGGTGTCTCGTGTGTGGGTGGTGTGGGTGTCTCGTGTGTGTGTGAGTGGTGTGGGTGTCTCGTGTGTGTGTGGGTGGTGTGGGTGTCTCTCGTGTGTGTGTGGGTGGTGTGGGTGTCTCTCGTGTGTGTGGGTGGTGTGGGTGTCTCGTGTGTGGGTGGTGTGGGTGTCTCGTGTGTGTGTGAGTGGTGTGGGTGTCTCGTGTGTGTGTGGGTGGTGTGGGTGTCTCTCGTGTGTGTGTGGGTGGTGTGGGTGTCTCTCGTGTGTGTGTGGGTGGTGTGGGTGTCTCTCCTGTGTGTGTGGGTGGTGTGGGTGTCTCTCGTGTGTGTGTGGGTGGTGTGGGTGTCTCTCGTGTGTGGGTGGTGTGGGTGTCTCGTGTGTGTGTGGTGTGGGTGTCTCGTGTGTGTGTGGTGTGGGTGTCTCGTGTGTGTGTGGGTGGTGTGGGTGTCTCGTGTGTGTGTGGGTGGTGTGGGTGTCTCGTGTGTGTGTGGGTGGTGTGGGTGTCTCGCGTGTGTGGGTGGTGTGGGCGGGATGCGGGGGGTGCACAGGCGTGGAGTAATTGACGCCACACGGGGGATGGATTTGTGCAGAGTTAAGACTCGGCCACTGAGCGATGGGGAATGATCCCCGAGAAATCCGACCGTTGAGTCGGCTGCATTCCACTTGGCCCGAATTCATTCGGTCACCCGCCGATCTAAGTCGAGATTGGATTCGAACCGAGGGTGAAGTGGCCAAAACGCAGCAACTGGCTTACTGGCCTAATTCGGGTTGCTCAGTTGTTCGGTCCAACCCTGGCGGTGCAGAGATAAACAACAAAACATTGTGATTGAACGGACCCACAAGGGCAGCGTAATCCTTTTAACACGAAGGAGACTCGACAACAGATGTTTGAGTGTGGATGCCGATGGAGGGGTGTGTGTACATTTGCAACGATCCACGTTACTTATTCAAACTATGCGGCGATTCTGCCCCTGCGATGGGATTGTTGCGCAAACACGAATAACAAAACAACGCAACGCGTTCGTCAATAGCACTGCCTTGAACACATTTTACTTTACAAGGCCACAGTGCTATTGTCGAACGTACATACGACTGTACGCATGTGTGTTGAACTTCTTTCGTGCCGTACGTAGCCAGCCGTGCGAATCGGAGGTGTGGGGGAAGGACAACAAGCTTGACACAAAAAGCAGTTCTATAGAAATGAGTTCATCAATCTAGATCATTTAACAGTGCATAGCTCCGGTGGCTTCCTATTACCAGAAAGAAGAGCATTCCAGACGGCCGCAGAAGTGCATCTGAAAGCGTGCTAATCGGGGGTCTGCTGGGTCTTCGCGTTGTCACAGAGGGATTCCGCGTGCGGAGTTTCCCCGTCACCTCTGGAGGAGGGGGGCTCTGCGGCACCAGCATATGGAGTCGCGCATTTCACGCTCGTGGGATGCGCGCGTGACGGAGAGGAGGAGGAGGAGCGGTGTCGGTCCCTGTCCCCGTGTGCCCTTGGCAGGGCCCGGTCCCCTTGGCTAAGCAAATGCGACATTCGTGTGGCGTTTCTGTGTCTCTCTCTCTGCCTGCTCCAAGGATAGGGCATCAGCCCACACCATGGGTCGGCAAGCTGCGGCTTCAGAGCCGCGTGCGTCTCTTCGAGGGCTGCTTTGCGACGTCGTTGATGAGGCCCACCGTCTCTTGGTCACAGGCATTGAGGCGCTTGAAATATGGCGGGGGGTTTTTTTTATCGAATTCGAGAAAAATATCTCTTCTTGTTATTTTGGTTGCCGACCCCTGGCCTACGCTATACTTCAAGCTAGATTTGAAGTTTTCGTGACTCCAAACTCTTTGTTTCTTTCGGTAAAGTCACGTAGGTATCAAATCAAATAAATAAAATCAAGACGTTTCGGGCGCCACACAAGCAAGAAACAATTGTTGAAGGTTTCTTGCTGTGGTTGTCCCACCTGATGACGGACGCTTGTGTTGCGCCCGAAACGTCGTGCTTTAATTTAATTTATTTGATACCTACGTGACTTTACCGAAAGAACCAAAGAGTACGCTATACTTCTCTTATTATTATTATAACAATGCGGCATCTCCGTGCCTCGCTATTCACGGGGACATTTGACCGGACTTCACTACGCAAGTCAGTGAAGTTGGTGAACGGGTGGGGTGGGGCAGCACTGCTTCAGATAGGAATTGACTTTGGTTTTGTTGGAGTCTCTGATCTAAACTAAACTTTATATTTTACCAGGCTAGGCCCACTGAGCTATGTAGCTCTTTTTCAAGGGCGACCTGACTATCACAAATGATAGCTCAACAAAGTGGCTTATCACGTGGACATGTATAGCACCCAAATGCTCTTAAACGTGTGATGTTGATTCTAAATGCAGAGAGGAAAACCAGAGCACCCGGAGAAAATCCACGCGGCAACGGGGAGAGTGAGACACGCAAACTCCAAATACAGCAGGCGTCAGGGGTCGGGATCGAACCCACGACCTCCTGTGCACCAGGCGAGGTAGTCAACATCTCCTAGCCGTCTCACCTGGGCGTGTCGATCCAGATGATGTCGAGGTGGCAGAAGAAAACGCACTCGCGGTCCAGCACCGACGCGCACGAGCAGCGCTTGCGGCGCGCCGCTGGCTGGCGGGAGCGCACCGGCGGTGGCAGTGCCGACGGCGGTGGCGGTGGGGTCCCCGCGGGGTTCCAAGGCCGCGGTTTCTCCGATTCCTGCAGCACCGCTGGGGGCCTGGGCCACACGAACCCGGCCTTTGGCTCCGGCGCTGCACGACAACAAGAACAACAACAAGAACGACACGTTAACGGGAGCTATGGTGATGATGATGATAATACTGGTAGGAACCGCCTGGTTACACCAGCCCACAGGGGATTATTGTGTCTGTCCGTCTGTCGTGAATCCATAAATGGGAGGGGTGGGGCTGGGTGGAGAGGGGAGGGTGGGGAGGGGCTGGGTGGGGAGGGTGGGGAGGGGCTGGGTGGGGAGGGGAGAGTGGGGAGCGGCTGGGTGGGGAGGGTGGGGCTAGGTAGGGGATGGGAGGGGTGGGGCTGGCTGGGGAGGGGCTGGGTGGGGAGGGGCTGGTCACCCCGTGGTGTCCTTATACAACTCAACGTTTAACCTACTCACGCCGGCTTGTGCTCGCCCTCACAGTCGGCCATATTTGCGGAATACACCACGCCGCCGTTGACCCTGGCCATTGACCGAGCAACCCAACGTTCCTACCAGCTCCTTCCGCAGGAATGTGTTAATGATAATAATACAATGAAAATGTACATCCCTTTGTCATTCAACTGCTGGATGATGGCCTGTCCATGCCAGGGGATTTGTTTGACCATACTTCGCCACGCTGCACAGTGCAGGGTTGCTGGGAAAGCACAGGGACGTTTAGAATTTCACCTGCCAACGATGTTCCAGTTCATTAGAATTTATAAACGGATGGTCACGTTCAGCCAGTTGCTCGGCTATTTTACACGGCAGATCCGTGGTTCGTGAGCACAGCAGCAACAAAAGACAAGAAGATCACTCCTGCAGAGAACGAGTTGCAGGGTCCTTCAGGAATATTGCACAACTAGCCAACGAGGTGTTTGATGGCTGTAAACTAAACACGTGCGAATCGAAAAACCATTGCAAATATGAGAGCAAGTGGGGCCAGAATTGTTTTGGTAGAGGTGTAAGTATGCTCTGTCTGTTGGTCTCAAAGACGTATGGGGCGTCACCGTGGCGAAATGTTAACTACCTCGCCTGGTATACTGGAGGACCCTGATGCCTGCTGTATATTTGGAGTTTGCGTCTCTCTCTCTCTCTCCCCGTGGTCGCGTGGACTTTTCTCCAGGTCCTCCGGTGTTTCCCTCCACATTTAGAATGAACGTCACGCGTTTAAAGTATTTGGCTGCTATAAATTTCCACTCGATAAGCCACTTCGTTGAGCTGTCATTTGTGTTAGCCAGGTCTCATCTGAAAAAGAGCGGTATAGAAGCTCAGTGGGCCTTACCTGGTAGGATAAAAAAAATAGTTTACGCAATATTTTTGCGTAAACTATTTTTATAAAGAGGGGGGGGGGGGGTTAAAGGGAGGTAACCAATCTGGAGATGAGCATCAACGAGATTCCAGAAATGTGGAGCAGCAATGTGGAATAGTTTTTGTTCTTACCAAACAAAGTTTCATCAAATTCAATGTTTGAGGAGGAAATAAGGAGGCACTTCTGATGCTACACGAGGGCGTTAGAGGAACCCAGTGGTCCTTTAGGTAATTATCAGATTCGTTTACGAGCACCTTTAGGATGAAGACAGCCAGAGATGGTTTTCTCCAGATATCGATGTGGGGGACAGATCTGAGTCAATGTGTAGGTAGCAGTGATGACTTCTATAGGGGGGCGTCAAAGGCATAACGGAGAGCCGAGTAGTATCACGGATTCAGAAGCTGAGTGGTTGATGGTGTCACAGTGATTAAATATGGGCAGAATGGTGGCGTTAACTATATTCAGGCGCAGTAGTCGAGGTACAACACGACGTTTGTTTCTGTATCGGGATCCAATATTGGCTTTTATGTTATTGGCCATGTGCTCAATGTGGCCCTTTAAAGACAGGTTCGAGTCCAGGATGACGCCTCGATATTTAAAGTTGTCGGGCTGCTCAATAAGGTGCCAGTCCTGAGCCACGATGTGTGTGTCGGTGGCGAGCTCCGTTTGGCCAGGAATCACACTCTGGTTGGCATGTCCGTAGTGTAGGGCGCTCACCACTGAGCCATCGCGATATGATCGAGTGGTTTCTAATCCTTTCATCGGTTGTCTCCTTTGAACACTGAATCATGGCATCAAGCCGTGACTAAGGATGTAAATTATGTCTACAGCTCGTCTCACTTTTATGATTCATAATAAAGATGTTTGGGTTAGATCGCGTTATTTATAAATGTGTCGTAACCCTCCACCACCCGACACGGCCAATCAGCAAAAAAGTGTCACGTTGACAAAAGACAAATAGTTCACCTCTTTAGCCCACTGGTGTGTTGAAGAGTGAAACCACAACATTTACAACTTTTTTTGTGGTTTCACTCTTCAAACTGATTGAGTGTATTATCTCCCCCTGTTCTCGTGAGTGTGTTAGAGGGAGTGTGTGATAGAGTGGAGTTTGTATTCTCTTTCCTTGTTCAAGTGAGTGTGTGAGAGTGTGTGAGTGAGTGTGTGATAGAGTGGAGTTTGTATTCTCACCCTCTGTTCTAGTGAGTGTGTGAAAGGGAGCTAGAGAAGAGATGGAGTGATGTGGTACAGGAGGATGCGGAGCTGAGTGGATATGCCGATGACCAGTACCAGCGGTGCCAAGATTAGCCTCTGTGGAGGAGGCTCGTGAAGGACGCTGCTACTGGGCAGTTGGAGGCAGTCGCCCTCCAACAACAATGGAGGGCAGAAGAGCGACGCTCACAACAACGAGCGGAGCGCCGGGTGCCTAAAGCACAACAAGTTGGCACAGTAGGGGGAAAAGGTGGTGCATCAACCAGTCGTCTCAGTCGACCTGTGGCATCGGGGTCTGCCCCGTGACCTGCTAGCGGGCGTTCGACACTTCACGTGGCCTCAACGTGCACATAGCCTGACACAAGCGTCGTCGTGACGTCACCGCCACTTAGTGGCGAATGGCGGTTGTTGTTGTGTGATTGAGTGGAGGTTGTATTTTCTCCCCCTGTTCTGCATGGGTTTCCTCCGGATTCTCCGATTTCCTCCCATAGATAATAGGCATACAATGTAACTAGTGTTGACCAAACGTCCGAATGTTTGTAAAGTTAACTGCAAAATTACTCAGTGGTGATTACACACACGGCAAGATCGCCTCCCCCCCCCTCCTGCGAAAACATGCCAGAAGCCTCCTGATAAAAAGTCTTCACTCAAGTGACGTTTTCCTGGTTAAACAAGAATCGGAATAACAAAACAACAAAAAATGTAACGTGTGAAAAGGCATCACGTATTGTACGTAACCGCGCACGAGTGCGTACGTGTTTGTCCGTACGTGCGGGTTCGAACACACTTCACGGGGCCGAAATCGCGGACTCAATGGCTTGCATCGGAACAGTTCGGGACAGAGAGTTGTGTAAGTCGCACGCGAACCCCCCGTGCCACATTCACAGGCAGCGCCTGTGGTAATTGACGGTCCTAAGACCATGCACAAACTCTTTGGTTGTTTCGGTAAAGTCACGTAGGTATAGAATGAAATATAATAAATCACGACGTTTCGATCGCAACACAAGCGATCGAAACGTCGTGATTTATTTTATTTTTTCTACCTACGTGACTTTACCGAAAGAACCAAAGAGTATGGATCGCTGCAGTCACGAAAACTTCAAATCTACCGTGCACATAAGTTGAAGTTCTTTTGCACCGTACGGAGCCAACTCTGCCAATCGGAGGTGCAGTGTTGCTCATTAAACCCGACTGCTCCCCACACCGTGCAATTATGAACCATGGTTCCACGTGTAGCCGCGACTAATGATTATTTCCCACACATGCCAGTGCACCCCTATACCTCCTATTGTGGGGATAGGGTTACCTATGCTGGTGGAAAAGCAGGGCCTGCCGATCGTGAGAGATCGAGTTCAGATATTGGCCAGAGTCCCCTAAGAATTATTGTTCATGTCGCCCTCGCCCAGTTGCATTTGTGTCACATGGACGGGAGATGGTCCCACCATCATATGGATCCGAGTTGTGGACGCTGGCTGCAGAGTGACCTGCGGTGACATCGTAAGCAGGGCAGGTGCGTGGAGCGTGACGCGACGGGGCCTGAGCGAAGTTGAAGCGCTGATCAGAAGTCGACGACTCGCACTGTGGGTGGAGGCGATTTGAAACGGAACGGATCCATACCTCCCGACGAAGCCCTGGAGGTCAACGGAGACCTCGCCGAGACCTCGAGCTCGCCATCAACGTCACGGTCGCCCTGGCCTACCGTGGGTCCGTCACAGCGACTCTTTGAGTCGGTCGTCCGGAAATAAACAACACGTTCCGTTCTATTGAGCTGGTGGTCGAGGCAAGGCCGAGCGCTTTTTTTATCTGACCGTAAAATCGCCAGCGATTCTCCCGCTGTTGTCGGTACGACTCGGGACGATGCCGTGCGCAGATTGTGGACCGCAGGTTGACGCAATTTTTCTAATTTTTTTTGGAAATTTAAATGTAGCGTTTCTTTGTAAAAGGTGTGTTTTATTTAAAGCTTTCGTGACTGCAGGGATTCATCTTCTTGGTTCTTTCGGCTACAACGCAAGCAGCCGTCTTCAGACGGCTGCTTGCGTTGTAGCCGAAACGTCGTGAGAATTATTTGATTTTATTATGTTTTGTTTTTATTGTTTTGTTACTTCCCTTCTGCGTGACTTTACCGAAAGAACCAAGAAGAAGGTGTGTTTTACTACTGGCATTTTGTATGCCTAATGTTAAACTTTTTTTTATTCCTTAATTTCTAAAAACTTTAAAAATATCCATTTTATATTTGAAATTATACGATTTCTTCATTTATTTATTCATTTTATTATCCATTTATGTTTCTCTAATGTGTTTACTTCTGTCACGGAAACGGTGTGTGGTTTTCATTGATGAAACAACACGACTTAAGAACTTCTTAGCTCGCAGGGAACTTAAAAATAAACTGAACTAAAATCAAGTGATCTGCGAGCAAACTGACCGCACGGAGCCGTTAACAGAGACGGCCACAGCCAGAGGCTCGTTTTGGGATCAGAGCCCAGGCGATGAAGGCGCTTCACAGGGCACGTTACACACCTGCAGCAAGATTTACACCAGAGGTCATACCCAGAAACACTGTACGAGTACTATGAGACATCTCCTTTACCAGTGGCAAAATATAGTAGTAGGTTTTTACCCTTTCAACTGGTACAAAAGGAGATGTCCCATAGTGTAAATGCTCACCCCGAGCTCTCAATACTCTGATAGTGCGCTGTTTTTGAGTTGTACGCCTTTTGCCGTCATCTGGTCCAACACCAATGGAGACTAGGCTCTAAGAAAAGCTGTCTCGGGTGTGGACCAATCAACTTCAAGGACAGTGCATATCATTATCAGAGTTGTTTCTTTTTGTTTGCATTTTGACTGCTTGTGTTGTGGTTATTGCAAACATGATGCCTTGTATAAAGGTGTCAGTTTTTGTACCAGTTGAAAGGGTAAAAACCTATTACTACTGCACGAGTAGTTGTAGTTTCTCCTTGTGGTTCTATGTTGCTGCGCGTGAGTGTTGTGGGTTTGTGAGTGAGCGAGTGCTCCTGATTTCCATGGCCATGCCGTTTATGGTCACAGTCAATGGACCAATTTGTGTCTTAAGAACCTCACGTTAAAAGGGCTCATTACGATCCAGCCTGAGCTTTCAGACTCCTCAAAATCAGACTGCATCACCCCGACACTCCACAGATCCCTCCACTGGCTCCCAATCTAATCCCGGATCACCTGATTCACTGTCTTCGAGATCATCCACGAACTTGCCGCTGTCCGCCCCTCCCCCTCTCAACTCATTCTACTCCCCTCCAAGCACGTTTTCACTCCAGCAACCAAGCTGTTCGCTGAGTGGGAGGTCGCTCATGCTCCCATTCTCCTCCGCTGTGCCCAGGGCTCTGGAATTCTCCAATTCCTCAGCCGCCTGTGCTGCTGGCTCCCTGCCCCTTGTTCCGATCCAGTCTCATGGCCTTTCATTTCCCCTCTGCCCGTGCATCTCTCAGTGCGCATCTTTGAGTGGACACCTGCATGGGCTGGGTCACCACCACGCCCGCCACACTTGAGGCAAAGGAGAGAACCCCACACACACCTGGGAGGCCGCCCACAGCAGAGACGGAGTGATGAGATTAGCTGGCCGGAGTCGCACGGGATCGCAGATGTCGCAACGTTGCAAGGAGTGGGCTACGACGGATCGCGAGCTCCTCATCCAGCGGTGGATAAGCACGTGGTTGATGATGACGGGGGGTGGGGGGTGGGAATTTGAACTCTTGACCGATCTGAACAAGAGCCGCTCGGCTGTGAGCACGCCGACTTGGCACGCGAGAGGATTTTATTACTTTACACGCTTTCATTTAACTCACTCTGTTGTTGTTGTTGTCATATCCTCAATTCTTGTAACTCAATTTGAACCCACTTCCCAATGTGATATCGACTGCAAACTTCGTATACTTATGTCTTACTGATGACAATACTATATTCTATCATAAAAAATAAATACAAATATTGAAACAAATATTTTTACACGCTTTCTATTAACTCACTCTGTTGTTGTTGTTGTCGTATCCTCAAATATTGTAACTTAATTTTAAACCACTTCCCAATGTGGTATCGACTGCAAACTTGGTATACTTATGGCATACTGATGACAATACTCTATTCTATCATTAAAGATAAAAATATATATTTTTCAACCATCTTTTTTATATGTCTTGGGTCTAATTGTCCACGCTCAACTAACGTTGGCTGTAAATCACCACGGTCCCTTACGTTATGGCAAGCTTCGGGGCCACTTCATGGAGTCGTGGAGGTTTGCCATTACTCGTACGGTACATTTCATTAAAGCGTGTTGTTATAAAGTATTTTTAAACATTACTTATTTACGTTCACTCGGCAGCACAGTGCAGCAGCAGCAGCAGCAGCTCACGGAGACCATCATGGCAAAGCGATCCAAACTAAACCTAAATGCTGCAACACACACTTAGTGGCTTTCCTGTATTCGTGATGCGCTGATGTTACCGCTAAGGGATACACTCCCCAATGCTTGCCCGCAGTAACAAATAGCAGTGCTAGTACCGTAGTAACATGCGGTCACTTGCCAGTCCACTGCTGGATGAGGACCGGCCCACGCCGTGCGGGGGATAGTTTGACCATATTCTTAGGTTTTGTCGGTAAAGTCACGTAGGTAAAAAATTTAAATTAATAAAAGTTAAATAAAAAATAAAATATCGTGCTGTGACGGATCCACCTGAAGACGGAAGCTTGTGTTGCCTCCGAAACGTCGTGATTTTTATTTTATTTTTATTTTACTTGTATTAATTTAATTTTTTTACCTACGTGACTTTACCGAAAAAACCTAAGAATATGAATCCTTGCAGTCACGAAAGCTTCAAATCTAGACATATTTTGACCATACTTCACCACGCCGGCCAATGAGCAATGGTACAAGAGGAGAGAGGCATTGACATGGGAGTGTAGAAGTAACGCACAGCGCAACAAGCGACTTTGCTGCACCGCACTCCGCTCCCCACCGCCCCATCCACGGCCGATGGCTCCTCCCGTTATGCACGGTGGTCGCTCATCCAAGAAGCAATACGGGTCCCAGCATCCCTCGAGATTGAGATATTATCGTTCATCGCCACGATGGCCACGACTTGTCCCCATCATCACTGCCTTCACCATCATCATCGTCGTCGTCATCAATACCAGAGCTTCATTTCAGCCGGCTCAGTAACCACGGGGAAATATTCCGGCGCCCGGCACGCCACATCCAGTATACACATCTCGCTATGGCCGGAGCTACTGCTAGTCACGTGCCCTAGCGACTTGCTCAGACATTCATTCTCTGATCAACACCACACACAAGCTTCGTCGTCGTAACGGGGTGTGCACCAGGCTGGCGTCTGCTGCAAATATCATCGTCATCGTCGTCAGAATCATCGTAATCATCGTCATCACTGACCGCACAGAGTCGAGGCCAGGAGCATCGCGAGGCAGCAGCAGCAGCAGATGACGCGGACCTCCATGGGCGATCGCGGTTAATGGGATTGGTGGTATCGGGTGGTTCGTCTGTGTCGTCGCGGGCGATGAGACTCGCGGTGGCGCGACGCCGTCTGGTTGATGGAAGCCACGTGCACACGCCACGTGCACACGCCACGTGCGGAGCCGGCGGCGTGGAGGTCCCCTGCTCAGGGTGGCCGTCTGCTTCTCCGTGTGGCCGTCTCCTCCTCCACGTGGATGTCTCCTGCTCCAAGTGGCCCTCTCCTCCTCCACGTGTCTGTGACCTCCTCCACGTGGATGTCCCCTGCTCAGCGTGGCCGTCTGCTTCTCCGTGTGGCCGTCTCCTCCACGTGGATGTCTCCTGCTCCGTGCTCTGTGGCCAGGCAGATGTGCGCGGGCCGTGAAGTGTGCAGTGAGGGCTGCGAGCGAGCGAGCCAGCCAGCAGCGCAGGGAGGAGGAGACGAGCTTGCAAGATCTCCTCCCCCACACTCTCATCTCCGGCAGGTTAAGAGCCCACCCCTCGCAAACCTGAGCTGGGAGACATCTACCGTTTTATCCGGATTATAATACGCACTTCCACAACTTCCCCCCCCCTTTCCTTATGTCTTTTGATGAAACGGTGTGGGTGTCCGTGTGCAAGAGACCAGATTTGTGTAACTTTATTAACACCGTGCACGCATTTGGAGTGCGTCTTATTTTCCGCAGCGTCGTGTAATCTGGATAATTACGATGCTCGTGCAGCGAGTTCAACTGAGTCACAGATGTTGTCCCTTTTAGAGGCAACACATTTATTGTAACATCGTGACACGAAGGGGTAACTGCCCCTTCATCAGATACAGCCCAGGCTGGTGGCCACCCAGCTAACTACGCTATACAGAGGGGTTACTGCTACGAAGGGTCGGGCCCTCACTCGGGTCTGCGACCACGTAGTGATACCTTGTAGGACATAGAGCTTCCAGCTTGTAGATGTTGAGCTTCCAGCTTGTAGACGTAGAGCTTCCAGCTTGTAGACGTGGAGCTTCCAGCTTGTAGATGTAGAGCTTCCAGCTTGTAGGTGTTGAGCTTCCAGCTTGTAGACGTGGAGCTTCCAGCTTGTAGGTGTTGAGCTTCCTGCTTGTAGATGTTGAGCTTCCAGCTTGTAGATGTTGAGCTTCCAGCTTGTAGATGTTGAGCTTCCAGCTTGTAGATGTTGAGCTTCCAGCTTGTAGATGTTGAGCTTCCAGCTTGTAGACGTAGAGCTTCCAGCTTGTAGACGTGGAGCTTCCAGCTTGTAGATGTAGAGCTTCCAGTTTGTAGATGTTGAGCTTCCCGCTTGTAGATGTTGAGCTTCCAGTTTGTAGATGTTGAGCTTCCCGCTTGTAGATGTTGAGCTTCCAGTTTGTAGGTGTTGAGCTTCCCGCTTGTAGATGTTGAGCTTCCAGCTTGTAGGTGTTGAGCTTCCAGCTTGTAGACGTTGAGCTTCCAGCTTGTAGGTGTTGAGCTTCCAGCTTGTAGGTGTTGAGCTTCCAGCTTGTAGACGTGGAGCTTCCAGCTTGTAGATGTTGAGCTTCCAGCTTGTAGACGTTGAGCTTCCAGCTTGTAGGTGTTGAGCTTCCAGCTTGTAGATGTTTAGCTTCCAGCTTGTAGATGTTGAGCTTCCAGCTTGTAGATGTTGAGCTTCCAGCTTGTAGGTGTTGAGCTTCCCGCTTGTAGACGTAGAGCTTCCAGCTTGTAGATGTTGAGCTTCCAGCTTGTAGGTGTTGAGCTTCCCGCTTGTAGATGTAGAGCTTCCAGCTTGTAGATGTAGAGCTTCCAGCTTGTAGATGTTGAGCTTCCAGCTTGTAGATGTTGAGCTTCCAGCTTGTAGACGTGGAGCTTCCAGCTTGTAGATGTAGCGCTTCCAGCTTGTAGGTGTTGAGCTTCCAGCTTGTAGACGTGGAGCTTCCAGCTTGTAGACATGGAGCTTCCAGCTTGTAGGTGTTGAGCTTCCAGCTTGTAGGTGTTGAGCTTCCAGCTTGTAGATGTTGAGCTTCCAGCTTGTAGATGTTGAGCTTCCAGCTTGTAGATGTTGAGCTTCCCGCTTGTAGACGTAGAGCTTCCAGCTTGTAGATGCAGCGCTTCCAGCTTGTAGGTGTTGAGCTTCCAGCTTGTAGATGTTGAGCTTCCAGCTTGTAGATGTTGAGCTTCCAGCTTGTAGATGTTGAGCTTCCAGCTTGTAGACGTTGAGCTTCCAGCTTGAGACGTGGAGCTTCCAGCTTGTAGATGTTGAGCTTCCAGCTTGTAGGTGTTGAGCTTCCAGCTTGGAGATGTTGAGCTTCCAGCTTGTAGAATGCAGCCACCCCGTCCCTCCTAGGGCCCGCCTTATATCCCCCGACGGTCGGGGCTGCTCCGCCCTTGGCCCCGCCCACCTTCTGAAGCCTTCTAGCTCCCTCCCGATCCCATCTAGAGAGCTCTCCCCAGACACGTGATCACCCCCTAGTCCCCCCACCTGGGAGCCTCTCTGTGGAGACTCCAGATCACGTGTCTCTTTCAAAGGTGAGCTGGCTACAAATGATAGCTCAACGAAGTGGCTTATCATGTGGAAATGTATCGCAGCCAAATACTCTTAAATACATGCTGATCATAAATGTGGAGAGGGAAAAGTGGAGGACCGGGAGAAAAATCCACGCGACTACGTGGAGAGAGAGAGAGAGACACGCAAACTCCAAATATACAGCAGGCATCGTCAGGGTCGGGATCGAACCCACGACCTCCTACATACCAGGCGAGGTAGTTAACATCTCGTAGCCACCGCGGCGCCATGTTAGACGTCGCTGGCCGGGAATCGAACTCGGTTGACCGGGTTCAGAGAGCAGCGTGCTCACCATTGGGCCACTACTCCCAGCCCACAATAAGAGAGGGCGTGATTATTGTAACTTGTCAGGCTCCACGTGGCCTGACTGTTGGCATTAAATACGGTTAACAGGCTCTTGAGTGCGTGTTAGTCCAGGGGAGCCTTGCTGGGTCTCAACTCTTCTCAAGTGCTTACCACAAACGAACCACAACACTTGGCCGATCTCGTCAAGGTGCATCAACCATCATCACGCGAACTCCGCTCATCCTCGCTGCAGCAGCAGCGGCGGCGGCTTTTGGCGAATCATTGAACAAAGATGACCACCGCATTGCGTGGCGCGCGCTTTCAGACGCCTTGCTTCCGCGGCCATCTGGAATGTTCTTCCTTCTGATATTCGGGAGCCACTGGGAGCATTGCACCTTTAAAACTACACCGAGACATCATTTATTTTTAATTGCGTTTTGTGTTTAGTTCGTTATCCTTCCCTCTGCACCTCCCTATACTAACACGGTTGGCTACATACGGTGCTAAAGAAGTTCAACATTCGAAAACATCGCTGTCAACCCACACGGTTTATCCGTATTCTTGTACAGGGAAATTGAGTGTTCAGGTCCATACGGTGTACAGTCGTTTCAATACGGGCACAAAAAGTGTATATTTGTTGTGTTTCTCCCTTGTGATGGGCCTTTGTAGGATGAACGTTGAGATTTATAAGGGCACGGCGTGACCAACAAGGTTTGAATTGGTCTGTAATAATGTGGGCAGCACTGATAATTTACTACTATAATGAGCAAATAATGTCTGT
This sequence comes from Lampetra planeri, assembly GCF_965212315.1. Classification (NCBI taxonomy): domain Eukaryota; kingdom Metazoa; phylum Chordata; class Hyperoartia; order Petromyzontiformes; family Petromyzontidae; genus Lampetra; species Lampetra planeri. Next base: position 1,247,205 of record NC_136129.1, on the reverse strand, counting down.
GTGTCCCGCGCGTGATGTCACTCCACGTTGGCCAGTCCACCTCATTAATAATCATGAGCAAGTGACGTCATTCCACATCAAACAGCCCCCCTCATTAATTATCATGAAGAGGTGACGTCTTCCGAATGGACACCCCCCTCCCTTAATAATAATTAGCAGGTGACGTCACTCCACATGGGGGGGGGGGGGGGGGCGAGGCGCCTCCATCCCCTCCTCGGCATCAACTCACAACCCTCACTGCAAAGGCAGAACCCTCACGTCACACGATCTCCGTCATGCTGTTGAGACATCAAAGTAAAAAGGACGTCATGATGAACAAGGGATTATAACCTTTACATGAAATAGGTCTGTGTCACCGTGCCCTTACAAATTGCACACGAATTGATGCAATGAATATCACGTCGCGGCAAGGCCGTAGCCATGGAGTCAACATTGGGGGGGACCAAATCTTCCAGGGGGTCTGGGGGTCCCAACCCAAAAAAATATCTTCATTTGAAAACAGTGGCGGCTCCTGCAAAATCTCTCAGGGGGGGCAAATGTCTGGATGATTTATAAGGATAAGGTCCACCCATGCAAAGGATAAATTAACAGCTTAAGCATGTAAAAGCAACTTCACTTCTTTAATATTAATGAAAAATAAAGTGACTTTTACTATACATCTTGTTTGTTTCTATACTCACTATTAATACAATCCACTCAAGTTTCTTTTATTAAAGATTCCACTAGGTGGCGACAAATAAAATTGTTGACTGAAACGTGCTTACGTATGATGACGTAAGCACGTTAGTGCGAGCCCTCCCGGAAGCCATAGAGAATGCATTGCAGCGCCCCCCGTTCGAAAAAAAACATCTTTGAATGTAAGTCTATGGGACCACTCTGGGCGATTCTCAGCCGGAGTGAAATCGCCCAAAAAGAGGCGGTACTCCACAGAACGTGACATGACGCTGATTGGACTATATCCAGAGGCACAGTGACGGCTAGCGTGACTCTGTGGTTGAATGACATTGGTGGTGCGTCGCCCAATCGCCCTAATGAAGAAACCGCCCCTGTTTGAAAATGAATTTCCTGCCTAAAATTAAAAAATTCACTAACACATGGGATGGACTTTTTATTAATTTTTCACAATAATGTCTCAGAGGGTATTGTATTACATTGCTCTGTTTTAACTTTTTACCATTTCTTGTTTCATTGTATGTAATGGCAGAGATTAGGGATAAATAAAGTACAACCATAACCACAATCATATAAACAGAAATCTATGCATTGATTTATATGAAGACAAGTCCAGATATTGTGGCCAAGGTTTAGCAAATTGTTGTTTTTATTTACATAGCATAGCAATTATTATTTTATAACAATATATTGGGGGGGACATTTTGAGCATATTTGAATATTATTATTACGGCCTTCCGTCGCGCTCTGCTTTTCGCAAGTTTCAGATTTACTGCAATACACCCGTCCTTGGACGGGCAAAAGGCGAGTTGTCATTATAATGGGATTACAGGTTTTGTATATAGTACATACCTCCTATTAGCACGGATAAACTTGGTGAAAGATACCGATCTCCTAACCACTGCGCCACCGCTCCCCGCGCGAACCATTAAATATTAACGTGAAAATTCACGGGTGTGTGAATATTGTATTCTTAGTTCTTTTGGTAAAGTCACGTAGATGGAAAAGAAAAACAACGAAATAAATAAATAAAAATAAAAGCAAAAAACCCACGACGTTTCGATCGCAACACAAGCGGTCTTCATCAGGCGGAGAATGTGAACATATGAATATTCATGTGTCTTAAATAGTAATGAGTGATAACTGTTAATGAGCTTGTGAATATTCATGAGGCGTAAATATTAATGACGGTGTGAATATTCATGAGGGTGACGTCACGCGCGCACCCCGCCCCCCACCCCCACCCAGCGGCCTTCCCCTCCAGCAGCATTGTGAGTTGAGCCCCGATCCCGCGAAAGTGTCCCAGACGTGTGCGCGGTGTGTTGCTTCTTGTTGTTTGTTGTTGTCTTGCTGTTGTTGTTGTTCTTGTTCCTTCTCCTCTGTGGCTGCGTGCGGGTGTCGTGCGGTGCGGCGAGTGGCGACTTTCATTGAGCGGCAGCGGCGGCGGCGCTGTGCAGCCGGAGCTAGGCCACGTGTTTCCTAGAAGGCCTCGCGCCGTCGGTGCGGCCTCTACCCCCCTCAGCTCCCCCCCTCAGCTCCCGGGGCTACGAAGGCATCGAACCTGGGATTGTATTTAGGATATATTTAGGATTTCTATGGGATAAGCCGCGTGGGTGTTGTAGGTCGCTGTGGGTTACCCGATCAGCAGAGGGCACGGACCCAGCATGGTTACATCTTGAAGAAAATCTACGTTAGCTTTTCTTTCGTAAAGCTGCAGTTTATTTGTTTTACTCATACACGTGTCTTGTTTTTCACAGTGTAATTACAAGCGTGTGCCGAAAGAGCACGTGTATTCAATGCAGATGACCCCCTGTCCGTATTAAAGTGAGAAAAGTCGCATTACAGAGGTGCGTGATTGCAATCACACCAAGCAGGGCCGGATTTCTTGTAAGGCCCTAGGCATTTGTTTTGTAGGCTTCATACTATTTGGTGTTTTCGGTTTAAAAAAAACCAAAGAGTATGAATCCTTGCAGTCACGAAAACTTCAAATCTAGAAGTTTTGTCGGCTTTCAGTGATAACTCGCTTCAGTTGGTACTGCCCAGCTAAAGATGATTAAAACAACCATAGGACAACACCGCTGCCTGGTCTTCCCTTGCATTGCTACTCTCTGTTGAGAATGAGATTGTGCGAAAAACACCTTTTGAAGATGTTGCTGCTAATTTTGCAATGAAAAAAAATCTAGAAAAGTTCATCTCCAGTGATAATTTCTTGCCTTTTGAAATTAATCCGTTTGAAATGACTGCCTCTTTGTACAGACACTGTGCCTATCCTTGCTATATAAATATTTATTCAAGAAGATATCTAGATTGCATTTTTTTTAAATCATACAAAACAACAACAAAACATCCGTAATAGAGGTTTTTGGGTTCGAACGCGTAAATACAGGTAGTCCTCTACTTACGATGGAGATGCGTTACGACGACCCCATCGTAAGTTGAAAATATCGTAAGTCGAAGATGGCCTAGCCTACCCAGGAGTCTTAAAGAATGGTGATAATTTAGCAAAACAGAGCAATTTACAGTACCGTACTGTATAAACTATATACTGTATGTATTTATTCATTACAAAACTGTATTGCACAGTAAAATGTAAAGTAAAAAAACAAGGTAAATTCTTAGCCTACCTATATGAACTGCAATTTCATAGAAAGTTTTTTCAGGAAACAATCCTATCTGCTATAAAAACGTTTAACATGCACTGAACGTATCGTAACGAATCATATTGGACTGTACTCACCAAGATTCTGTCCGTCGTCTGCATACTTGAACGATGTTAGGTTCGAAATATCGCTAGTCGGACCATCGTAACTCGGAGACTACCTGTATACATGTGTCGGTAAAAGCCTACGTGTTAAACCAAAAAAGAACATGGTCAAAATGTGTTTTCGGAGGCCCTTGGCACAGTGATTACCCTGGCCTATTGGATAATACGGCGCTGACACCAAGAGACAGACAAGACAGAGAGACGGAGAGAGTGAGCGCGCGCCCAAGTGTGCGATGAGATCGAACTTGCGTTTGCAGACGTGAGATGTGTCGGCGGAAGTCCATGAAGGATGGCAGGTCGCTCAGTGGGTTCTGTAGGCAAGGATAGGCAGCGCACTGGAAGGACAAACTAAACAAAAATCAGGTCTAAAGAAATTAGTTTTCAATCTAGATTTAAAAACTCCAGTGGCTTCCCAATATCGGAAGGAAGAGCGTTCCAGACGGCCGCAGAAACACATCTGAAAGCGCCTGATGCGTCTTTGTTCGATGGCCATCCAAAGGCTGCTGCGAGGATGGCCTGAATTCGCGTGATGGTTTATGCTCCTTGACGAGATCAGTGACGTATTGTGGTTCATTTGTGCAACCACTTTGCGTGTAATGAGCGCGACCCCTTATGATAATGTATTAGTTCGGCAAACCGGAAGCCAATGCAACTCGTCGAGCATCGAACGGACCTTGCGGTCCCCGTCACAACTCCACGTGGCTGTGGTCTCACGGCGTTTGCGGTCTTGACTGCGTGTGCGTGCCAGAGCCACGATGTCGACGCGAGGCTACAAGGCGACGGTGCGGGACCGCGAGGAGCTCTACCGCCTCATCATCAGCCAGCTGCTGTACGACGGCCACGCCGCCATCGCCGCCACCCTCATCGGCGCCGTGAACCTGGGCCCCGCCGTGCCGCCCTCCGAGAGGCTGCTCCACCTCGCCCGGATCGGTAGGCTCAACGCTGGGAGGCTCGCACGGCCCTGCTGTACTCCTCTTGCAGAGATGCCTGCAGATGTGTGCGTGGGGAGCGGTGGAGTAGCGGTTCGCGTGCTGCGCTACAAACCCGGCGACCCGAGTTCGATTCCCGCTCATGTCCAATACCAGTGACGATTATCTGAACCCGTTCTGGGCCACCCCTAGGTCGACTGAGCCTCAAATGAGTACCTGGTGCAGTGTGTAAACATCGCCACTGGGGAGACAAAGGCGGTCCAGCCTGGTGCTGGCCACCAACCCTCGTGTGCTGTGCCGGCCTTAATAGGTACTCGCTAACAGCTCTTGTCCCAACAGTGTTAAGGCTATATGGGGGATCTTTGTCTTTGTTTTTTGTAGCCTGGGAGGAGTAGATTCCGGCTTGTCAAAAGGTAGAGAAGACACACGTACAAGTATTATGTTCATTGCAATGTTAGTACATTCACAAGGATGCTTACTAACGGTGTAACGATGCGTCAGTTCATGGATGAATATCGCTCGTGTATTAAATTGCGTAATTGAGATTTGTTGATATTTATGTATATGATATGAAAATTACATGCTGTTTTTCTGAAAGATAATTGAGCCAAACTGCACAAATGAGACATTATAATCGATTAATGAATAGAATCACGGTTGTGAAATGGCAACATTTAATCGAATTTGTGCATCTAGTCTTTCAAAATAGGCTCGGTCAGTTATGTAGAAAAATATTTCGACCGAAGATAAATATCAAATATTTTGTGCTTTAAATTTGGACAGCTTGAGGATCATTTTTTAAAGATGTAAATTATGTAATGATATGCAACATCTAAAGTTGAGATTAAAAGGGAATAATTTAGAAATATTCGTTGGGTCTTTCGGTAAAGTCACGTAGATAGGTTCAAAGACGTATTTATCGCAACACAAGCGGTCGTTTCCTGATAACGACTGCTTGTGTTGCGATCGAAACGTCGTAGTTTTTTGTTATTTTCTTTGAACCCATCTACGTGACTTTACCGAAAGACCCAAAGAATATGAATTCCTGCAGTCACGAAAGCTTTGAGTCAAAATTTAAAAATACATTTCTATCTCAAATAAAGGATGCAGATCCACTCGTGGTATTTCTTCCGCACTGGGTGTAGAACAACTGTTCATCCTTGCAAGCCCTCAAAGGACCTGTCCTGGTGAATGTCTCTCCCAAGTTGACCTCAGGCACTCGTGCTCATTTATTATAATTGACTGGTGCAGGGAAGGAGCAAGAGGACACCAACCCGAGCCGGCCGGTGGGGCGTTCGGACATGGTGGCGCCGGGGACGGGGGTGGACCTGGAGTTCGACGCGGATGTGCAGACGTGCTCGCCGGAGGCGTGCGAGTACGAGACGTGCTACGTGACGTCGCACAAGGGGCCCTGCCGCTCCGCCACCTACAGCCGCGATGGGCAGCTCATCGCCACGGGCTCGGCCGACGCTTCCATCAAGATCCTCGACACCGAGCGAATGCTGGCCAAGAGTGCGACGCCCATCGAGGTCGGGATTGCGGTTGTGTGTGTGTTAAACACAAGCGTAGCTTCAGACACGTAACAAGACACGGTGCAGTCTTTATTATTTGGTCATAGGGTTATTAGTGTTGATGTTTGGTCAACGAGTGGTGCGGTTGGTATGAATGGTGGTACCGATAATGGCGATAGCTGTGCCTGTGTTTGTAATTTGTTGACCCGCCCATGCGCCCATGCTCTTGCTGACCCACCCATCCTGGACATATGTGAACAAAGAGCTTCATAGCTCATAAGATTTCTCCAGTCTGAATAAACATTCTCATTGTGAACGGCGTTGACGGTGTTGGTGTGGTGCGGACGTAGGTGATGATGAACGAGACAGCCCAGCAGAACATGGAGAACCACCCGGTGATCCGCACGCTTTACGACCACACGGATGAGGTGACCTGCCTCGCCTTCCACCCCACCGAGCAGATCCTGGCCTCTGGCTCACGCGATTACTCGCTCAAGCTCTTCGACTTCTCCAAGCCGTCCGTCAAACGGGCGTACAAGTCGCTGCAGGCAAGCGGCACTGCACCCCACTGCATCTCTGTACAACGCCCAACCGGGTGGGGTCATCGGCACATGGGACAATGCTGACCGACACAACAGATGGAAATGCGCTATACATCGTAGCTCACTGTCTCACGTTGTGTAGCACCCCGCTTGCCGTTAATTCCCATGCGTGGTGACTTCACAAGCAGTCGTTGAACTTTGCCTCTGTATCTCGGTGGGTCTCTATGTAAGTCTATGGGTCTCTGTAAGTCTATGAGTTTTTGTGAGAGTCTATGGGTCTCTGTATAAGTCTATGGGTCTCTGTGCGAGTCTATGGGTCTCTGTGTAAGTCTATGGGTCTCTGTGCGAGTCTGTGGGTCTCTGTGAGTCCGTGTATGTATCTTGAACTTCTTTCGCACCGTACGTAGCCAGCCGTGCGAATCGGAGGTGTGGGGGAAGGACAACAAACTTGACACAAAAAGCAGTTCTAAAGAAATGAGTTAATCAATCTAGATGATTTAAAAGTGCATAGCTCCAGTGGCTTCCTATTACCGGAAGGAAGAGCATTCCAGACGGCCGCAGAAGCGCATCTGAAAGCGTCCGATGCGGTGACCGTCTTTGGTCGATGACCAGCCAAAAGCTGCCGCTGCTGCTCGGATGACCGAAGGTCACGTGATGGCCTCCTCCTTGCTGATGTTTGCCGCCCCGCAGGAGGCGGAGGTGCTTCGTTGCCTGGCCTTCCACCCAGCGGGTGACTTCCTCCTGGTGGGCACACGGCACCCGACGCTGCGGATGTACGACGTGACGACGTGCGAGTGCTACGTGTCGCCCAACCCCGCGGACCAGCACACGGACGCCGTCACGGGCGTCGCCTACAACCCGACGGCCAACTCGTACGTGTCCTGCAGCCGCGACGGCACCATCAAGCTGTGGGACGGCGTGTCAAGCCGCTGCGTGGCCACGTACGACCGCGCGCACGGCGGGGCGCCCGTCTGCTCCGTGGTCTTCTCGCGCAATGCCAAGTACGTGCTCTCAAGTGGCAAGGACTCGATGGTGCGCCTCTGGGAGCTGTCGGCAGGGCGCGCACTGCTCACCTACACTGGTACGTGTGTCGGTGCGCACACGTGGATATGATGCTCTTGATGCTCGATTGCTCATTGTCATTTTATTTATAAAAGCATTTTTTTGCACTTGCACAAGCCACGAAACAATTTAGCTTTTTCATACTTGTGCGACATGAAATGCAAGACAAAAACAATCTGTTTTTATACTCTTTGGTTTTTTCGGTAAAGTCACGTAGGTAAAAAATCAAATAAAATCAATAATCTAATAAACTAAATTTCATTTATTTTATTAGATTTTTTACCTACGTGACTTTACCGAAAAAACCAAAGAGTATGAATCCTTGCAGTCACGAAAGCTTCAAATCTAGAATCTGTGTTTAACTTGAAAAAAATGTATACCGTAGCCTCACATCACCCGCTTACATGTTGGCATGGTAATGTGTATGTAAAGTTGTATTGGCTTTATACAATAATTTTGAATATATAAATACCTTTCTCCTGACAACCCCGACCCCTGACGCACCTCATCCGCAAGGCGCTGGCCTCAGCGGGAAGCAGACTCACCGCACACAGGCCGTGTTCAACCACACCGAGGATTACGTGCTCTTCCCCGACGAGTGGACAGTCAGCCTCTGCTGCTGGGATTCCCGCACCACGGAGCGCAAGAACCTCCTCTCGCTGGGCCACAACAATGCCGTCCGCTGCCTCGTCCACTCGCCCACCAGTGCCGGCTTCATGACCTGCAGCGACGATTACCGCGCTCGCTTCTGGTACCGCCGCGCTGCTACCGAGTGAGCGAGTGAACGAGCGGATGGCGCATGCCGCTTGCCTTACACGTTAACAAGCAGACATTGACCGCCATTGGCTCGGCATCGCTTTAATAGCGTTGTTCTTTTTTAAAGATGTTATTTCGATTTTATTATTATCTTCCACCGACCTGGCCAGGTGGATCAGCAGCAGAGTGAGCAGATTTCAATGTGAAGGTTTTCATTTCAAACCCTGGTTGGGGGTTGACTCAGCCCATCATGCCTCTTAGGTCAATCAAAATAGTGTGGATATGCTCACTCCCTCCTACCATGGGAATGTGGCATTTCTATCACTGGCTCATGGCTGTAAACAGGATATGATGACCAACTTAATGCTCTTGAGCAAGGCATCATTTGAACTTTTTTTTCTTCCACTCTTATAGTCAAGCAAGAAACCTTTGAAGCTGCCTGTGTAAGATGAAAGCTGTTGCACAGAACTTTCATGTATGTATGTATGTTGAACTTCTTTCGTATCGTACGTAGCCAACCGTGTGAATCGGAGGTGCAGGGGAAGGACAATTTAAACACAAAAAAGCAGTTCTAAAAAAAGTAGTTTTCAATCGAGATGATTTAAACGTGCATAGCTCCAGTGGCTTCCTAATATCGGAAGGAAGATCGTTTCTGACGGCCGCAGAAGCGCATCTGAAAGCGCGCGATACAGGGACCGTGTTTATTCGATGGCTAGCCAAAAGCCGCTGCGAGGATGACCGGAGTTCGCGTGATGATGGTTTATGTTCCTTGAATAGAACGGCAAGGTGTTATGCTGTATACAGAGTGGTTGTATGTTATGTGTTCTATATCATTACACATTTTAGCTCTTGTGTCTAAGCCAGACTAAATTGATTGAACAGCAAAATTAAATGCAGATTGGTTTTGTTCAGTTATTGCTGACCATTTCATAAAATTCTCAGTGGTCTCAGCTGCATCCTCTTATAATTCTATCGGCTGATTTTCAAATAATACTCAAGTCTGACATGCGATGATTTCAGATGGAAGCTCTGTGCTCATCTACTCAGAATCATCTGTATTGACTGAGATGAATGAGGCTTCCTACCATTAGGACAGTTGTAATCTGGGCTCAGCATAATGGTGCAACCACATTTGTTGAGCCAACTTCAGAAGTGTTTGGTGTAAAAGCACACTCCTCGCTGATGACGTTGGTAACATTGTTGCTTGTGTTGATTTGTGGCTTATAAATAATTAAATCACGTTACCGGAACATTTCAGGTGGCTTGCTTAACAAGTGATTTTTACAAGACAAGGCAGGAAATGCATTGTCACAGAAATCTGTGGCTTAACGCTTACAAACACAACATTGCTAACTCCATAACTAATTTTATACAAAAGAACAATTACTGTGATGCCTGGGATGAATTAGAAATGACACTTGACCCAAGACTTCACCAATGCATATTTTATGTGCACTGGGCTTTAGAGCAAGGAACGGGTAATATTGGCCTCATCAAAACATAGCCTTGGGTTCAACACAAACTCTACAGTGGGGCCAAGGATGCCGGGTTTCTTAGCGCCCACACACGGATGTCTAAACAGTGAGCAGTGTGTTGGTAGCCTGGAAATACCAGGCCGTCACGTGGAGTTTAACACATTCCTGTGGAGGGAGCTGGTAGGAACGTTGGGTTGCTCGGTCTATGGCCAGGGTCAACGGCGGCGTGGTGTATTCCGCAAATATGCCCGACTGTGAGGGCGAGCACAAGCCGGCGTGAGTAGGTTAAACATTGAGTTGTATAAGGGCACCACGGGGTGACCAGCCCCTCCCCACCCAGCCCCACCCCTCCCACCCCTCTCCACCCAGCCCCACCCTCCCCACCCAGTCCCTCTCCACCCTCCCCTCCCCACCCAGCCCCTCCCCACCCTCCCCTCTCCACCCAGCCCCACCTCTCCCATTTTTGGATGCACGACGAACGGACAGAATAATCCCCTGTGGGCTGGTGTAACCAGGAGGTGATTCCTACCAGTAACAGATGTCCTGTGGCAGGTTAGTACTTGAACATGTTCTGAAACTCGTGCGAATGCGGTATATTTGTCCCTATTCCTTGGGCAAGAACAATTGATTTTTTTTGTTCCAAGAAAGTATCGCATTCAGCACAATTCATCGATGGGTATTGTATATTTTTTTACATTCACATATTGTATGTATTGACCAAACTCAAAGAACTGTCGTGTAAAAATAAAAGAATGAGTTTTACTGTCTGTGCATCTGACCAACAGTCCATGCCCATTTGTGTAAAAGTTTGTCGGCATTTGTAAGAGGTCATTGGCACGAGTGTCCGTTTGGATGTGCACGTCTCTCCAGCGCGAGTGATTGTGCGCACAACCTGTTGTTTCGTGTCTGCGTCATTCACGTCTCTCTCCATTTCTACAAATGGCAGCATCTAACGAGTCTGCATTAGACAAGCAACCTACCCACGATTTTTAAACGTGTGTACAAAATTGTTCACCAGTAAGTACGGCTTAATGTCAGCCAGTCTGGGTTGCTGACCCTGAAGAGATTCCATAACCAGCACACCAAATACAGGACACTACTTTGACGACGAGTTATTCACGTGCCGACTCCAGTCCACCGGCAAACAGGAAAATATTTGGTGAGAAATTAATCCCTGCCTGCAACCGTTCATTAAAGGTAATTGTACCTGTGCACGAGCAATCGTTTGCACGTGAAAATGTCCATAGAAGAGAGAGAGCATGAACCTTCCACAGAAACAGTTTTGTTTTCACGTGTGCATGAGGTGGTCTTTGTTGGCTAGTGCTGTGGAGGTACAATATCCCCTTGTGATTCGCAAGGGATACGTTTCAGAGATGCTCATGAATAGCAAATTTGGTGATGATAAGCCTACAGAAATTATCTTAAACACATAAGCTATTAAATACATAAAAATTATAACAAAAAATATTACATTTGTTAGAATAAATGAGCATGGAGGCAACGTCTACACAGATGCTTCTAGTTCTATCTCGTACATGCAACGACTACAGATCCTTCGAGAGGTTCTCCATCTCAACATTTTCTTTCATCCCTTTCGTCACTTTATCTCTCGTCACTTTCTCTCTCATCACGAAGAGTTCCAGACGCGATGCGCGAACAGCAAGCTTGTGAAACACATTCCTGCGGAGGGAGCTGGTAGGAACGTTGGGTTGCTCGGTCAATGTTTCAGGGTCAACGGCGGTGTGGTGTATTCCGCAAATATGGCCGACTGAGGGCGGGCACAAGCCGGCGTGAGTAGGTTAAACGTTGAGTTGTATAAGGGCACCACGGGGTGACCAGCCCCTCCCCAACCAGCCCCACCCTCCCCTCCCAGCCCCTCCCCTCCCAGCCCCTCCCTGCACGACGGACGGACAGAATAATCCCCTGTGGGCTGGTGTAAACCAGGAGGTTCCTACCAGCATAACGAGGGAATACTGTGCTGCCACTGTGAAGCTGTGCTCGGTGCTGCTCTATCTCATGGGGCAGAGGCATGGGGAGGTTCAGGGGTGCCCCAACTGGTGACCTGCGGCCCACTGGTGGTCTGCCAGGCCAAGTGAAGGTATCCGCAGAACTCTTGCAGACAACCATTGCTTTTTTGTTTCACAACTTTACACTGCATGGTCAACGGAAATATCAAGGGTTGAGTGTGTCCGTGAGTCCAGATGGCTTTGGGAACCATTGGGTAGAAGATGGTGAAACTTACTTGACTGACCCACTGAAAAAAAACCCAGACGACAATGCTGCTAATGATACTCATCCACGCTTTATTAGACAAACATCACATCATTCATTCACATAATGTAAAATATTAAAGGCATCTGAAAATCTGCATTAAAACAGTAGCAGGAAATCTCAAACAGTAATTACATTGCTTTCATGGGCAATCGTGTTCATTTAGCTTAGTGGTTCACGTGTGAGATGACAGGCCTGATACGTAACCTTAGGCTGCTGTCAAAAGATTAGATCGGACTTCACAACTTGGCTTGGGAGGGAAGTGGTCCATACCATTTTTCTCCTGAATGGAAAGAGAGGAATACAGTCACTTGGATTGTTTATTTTGTAATTTTATATAGTCGTTATATGCTCTTGTATCAACACACTGCACAACAAAAGGAGCAAGTTGATATTGGGTTTATGCACGTGTAGAAAATTATAATAACTGAAGCAACGAGAAGTCCTGGTGACCCTCAGGGTAGATTAAACGAAGCATGCAAGGTGGCACAGTCAATGGCTGAGGGAGTCTTCCATTGGGGCAGCACAGGTGAATGTGCTGGTGGGCGAGTTGCCATTGAGCGTTCTACAGGAGATGGAGCGGAGCCGCCGGCGGTGGCGACTGGAGTTTACGGAGCAAGTCGGCATGGGGAGGTACAAGGGAGGATTCCAGAAAGCATGGGCAAAATTGCACATAGAATAGATGGTGCCGATGGAAATGGTTTGTAGATTTGTGGTCACACAATGAAAAAAATGTAAAGCTCTTTGTTATCCACTGCTAGATTATGGTTCATACTCTTAGGTTCTTTCGGTAAAGTCACGTAGGTAAAAATAATAAAATAATAATGAATGAAAATAACTAAATTAAATCACGACGTTTCGGAAGCAACACAAGCCTCCGTCATCAGGTGTAACTGCTCCAGTAAAATTACTGTAGCGTGTGTAATTGTGTGTCATTTTACTGGAGCAGTTACACCTGATGACGGATGCTTGTGTTGCTTCCGAAACGTGATTTAATTTAGTTATTTTCATGTATTATTTTATTATTATTATACCTACGTGACTTTACCGAAAGAACCTAAGAGTATGAATCCTTGCAGTCACGAAAGCTTCAAATCTAGAGTTAGATTATGGTTGTTGTGGGGGATGATGGAATCAGCATCTTCATACTGGAGGAATCTGATGAGCTATGAGTAACATTTTCACAGATGTCTAGGAGATTGATCGTACTTTACCTTGCTGGTCAGTGTGGGTTGAAGGTTGGGCAGCTAAGAACCGATTAAGGTATTGCTTGAAACTTAGCCATGGCTATACTCTTGGGTTCTTTCGGTAAAGTCACGTGGGTAGAAATAAAATAAAACAAATCACGACGTTTCGATTGCAACACAAGCGATCATCATCAGGTTGAACACCCACAGCAAGAAAATGCTGAGGTAGGCTGTTATAATCAAACTCAGGTTCTGGGTTCAGTGCGCAGTCCACTGCTACCCCATTTATGGAATGTACACAACAAGAAAAGGCCATGTCTTGCTACTGTGCAACGGATGGGTACAATAGCAGCAACTGAATATACTCTGCACACAAAGCTGAATTCATCTCACGTTGGATGTGCCACATTACACAGCGGATGTCTTCACTGCAAGGTAATGCACATAGCCTGTTTTGTGATGTCACCTTCAAGTTGGGAGGATTTAATGGCACATACTGGAACACGGGTGGGTGGCTGCGGAGGCCGAGGTTGGTGGACCGCACACATTCGTGAAGCTTCCAAAAGGCGTCGTGTCGCCATCTCCTGGCTTGCCAGGGTATGGCAGGACAGCAAGTGGATTAATTTCCATCTGGCGAATGAGTTGTTACCCCCCCTTCACCTGTGTGGGTTTTCTGCAGTTGCTCCGGTATCCTCCCACATAATTTGGCCAAACATCTCAATATCAGACCAACAGAGCTTGGGAAATTATCGGCTCCATTTGAGGTTGCCGATCCGACTGTAGTTTCCCATTGTGCCTCCGGTGTGCGGAAACCGCGTGTTACAAATTGTGCCCAATCCACAGCAATTTGCGTGAATGACGCGCCAAAAAAAAATCAAACATCGTCGCCGCTAGGCATCCCGTGTGGCGTGGGGAGGTGCGGTGCCTGCCACCCACCCAGCAGGTGCGCGAGCAGCTCAAAGCGGTCAGAGCCGAAGTAGAGGTGCTGCTTCCCGTCCACGTGCGCCACGATGGCGGGCATCCCAAATGCCTGCAGCCACACACGTGCTCAGACATTAACATTGGCGAGTGCTTCTGCAAACAGGAGGACACTGGCACCTTAATAAGCGCTTGCACTCTGCCCGTTTCACGTGGGCACAAAGTTATGCATGTGTACGTGCAGACATACATACAGGTGTACACCACAACAGAGGTTTTTTTCGGGTAGACCGCGGAAATATAAACGTGTCGTTAAACCCGCCACCACCCGACATGCAAAGAAAACACAGCAATTCGTTACTAGCTCAGCACACCGGTGTGTTGAAGAGTGCACCCAGCACCACATTTACAATTCAAGTACCGTTACGTTTCGCCAGTAATTACAACCAGCCGCATCAGGCAACAGTCATAGTCGTGGAGAAATCGTCTTGTTTCAGGTCTTAGACTCTTAGAGGGTCAAATATGATGCCACTTTTGAGCCAATCAGGTGCAAAGACCAGAGGGGAGGGGGGGGGTTAATGTATCAGTTGCACCCCAACTTGCACATCACACCGGAGACCTGAACGTGTGATGCTACATTCCCATCGGTTTCTCTGCACGTGTAATATGCCCGATTAACCCACACCAATCCAGATGCACCAACCAACTCATTGGTGAACGAGTGACCGGTTGAAATAGAACACCTTCAATAAATTATTCCGTCACTTAAAATAGTTGCTGCTTCAGTTTAAAAATGAAACGGTCAATCAACATTAAGTGTGCCAATGGTTCTTTATGTTGGTCACCAGGCGCTCTGCTTGTTGCTGAAAGGTGGCTGCTTCTAACTGCCTGGGAACATCTTCCACAGGCTATCCAGAGATGGCTTGTGATTTCTCCCACCGGATCAACATCAACAATGCAGATGAGCGCAAGCTAGACCTTAACGAGTATCGGAATACGCTGGAAAATTACATAACCTTGTGAGGTTTAAACTTGATTTGAAGCTTTCGTGACTGCAGGAATTACTCTTTGGTTCTTTCGGTCAAGTCTCGTAGAAAGAAAAGAAAATGAATAATAGAATACATGACGTTTCGATTGCAACACAAGCAACCGTCATCAGGTGTGAATGAATGCGAGCTCAGAGAGAGACACACATACAGAGAGAGACACAGAGACAAACACAGAGAGAGAGAGACATAGAGAGACAAACACAGACACGGAGAGAAACATACACAGAGAGACACAGAGAGAGAGACACACATGGAGGAGAGACATGGGGGAGAGACACAGAGAGACACAAAGATAAAGATCAAAGATCCCCCGTATAGCCTTAACAGACTGTAGGGGCAAGTACTGTTAGCGAGCACCTATAAAGGCCGGCACGGCACACGAGGGGGTGGGTGGCCAACACCACGCCCGGCCGTCTTTGTCTCCCTAGCGGCGATGTTTACTACACACTGCACCAGGTACTCATTTGAGGCCGAGTCGACCTAGGGGAGGCCCAGGACCGGTTCAGATAATCGTCACTGGTGTTTGCCGTGAGCGGGAATCGAACCCGGGTCGCCAGGTTCGTAGTGCAGCGCGCCAACCGCTACACTACCGCTCCCCATATAGAGAGACACACACGCAGAGACACACACACAGAGAGAGACACACAGAGAAACAACGCCTCTGTGAAGAGGCATATTATATATATAGAGAGGGGGGGGGGTGGGGCAGAGAAATGAGCATGTGAATGAGAGCGGCGGGGGGAGAGAAATTGGAAGTTGACAAATCTAGTAAAATTTAGAGAGTGGCAGGGGGGAGAGAAGTTGGAAGTTTGAGAAAACAAACTTAGTAAACTTAGAAATGTAAGGCGATGCAACACAGCTCCGAGCGTGCATTCATTCACAGCTGATGACGGCTGTTTGTGTTGCAATCGAAACGTCGTATTCTATTATTTATTTTATTTCCACGAGACTTTACCGAAAGAACCAGAGTCATTCCAACAGTCTCAAAAGCTTCAAATCAAGTGTGAACCACCTCTACGGGGAGGATTTCCACACAACTCACACTTAAACTTCTAATTAGCAATCTTTGGAAGAGCGTAATCAACCAGGTAAAGTGTTAACTGTTGTGTTAGCCGACTCTATATGTTGCGTTGCATTAAATTTCTAAGGTTACTAGGTTTGTTTTCTCAAACTTCCAACTTCTCTCCCCCTGCCGCTCTCTAAATTTTACTAGATTTGTCAACTTCCAATTTCTCTCCCCCCTCTGCTCTCATTCACATGCCCATTTCTCTGCACACCCCCCCCCCCTCTCTCTCTATATATAATGCCTAGTCACAGAGGCGTTGTTTCTCTGTGTGTCTGTGTGTGTCTCTATCTGCGTGCGTGTCTCTCTCTATGTGCGTGTCTCTCTCTATGTGCGTGTCTCTCTCTATATGTGTGTCTCTCTCTCTGTGTGTCTCTCTCTCTGTGTCTCTCCCCCATGTGTCTCTCTATGTGTCTCTCTCTGTGTCTCTCCCCCATGTGTCTTTCTCTGTGTGTCTCTCTCTCTGTGTGTCTGTGTCTGTCTCTGCTCTGTGTGTCTGTCTCTGCTCTGTGTGTCTGTCTCTGCTCTGTGTGTCTGTCTCTGCTCTGTGTGTCTGTCTCTGCTCTGTGTGTCTGTCTCTGCTCTGTGTGTCTGTCTCTGCTCTGTGTGTCTGTCTCTCTCTCTGTGTGTCTGTCTCTCTCTGTGTGTCTGTCTCTCTGTGTGTCTGTCTCTGTGGATGTCTCTCTCTCTGTGTCTCTCTCTATATGTGTGTCTCTCTCTCTCCGTGTCTGTGTTTGTCTCTCTCTCTATATGTGTCTCCAAGCTTGCATTCATTCACACCTGATGACGGTTGCTTGTGTTGCAATCGAAACGTCGTGTATTCTATTAATTATTTGATTTCTTGTGAGGTTTGTCGTGCTGGGGGTGTTCAGGCCGAGGGTACATTTATGACAGTGGAATATTCTGACGATGTGGAAATGTTGTGTTTATCTGCGCGATGCCCACGTGAACAGTCGTGCGTACACGTGCTGCCCTGCGTACACACGGGTTCACAAAAACAACATGCGCCAGGAGATGCAGAAGAGACAGGATGGTGCTGGCCGCTCCGCCAACTGGTACGCCAAGAGGCCGGGATGCGCCCTGCCTATAGCCGGTCCACGCCGCCTAGATGCTCGCCACATGTCACACCCTTTCACGTTAAGAGAGTCAAGGGAGCGGCCATTTGGCTGCGACACATTTCCACGCGATAAGCCACTTCGTTGGCGAATTATTTGTGGCCCGGTCGCTTCTCAAGAAGAGATATTCAGTGCTCAGTGGGCCTTACCTGGTAAAATAAAAATCGTTTAGTAGTTTAGGGGCTGTCCATAAATGATGTCACGCGATTTTGGCCGATTTTTGACCCCCACCTCCCGCCCTCGTCACACGGCGTCATAAAAAGTCAGACCACCCCCCTCAAATATGACGTCACAAAGCTCTGCCCCCCCCCCAAATCCATATTTCCATTTTGAAAATAAAACATGCTTCAAATCGCTTTAAACTATTGTCATTGTAGTGCGTATTTAATGTGGCACTGCACTCTGATGTTGTAGGAGAAAACATTTATTAAAAAAGGAGGCGTTGGGAAAGCTGAAATTTAGCATTAAATTCACTTGAAAATATTCAACGTCTAACTAAAACTGCAGATGTTCAGAATATTATAGTGAAATTCTAAAATATTCAAAGTAATTATAACTATAAAAAATACTTGAAACTTTGTAGTAGAACTAAGCAAAATGGAGAGTACTATTATAACAATCATATATTAATTCCACAGAATGAAAAGCCCTGGTAAAATCATTAGAATCAAAATGTTTAATAACAATCATTCAAAAAATTTACAAAATGTATGCTTCTCCATTCTCCCATGGAGAAGCAAAATGCTCCTTCATGGAATAAATAAAAGGTGACCTTAGTAAATTTTAATAATGAAATAGTTAATGAAAATTAATCAAAATTAGTGTTGTTATAACAATTATATTTAATTAACATTGATTTAAAGTTGCGCGTTTTTATGTGATGTCACATTTCTCAAACCCCCCCTCGTCACACATCGTCACAAATGTCTGACCCCCCCCTCCTCCCACTCCTCCTCCTCCCCTTCCTCCTCCCCCTCCTCGGTGCGTGACGTCATATATGGACGGCCCCTTAGTTTCAGACACGGTCCAGTGGTAGCGAATTTTCTGCTTGTTATCTATAAGAGGTGTTTTGGGTAAGATCGCGTAAATATAAATGTGGCATTAAACCCGCCACCACCCGACACAGCCGAGGATTAAGGTTTGTCATATAAACAAAACGTTTCTAATTCAGCACACCGGTGAGAGTAATTCCAAAATATTTACAATGTGGGTTTACTCTCTAACACACCGGTAAGACAAACCTTACTAATTGGCTGTGTCGGGTAGTGGCGGGTTTAACGACACATTTATATTTAAGCGATTTACCCCAAAAAAAACCCTTATGGGTATTGGTCGCAAAAGCCTACTACAGTAAAACCTCGCTATTTCGGCATTTTATCATTCGTAATTGGGGATAATTCGGCACGGCTGCACTTTCAGTACATGTACAGTATTAGCAATTCGCCACGAGCCGAAATGCCGTACCGAATGGTGCAATTTGGGCACACACGTAGGACCACGCCACGACCAAAACAATGACTCGGACTAGTGGCGGTGCGCATGGTGAGCGTGGGGAGCGTGGCGAGCGTGGTGAGCGTGGTGAGCGTTCGTGCAGACCTGTTGCTTTGGACTTTACCTTGTTTAAGCACTTTGTGCAAGCCACAACCCTCTCAGAAATGTCGTCTACACCTACATCAGGAAGTAATAGAAAAGGACTGAAGTACAAATCCCTTAATCCCTTATTTACGCGATCTAACCCAAAAAAAACCTGTATTATGGATGATATTGGTCGCGAAAGCATACGTGTTAAACTATAGATCCCTTAGTACGCGAGACAAATCCAAAGTTTTGGATAGAATTCATGCAGGTGTGTCAATACTCCTGCAGTGCTGGTTACTGATGGTGTTACTTTTTTTGGACAACAATTTTTTTTATTGGGGCAGGAAGGACTGGGGGAGTTCCATTTTACATAATTCGGAATACTGGATAATTTGGCAAGGCCAGAGCCCCATGTGTTGAATTAACAAGGGTTTACTGTCAGTGTTAAGATTGCTGTTTGTTGCAGAAGTTCACTGTTAGAATCCGGCATGCCGTCAGGCTTGACGGTGGACGTTACAGATACCGGGACGCCATTAAAAGAAAGATTAGGCCATCGTGTGCCAGTGTCATGGTCCAAAAATGACTCGCAAACAAATTAGGAGATGCATAGCAGTTATCGCCCCTTAGTGCCAAACTTAGTGGGACCTTCCTGAAAGTCTTGAGGCTCGCCGAGGCGTTCCTGGGTAAACAACAAGCCGAGTGAGTGATAATTTAAGGGGCAATGATACAAGAAACAAATCAGAAGTTGAATGCGGTTACTAAGCACGGTGGTGCATGACTAATCCATTGTGTACAACAGGAGGCAACCGGTGAGCGGTAGTACAGCAAGTAGGCTCTTCTTGACCTCGATGGATTTTGTGTTTTGCCTTCATACGTGGACTCTGTCTGGGTACTCATCTTTTAAAACTAATGTTTGCTCCTCATCTAAAACGATATTCCAATAGTGCTATTCACATCATGTGTAGGCAATACGCTGCAGCTATAAGCATGCTTGCTACCTTGCGTCACAGAAAATCTCTGGAAGATGACGTCAAAGAACTACTTCAAGACATCCACAAACACCATGCAACCCAATATCAGTCACATAAATGTATCCACTCACTACGTTGTGCCAAGCAACCAAATTCAACAATGACAACACATTTTTTCCCTTAGTTCCCACGCATCACCCGCGATGGTGGGGTGCAATTCACGTCAAGGTTCCACGTTCCAGGTGTGAGCCCAGGTCATTGGTGGAGGCCAACTGTCCGATGATGCGGGCAGAGCATCATCAGCCATGCAAATCTCCCGGCTGTATCCGCTCATGAAATGTTGAATAGACGACCGATGCAACTTCCAAGCGGCCATTACAGCAGCCATGGGGGGGGGGGGGGGGCAACGTGTATGAAGAGCCATGAAACATTGCGACTGTGTTGACGATGGACGGATCCCCGGGGAGCACACGAGGAGGAGGCGTGAGCACTGACCGCGTGCTGCATGAGATCTTCGGTTGTGCTCTTCAGCCGGTCCTTCACCGGCTGTGACGTCGCCATGGCGAGCAGCTTCTGGACGAGCTCTGCCTGTAGCCCAGCCCGTGCGGCGGCCTGGTTGAACGGGAGGAAACGTTACTGGGAGCAGGTGACAATGTAACACAACGTTTGTAACAATTGAAACTCGTTACAATCTCAACTGTCATTGCTGTCAATGCAAATGTGGAAGTGGAAAGGACTTAATTGTCGGGAATCATAAGTGTCTGATCGTGCAGGTGGCAATCACTGCATATGCAAATGCACAGGGAGCATCAATGGAGCATAGAAGTACAGGACAACATTTTCCTGCGCTGCCCACATAGTAGCACAGCCCCGACAGCTGTCTGTGAAACCCTCCAATGCACGGTTGTCACCCATTCAGCCACTGTTCAAGGCCAAAGACCTGCTTAAGATCTCGTACATTCCAGGAGATGTTCTTTTTTACAGGTAATTGTTTGGGGTACTGGCAGAGTTGAACCATGCTTGCTTTCAGAAATTAACTGAACTGTTGTGAATGTCTGTGCAGGTGGCAATCGTGCGGGGGGAGATGAGGTTGTGAGGTGAAAAGGTAATTATGGTGGGGAAAGAGGGGAGGTTAGTTAATTGATGGTAAGGGCGAAATAAAGCTCTTTGCGTTGGTTTGAAGGGAAGCATCTCGTGGATTCAGGCCTAGGCTGCTGGTGAGTGTGACCAAGTGTGAGTACAGACCTAGAGTAATGCTGTACATGCACAGTCATGCTGTACATGCACGGTCATTGACTTGCAAACACCGGCACTTACGAACCAGCTTCCATGAAATATATATCTGTTTTAACATATTGACTTAAAACGCGAACTTGCAAATTGAACAGTGGGACTATTTTTTTCAGCCGAGCGATCCCCCTTGAGATGTAATGAGTAAGCCTCACGCAGGGAGTGAGTGTTTTGTGCGTGTACATTGTGTGTGTGGGGAGCAGTAGTGTAGTGGTTAGCGCGCTGTGCTAGGAAAGCGGCAAGACCAGGTTCAATTCCCGCTTATGGCCAACACCAGTGACGATTATCTGAACTGGTCCTGGGTCTCCCCGAGGTCGACTCAGCCTCAAATGAGTACCTGGTGTAGTGTGTAAACATCGCCACGAGGGAGACAAAGGCAGCCGGGCTTGGTGCTGGCCACCCAACCCCTCGTGTGCCGTGCCGGCCTTTATAGGTGCTACTCGCTAACAGCACTTGCCCCAACAGTCTGTTAAGGCTATGCAGGGGGATCTTTGTCTTGCATAGACCAAGAGTGATACAGTATTGTAGTAGGATGGTAATAAAGTGTTCAAGTAATCTGTACACAATAGCAAAAAACACACTTTAAAAACTATTTTCATTTTGTTTATCAAAAAGCCACTTTCAGATAAGGTCCAAAGCAACTTACAGCTGCAATACTCTCAGGTAAGGTGATGTCTTCATCCTACAAAACACAAAACAAATGGAAATGTTAAGTAATGCATGTTATCTTCTTGGTTCTTTCGGTAAAGTCACGTAGAAGGGAAATAATAAAATAAAATATTTAATTTTATTATTTCCCTTCCACGTGACTTTAGAAGATGAATCCCTGCAGTCACGAAAGCTTTAAATCGAAATTTAATGCATGTTAGTTTGACCCATAACGAATTACTATTATCAATGAATGCATGAGTACAATCTCGACACTCTTCACGTGTAAGGGCTACCACCAGTGATGCAGAACCAATCATGTCTAGTTCTGCCAATGCCTCCCATAACATCAACTATGAAGAGATATCGATTTTAAATTATGGGAGGCATTGGCACGTGCAGTGTCGTCATAACCGGCTTGCTGTGGAATTTGGACTTTGACCTTTAAAAAAGGAAACGTAACTTCATCACGGCTTAATAATCTGTGGATCCCCAGAGGCTCGGGAATATTTAACATCTGTTGAATTGTTTTGTAAATGCCACACTACTCAAATAGCCCAAGGCAATCTTGATTTGAAGCTTTCGTGACTGCAGGAATCCATACTCTTTGGTTCTTTCGGTAAAGTCACGTGGGTAGAAATAGTCACGTAGTTAGCCCAAGGCAACCTAGAGATAATTATATCGCATGGGATGCCACAAGCTGGTCTGAGCAGCTGTTGTTAGTCTTTATCACAAAGTGTAAAGAACGGTTCAGCATTTTCCTTTCTGCTTACACCACTTGTGCATTACACCCCGACCCAATCCTGCACCCTGGGCATCCTGACCATCCCATGGGCAGACTGCGTTTATCTTACTGGTGCACTCACACAGGACTATACAACAGAATCCACTTTAAAATCATGAAAGAATCACCAAGGTTCAAGATCAAATTTTTGCAAAAACTGCCTGCTCTAAGCACCACCTGTACGAATACGCAATACTCCCCCCCCCCCCATTGCATGCTTTCAAAGCGGTCATTGGGGATGATGTGAGGCGTAGAGGTCTGCTTCATTATCAGCCACAACCCACAACTGGCTCCTACTTGGTAATAATCCATCTAGCAGTTACACACGAGGCGATTTAATTGATCCATTTCTTAGTAGATGTCCTATTGGGTACGTTCCCCAACTTGGCTGCCATTCCGTCATTATCCTTGACCAACATCTACCATCATCCCTTCCCCCCAATGGCAGTGCAGCCCAAACACAGCGTCTGCATTACCCGTGACCAAATGCGCATCCACAGCTGCCGGGAGGCCTCCTCCAGTTGAGCAGGGCACTCCATGTCCACGGCCGTGAGAAACCGCTGGGCTGCCAGCGAGCCTGCACGCAGCACAGGCCAGGGGGTGCCGAGAGGATTAAGTCCACGGCTCAAGCAGCAGTCGTGCCACCACAGGGCAAAGGGGTGACAGCTTCAAGTTGGTACAATAACATAACGGTGTACAAAACTTAACTATTTTCATTTTACCAGGTAAGGCCCTCACTAAGCTATGTAGCTCTTTTTCAGAAACGACCTGGGCATCACAAATGATAGCTGATAGCTGCCAAATACTCTTAAACGCACATTGGTTTGAAATGTGAAGGAAAAACCGGAGGACCCGAGAAAAATCCACGGGACTACAGAGCGACACCACAAACTCCACATATACAGCTGTCAGGGTCTGTATCGAACCCACGACCTTGTGTATACCAGGCGAGGTAGTCAACATCTCACCACTGTGGTGGCACCCCAAGCATGAGCTGAAGCTTTCAATCATAAATCAATCAAGTGTTATTGTGAATAAGTTCCTTTTCCAAGTCTGGGTTTGTTGTGTCGGGAACATTTTACATTGAAGGGTGCCAATTGACCTCAGAATCTTGTAAACGATGCGAAGACAAATTTCACGTAAACAAATTATACAAATGTTATCAATTCGGGCACATTCAAAATACATATTCACATTTTCAAATAATATCGAGAGCACCTAGACAACACGGATCACACGAGAGGGGAGTGTGTGACATGGTGTGCATTTGATGGGGGGGAGCGGTAGTGTAGCGGTTAGCGCGCTGCACGACGAACCTGGAGACCCGGGTTCGATTCCCGCTCACGGCAAACACCAGTGACGATTATCTGAACCGGTCCTGGGCCTCCCCTAGGTCGACTCAGCCTCAAATGAGTACCTGGTGCGATGTGTAAACATCGCCGCTAGGTAGACAAAGGCGGCTGGGCGTGGTGTTGGCCACCCACCCCCTCGTGTGCCGTGCCGGCCTTTATAGGTGATCGCTAACAGCACTTGCCGCTACAGTCTTTTAAGGCTATATGGGGGATCTTTGATATGATGTATTACGGTTCTTGTAAAAATTGTGTGATGAGTTCCCCGAGCCATTTCTTGATTATGCATATAGTTTTATTCATCTTAGAAAGCCTCACTTGAAAAAATTTTAATGAGAAACCTAATTTGGATATTCTTGGTTCTTTCGGTAAAGTCACGTAGAAGGGAAACAATAAAATATAAAAAAAATATTATTTTATTGTTTCCCTTCTTTGTGAATTTACCGAAAGAACCAAGAATATTAATCCCTGCAGTCACGAAAGCTTTAAATCAAAATCTAATTTGGATACACAGGTTTCCCTCACTTCATGCAGTAAATACATTTAAAAAACTAAACTAAAAATGAAACAGTGTTTTTTTTATTTTACGAGGTAAGAGCTATGAAGCTCTTTTTTCAGAACTGACCTGGCCACAAATGACAGCTCAAAGAAGTGGTTTATATCATGTGGAATTTATACTTATACTAGTCAAATACTCTAAAACACATTTCTAAATGTGGAGGGAGAAAAATCCACGTGACCACGGGGAGAACATGCAAACTCCAAATATACAGGCGTCAGTCAGGATCCAACCCACGACCTCCTGTATCCCAGGCGAGGTAGTTAACATCTCACCACCATGGCACCCGAACAAAAAAGGGCCCACAGAGAAAAACTTCACAAGACAGCTGCCTGCCGAGTAGTGCATACAGTACACACAATGTCGTCCCATGTCTGACTGCATAGCTGCATGTGCGTGAATTCAAACTGCAAGTAGAGAATTTTGGGTAGAAATACGTTCTCCACATATATACGTGAAAATCGCAGGAACCGAACCCACAAAGCGAGGGAAACCCGCATTCTTGGTTCCTAGAGTGTTTTTTTTTATTCACGTGGAAGATAACCAGTGCCCAGAAAATAATCCCAGAGATTAACACAGTTGCTGTACTGCCGCCTCTAATTATCTGGTTTCCCTGCAGCGATGCAGATGGTTGACTCGCAAACCATGTCAAAATAAATAACGAATGAGTGTTAAAAGGCTGCCAAACACACCCGACCTTTCTCGAACATGGCTTCAGCAGGATTCTTGGGAAAAACAATGGGCAGTTGGAAGTAATCCTTGAGACGTTCCAGGTCCTTGGTCATGTACCGCGCCTTGTTGGGCACCAAACCCGGTGGCTTATTGCCTGCAAAGGGACACGCGCAGTGTGTCAATGGCCACTAAATTAAGCATCACTGATTCAAGGTAATAAAAAAAGTAATATTTAAAAATGTACCGTCCTCGTAATGGCAGAACTCCACCACTCCAGGAAGTGGCCCCGAAGCTTGCCATAACGTAAGGGGCCGTGCGTGGTGATTTACAGCTAACGTGAGTTGAGCGTGGACAATTAAACCCAAGCCGAAACATAACATTAAAAAAATGTCTAAAAATATACATTTTTTATGATAGAATATAGTATTGTCACCAATATGACATAAGTATACCAAGTTTGCAGTCGATACCACATTGGGAAGTGGGTTAAAATTGAGTTACAATATTTGAGGATACGACAACAACAGTGAGTTAATAGAAAACGTGTAAAATAATAAAATGTGCAGTGACGGGGTGAGACGCGGATGAAACATTATGAGCATTAAACCTTTGTATTTAATGAGTATTAGATCTTGGCATTAACACCAAACTACCCATCTCCGTTCGGGTTGCCACCTTCTGTGTGTTTGACCCGGACATCCCAGGCTTTGGCGTGCGTTCAGGAGTCAGGGACACACTTACGTCGAGACCTGGTACTGCTATAGTGCTGAACTGAAATGTCCCGTGCGGATTTAATAGACCCAGGCTGACTGCAACGTTGGATGAACGTTGCATGTTTACTGGGAAGCTTTCTGCTGGCGGTAAGGTCGGAGTAAGGAATTTATGGGTAGGGGATAAGATAGCAGAAGGCATGGGGTCAGGACAAACTGATTACCAGGCTTAGGGCTGCTGGGTAAGGTTCGCCAAGGTTACACAGTACACATGGGTAAGGTTTGTGTTAGTACTGCAAGTCGGTATCTGTCTTTCAATGAACTGTACTTATAAGTGCGCACATATATGAAAGTGCATGCGTGTTACTGTACCTGCACCACTGTTACTGTACACCCCTGTTACTTCTTGGTTCTTTCGGTAAAGTCACGTAGAAGGGAAATAATAAAATCATAATAAAACATAATAAAATAATCATTCTCACGACGTTTCGGCCACAACACAAGCAGCCGTCCTCAGGTGAAGAAACTCAGGCTGCCGGCTGCTGTTGTGGGTGGCCGAAACGTCGTGGGAATTTTTATTTTATTATTTTATTATTTCACTTCTACGCGACTTTACCGAAAGAAGCAAGAAGATGAATCCCTGCAGTCACGAAAGCTTTAAATCCCTGTCACTGTACACGTGCATGCACCACTGTGCTACTGTACACACGTGTCACTGTACACGTGCATGCACCACTGCTACTGTACACACGTTACTGTATACGTGCATACACCACTGTCACTGTACACGTGCATGCACCACTGCTACTGTACACACGTGTTACTGTACACACGTCTGCACCACTGTGCTACTGTACATGCGTCTGCACCACTGTATTACTGTACACACGTTACTGTACAAGCGTGTGCACTAGTCACTGTACACACGTGTTACTGTACACGTGCATGCACCACTGTCACTGTACACGCATGTCACTGAACACGCGTCTGCACCACTGTCACTGTACACGTGCATGCGCCACTGTCACTGTACACGCGTGTTACTGTACACGTGCATGCACCACTGTCACTGTACACGCATGTCACTGTACACGTGCATGCGCCACTGTCACTGTACACGCGTGTTACTGTACACGTGCATGCACCACTGTCACTGTACACACGTGTAGTACTGTACACGCGTGTGCACCACTGTGTTACATGTTTACTGCACCCCTGTGTTGTTTAATCTTTGTGTCTGGCCAGTTTCTTGCATGGCACGACCACAGCGCGCGACGTGCGCGTGTTGCACGCCGCGGAGGGGATTCGTACACAGCTGGTGTCCTGTCTCAAGGCCTCGTCCCCGTCATGTGAATGTGGAGTTTCCGCCTTTTCCCTCGGCACTCCTCCACATGTCACTGCGAGATCCCCAGCCGCACGAACATCGCACACTTTGGTGAAGGTGGTGGTGGTTGCGAGGCTGCGTACCCGAGGCTGCCATGATGCCGCCCAGGAAGGCTGGCCGCAGACGGACATCGATGTTCCACACGTTCCTGTACCTGCACAGGATCTGCACACACACACAGGCAGCAGCAGCAGCTCGGGACGAGGGAAGAGGAGCAGACTCCGACATTATCGCGCCCGAGGACCGCTCAGCAGCGAGCCTCGTCTGTGTAAGTGGTCACCTCGAAGCCCAGCCACGAGTATGGCGACACGACGTCGTAGAAGATCTCCACGAGGCGCCGGGACATGACGATGGTGGTGGTGGTGGAGGTGGTGGTGGTGGAGGTGATGGTGGTGGAGGTGGTGGTGGAGGTGGTGATGGGTGCCCGTGTGGGTGTCCGCGCTCAGCTCGAACTCCTCTCCCCAGGGCCGCGTGAGGTCACGACTCCTCCCCCACCAATGGCAGAGACCCCCCCCCGTCACACCCCCTTACCCCCCCCTCACACCCCCTTACCCCCCCCCCTCACACCCCCTTACCCCCCCCTCACACCCCCCTTACCCCCCCCTCACACCCCCTTACCCCCCCTCACACCCCCTTACCCCCCCCTTATCACCCCCCCCTTATCCCCCTCAACCCCCCCTCATACCCCGTCTACCCCCTCCACCCCCCCTCACCCCCCTCACCCCCCTCATCCCCTGCCACTCCCCCTCACCCTCACCACCCTCACCCCCCTCATCTCCCGCCACCCCCCCTCACCCCCCGCCAGCGAACAGAACGCACCCCCAACGCCTTCAACCTCAAGGGGAAATATTACATCTGACACCCCCCCCCCCCAAAGCGTGGGGCCCGGAGCCCGGGGCGAACGCGCCGATTCGCTACGGTGACGAGATGTTAACTACCTCGCCTAGTGTGCAGGAGGCCGTGGGTTCGATCCCGACCCTGACAACGCCTGCTGCTGTATATTTTGAGTTTGCGGTGTTTCTCATCATCATCACGGTGGCTAGGAGATGTTGACTTCCTCGCTTGGTATGCAGGAGGTCGTGGGTTCGATACCGACCCTGACGCCTGCTGCTGCTGTATATTTTGAGTTTGCGTGTCTCTCTCATCATCATCATTGCGGTGGCTAGGAGATGTTGACTTCCTCGCTTGGTATGCAGGAGGTCGTGGGTTCGATACCGACCCTGACGCCTGCTGCTGTATATTTGGAGTTTGCGGTGTCTCTCATCATCTGAGGCTGGTTATCATTACCGGTGAAACGTCAGACTCGAATGGTAACTGTTGTGGGTTTACTCTCCAACACACAACCGGTGTGCTGAACTAGTAACGAATTGGCATGTTTTCTTTACGTGATAAACCTCATTAATTGGCTGTGTCAGGTGGTGGCGGGTTTAACGAAGTATTTATATTTAAGCAATATAACCCAAAAACCTCTTATTGATTTCAGGAGAGTTTTTATAGTTTCGCTATTCGTTGAAGGAGCGCAGACTAAAGTGGTTTGCTATGTGGTCCATAGTTTGGGTTGTTATGGCCATTGTGGTGTCGTGGCCTCGTCTTTAATTTTATATTTATGTCTGCAGCGCCCTGTTGATGTTCTGATGGTGTCTGATGATTACACCCAGTTACTTCGACAAATGTTAAAGCCAGGAGGTGCGATGTCATGGTCTCCATTGAGGCGTTTATGTCTGGACGTCCACGCTGCTCGACTGTTCGCCGGCGTTCTTCCGGATCTCGGTGAGATTTTAGAATGCTGCAAGCACGATCCCTGAAGAGCGATCAGCTGTTTGAGTACAGTGTCAATGTCCTCGAGGTGTGTGGGCTATCCAGCAAGAGCTGTGTCATCTCCATATGTGATTTTGCGAAATGACCTGCATGGCAGGTCACTCATATGTATGTTACATAGTGGTGGTGCCAGTACCAAGCCTAGAGGGAGGCCATTATTCATAATTCGTTTGTGGCTGTGTTTATCAGCGAGGTGTACCCTGGGAGTACAGTTTTGCTATGCATCACATTGATTAGGTGTAGAGTAGAATGGCATCTGGTGGGTTTGGCCAACTTCAGCAGCAGGCCATGATGCCAAACAGTGGCATAGGCACCAGAGAAGATGATCGTTGCTGTGCCAGTTTTTCTGTTGATGCTGGAAACCAGTTTCATTCAGGGTCGTGAAGGCAACGATTTGTTCGCAGCAGCTGTGGCCAATTGGACATATGGCTTGTTTGGGAGGACGTTGGGGGCTGATAATTGGGGAATGTCCAGCAAGCGTGGCACATTCCATCCGCTTGCAGGTGGAGGAGATGAGGGATACTGGCCTGTAGCTGAAAGGAAATTCTTGAGGCTTTCTGTGTTTCACAATGATGATGATTCAGACTTGCTTCCATTCATTTGGGATTTTGCCTGTCCCGTGTATGATGGTGAAGGAGTGTAGATGCCATTGTTGTCCACACAGTCCCAGGTTCTTCAGCAGCTCAGGATGGAGTGAGTAAAGTCCAAGTCTGCAGCGATGTCTTACCAACGTTTTCTTCATGCAGAGTTGAGGGAGTCAGCAATGTGGTGCCCTTACCTTGGTCACTAGTTCTAATGAACTTCTTCAAGAGTTCTCTGTTTCTGGTTGCCAACATGGCGAAGAGCTTTTCCGATGTCCCCTCGGGATGTTGTCTTTTTTGTCAGATGTCAGAATTGTTATGAATTCGTCAAAGTTTTCAGGTTTTTCAATAGAGCTTCGGTTTATTTTTCGTAGCTGGTCCAGTTGGTCTTCTGAAAGTTACAATACGGCCATGGTTTTAAGGTCATGACCACCGGTATCAGTAATCCAATATGTGTGACTGCCGGCCTGTCTCAGATCTTTGGAGCTGTCCATTCTTATCTTTTGAAATGAAGCAAAACTTTGGGTTATTGTCCTTTTTCCATTGGGCTAAAATATACTTGGCTGTTTATGGTCAAATATAAGGAATGTGCCTTGTGCCAACGACCATTCACTTCTCCGGCTTCATAATTATCTTGCCCCAGTCCGTTGGTTAGTGTTTTAAGGCTCGTCTGAAAACACATTTATTTTTATCTTACATATCCGTCTGTGTAGGGTTATTTTACTCTTAGTTTTAATGTTAAGGGTTTTTACTGGGATTGTGTTGTAAAGTGCTGTGAGGCCTTGTGTGAGTGGCACTGTATACAACTCAGTTTTAGATATCTACAGTGTGGGTGGTGGCTATTGAAGTCACCCTCGTTACAAGCCAGGTGGGTGGCTGCTGGCAGTGGTAGTGATGGCCATTCCTAATTCGAGGGACTATATACATCATATATTGTCGATGTGTCGTTACTTGTGGTGGATTTGAGAGCATAGTCCTTAATGCCTTGACTGATGAAGGTGGCGAGGCGGCCATGTTTCATGTGGTAGATTGCTGCAACTCATGTGTAACCATTTATGCTGCAACTTGTGATGCGATGACGACGCCAGGGTTATTTCCCTGAGTTTTATGCTCAGGAAGTCACATTTAGGTCTTCATTGTTTAGTTGGTTCACTCGAAAATTTTGTCCAATCAGCTTCTGGCCCTTAAAAGGGTATTTTTTGGCATTTAGCTCTACTGATCAAATCTGAATTCGAATGAACTCATTCTATTTGGCCGAGGTCACGGTATTGGTTGTGTTTCAGGATATACGATACAAAACATTACAGAAGGCACAGATATCAACAACAGCGGGGCATGTTAGTCAAAGCCATTCTGACTTTAAATGGAAAACATAGAGGAAACGTGTAATGGGAAACGTTTAGGGCAATGGTCATTCCTCATGACAGGGTGGAATATCGCAACAAGATGATGCAGATGGCATGTGTGTGAAACTCTTGAAGGAGCTGCCCTACAAATCGGCACCATCGAATGCATCCTACGGACCTTCACGTAAAGTTGGCCTTCCAATCTGCATGTGTTCTCCTCCCAACACGAACATTAACAAACACAGCTGTTCTCCAAAACATCCCAAGTTGATTGAAATGGCTCTTAAAGATGCCTTCCTGGGTCAAGATTCAAATAGCAATTCCATGCGGACTGGCTCAAGGTGGACATGGGGATAATGGAAAGAAGTATGTTCTATTAAATGTGGGGAATCACCTTCCGGCAACAGGTAAACAAATGAGACACACCACTGACATCACCTGGCCCTGGCCAGAACCCGCTGCAGGGAATCACACGGCTCACCCTGTTCGCGACGTCCCTTCTACAGTGTCCCTGGACAATTACACAAAATGAGCACAAATTGAGCATTGCATTAACATTGGAACAATTCATATATAAACCTTGCAACGTAAACAATTAAAGTAAAATAATTATTTTTTATTTTTCTACCTACGTGGCTTTACCGAAAGAACCAAAGAGTATGGATTCATGCAGTCACGAAAGCTTCAAATGAAAATGAAAGTAATTGTTGGCATTTAATAAGTATTACTGGATCAGCAACTGCTGATGACACAGTTTGCTTGTGTGGCATTGGGATGTGTAAAACATGTTTTGTTGTGGAGAGAGATGAGGGAAGGATGCAGGATGTCCGCTTATTTATGTTACTATTTATATTTTCCACAGAGACAGTCGTGACTATTTGTGGAATGCATTATATCGATGTATGTATGTATGTTGAACGTCTTTCACAGCATATGTAGCCAACTGTGCAAATCTATGCCTATAATACAGTATATATTTTCTTCCCACAAACTTAGGTTACCCATTGTAAAATACTGTCTTCAGCTATCTCACTGCAATTATTCAAGCTGTTGCTGTTTTTACATAACAATGCCTTCGAAAGAACAAGAAATGATAGGCAAATATTTAAATAAATAGGAAACCTCTTGTACATTTTTTTTATATTCTTAAAGGCCACTGCCAAAGACAATAGCCGACCCTAAATACGTTTGTGGTAGAGGCGGGTGAATCATCATCATCATCAACATCACGACGGCAGTGTTTTTGTAACGTGTTTGAAAACTGTAACCACCGAGCAGACTGGCTGCGTAAAGATGTCAGTGCAGTATTTGAGGTGGGAGGGGCAGTGTTGAACCAAGCCCTCTAAGCTGAAGGGCATTGGTTTTTTTTTGGCCTGCCTTGTGTTCCAGATGAGTTGCGTAAGAAGCGCTTCTGCCACACGCGCGCACGCCGCCCCGTGCCGACGCGTGCAGCGGTGGGAGCGAGCAGGCACACTCGGGTTCCCCTCGTTCCAATTTGGTCGGGACCAGATGGTGCCAAAACCATCGATGTGCCCACCCACCCACCCACCCGTTGGCCGGCCCCGCATGCCCGCATACCTGCGCCCAGTCAGACGGCCAGCAGCGCCAGCATGCTCGTGACGCTCAAGAGCGGTGCGTTGACCTCTGCCGCGTGCGAATTGGTCTCAGCTGGTTTTTTTTGTTTAATGGGACACGGGATTCCATTCTTAATACAGTAAGTCGACCCCCCCCCCCGTCGCCCTCGTGATCTTCGTAAGAGGCTGTAGAGATGCGACTTATTCAGCGGACGCCCTGCGGCAATTCAAGGAGAAATCCGGCACGGATGGCCACGTACGGTGCGAAAGAAGTTCAACATACAGTGTACATACATAGGTTATGTGATAGGGAGACACCGTTGGTTTCGGTTCGCACGCCGCTGGATTCGCGATCCTGAGTTCGATGTCTGGACTAGGCCGTAGTAACAATCAACACGATTCTCAACGGGAACGTTTCTTAAATCCCTCTTTCTCAGCGGTGTGTCCACCAGTGTAAGTGGGTACACCAGGAGTGGCATAAGGAGTGTGGGGCAGACAGGGGGTGCCTTGCCAAAGCTACGAGTTGGGGCCCCCTTGTCAACCACCATTAGAGATGCTTTCAACAACAGTGTAAAAGAAAAAAATACGTATTTAAGACGCGGTTATTAATTTATTTGCATGAAAATGCTTCATAATGTGATTAGGGAAGAGAAGCCGCGATATCTAATAGACCAGGTGCGACCGTGCGAGACAAATCAAAAAATGGGGCCCCACCTGACCTATTGCCGTACCCCCTGAGCTGATAATGTCGTCACTACGCCAATGGCGGTACACTTCGTTAAGTCGATCGGCCGGCCGTGTGTGGTGGGGTAATGTGTGGGTACGCCCACCTCTTCCAACACGTCTGGTCAGCGTGAAAGAGTACAGCAAAAATACTCTGGAGCTCGTGAATAGCGAAACTTACGTGTGTCTCCAGGAAGTGGCAATCTGGCAGTGCCAATATACAATAATCTTGCTCGGAGATTGTGTGTTTTGCTGACCGTACAGCTCACGGATAATAAAGTTCGCTAAGTTTAGCTCCAATAAAAACCATTACAAGCCTTGCAGCAAAGGTATGTTTTATAGGAGCAAGCCAATCTGGTTTATGATCTTCAAATCACCTTGACACTTTAATTATTCAAAAGCCACTAAATTTATGAGATCAAATGCTGAGGTTTTTTTTTTCTGGGCAAGCAAAACATGTCTTACCTAATGACGTTTTTATACGCCCCATAGAAGAACTCGCTCAGCCAATGTCTTGCTCAACCTCCATAGCTATCGGCCCTGCTGTGTGCCCAAATCCGCATTTACAATCTCTTTGCCAAGGCCGTGGCATGCTATTCAGAGGTAGTATATAGCCACACGGTTCATGACCCAGCTTTCATTTTTCACACAGTTGTGGGGGCGGGGGGCCCCCCAAATCTTCATCCTCTGGCATGGCTCCTGGTGGCACTGCCCACCCACCCACAGGCCCCATGAGCGACACCCCATCTTCCCAGGTACCCGAGAGCTTTGGACCCACTCGGCTGATGAGAGAATACAAATACGTTGGCGTGATTGACACTGAAAAATTTGCACAGGATCAACAGGCAAATGCCCAAACGTGGTGATGACGTGGAGATCGTCGTGCGTAATTTGACACTTGTAACGCGGGTGTTTAAGACTCAGTGACATCATAATCGACGTGATTCCTGTGCAAAGGAGATGCTAAAACAATAACGTGATGTAATTTCAGATAATTTTCTCAAGAGTGGGATATTTCGTGAGTATGGAACCTCGTTGAATAGCCTGGCTGTAGGTTTGAGCCATCAGATACTGGAAGCATGATGAAGAGCCGACACCTCGAGAATGTGCAGACTTCAAAACACTGGGAGGTGTGCTGCTCACAAATGGCAGGAAGTCCCGACTCCCATTCTGCCTTGCATGCGTGTCATGTGACCACCGCATTACATGTACAGCAGTGTCGTGCGTTGAGGTCAATGGCTGGAGAGGCACTGGCTCGTGTCAGAGCCAGATTTACACACGGGGGCGTGGCCTCACGGAGGGGGCGTAGCCACGCTGAGGGGGCATTGCCTCACGGAGGGGGCGTGGCCTCACTGAGGGGGCGTGTTAGACACGTCCCCCTCAGTGAGGCAGATGTGATAGCTGCCTCCCCTGGTGCTTTTTCATTGCAGTTTCATGACGAGACCAGCGAGCCTAAATATCTTTATACACATACGTGAAATAAGTTGCCTAGAGTATGGAAGGCGAGGACATGAAATGAAGGGGTCTACAAACATTACATTGGTGACATACTGAGATAGTTACAGGCACGTGCTTATTGCCCGCGCTCCATTCAGTCACTGAGGGGTTGCGCAATCAGAGGGGAGGCTGAGCTCGTCGCTGCCTCACCTCTCGTCTCTTCCTGTATTTGCAGCGGAGCTCCGCAAATTTGGCGATTTTGACTATAAAAATGATTGGAATCGTACGGCAATGACATTTATAACACAGATCAGTGGGAAAATCTTAATATTTATTTAATTTGATTATTCTTTTTTTTTCGTAACAGCTATTTTCATTGGAGTATGACAGGCGAGGTTCTTCCTCCCCTGCCTCCCCTGACCGCACGTCCCTGATGTACAGGCAATCCTCGACTTACGCACCTTTGTGGTACGCCATTTAGGAATGACACGCGATTTGTATTTAGACCTTTTGTTGACATACGCGAGGCAATTTTGGGAATAACATCATCCGCAGCGTGACACATGCCACCCGAGCCTGGCACCGCGTCTCAATGGCGTTGCCAGCAGCCAGTGCGGTACGATAACTCGCGTGCTATGCTGTACAGCATCGCTTCCCTTTGTCTCGCGTCTCTCATTGTGATCGTGCGCTGTAAAGTTGTCTCGTGTTGTTGTGTACATGTACACGTGTTGCGTGTGTGTGTACACGTGTTCCTTGTGCGTGTGTGTACACGTTTTATCTGTGCGTGTACACATGTACACACACGCAGAACATGTGTACACACACGCGCGGAGCACGTGCACACTCGTGTATTCATAGAGGCTAGGTGAATATAGGCAATTATGTCTGCGAGTCTGAATGAAATCCCCTAACCGCCTCCTTTACCATTATTTCTTATGGGAAAATTGCTTTTGACGTCACGCAATTTTGACATACAAGCACTTTTTCAGGAACGCATCTATCGCTTATGTCGAAGAGTACCTGTACAATGTTCTCAGCCTTGTCCAGACCACCAACTCAATGGAGTTGTACGAGTGGCCCGTCTTGTTGTTTAAGGCCACCAGATAAAAAAAGAGTTGAAAATGTGTCCGTTCCCACAAGCAGCAGTGAAACAGACAACCGTAGACTTAGTTTTACAATCATTAGGCCTCATCACATCACTGCCACTATGCCTATTGAGTGCCCATACATGGAGAGGGCTTACCTCGGACACCCTATAGGAACCCCCCTTAGCACTTATCCAATTGGCAACACTTTCCGCAAATGATGAGAAACTCATGAACACAGGATCACCTCACCCAGCAGTGCCGAGAAATCCCGTAACTCTGTCCGAAGCCGCTCAGCGAGCACACAGCGAGCAGCCCAGATGGAGCCTGGAACTTCGGAAACTCACTGCTGTGCATTGTCCGAGGCGAAGTTGGTGGAGACTGGCAATTACATGCCTGTGTGTTCCACTGGTTGGATAGTTCACTTTGTGCGGGATCCTGCTTGGCAACACATTCATTCACGTGTATGTTTTACTTGTAGGAACCTCCTGGTTCCACCAGCCCACAGGGGATTATTGTGTCCGTCCGTCCGTCGTGCATCCAAACATGGGAGGGGTGGGGCTGGGTGGAGAGGGGAGGGTGTGGAGGGGCTGGGTGGGGAGGGAGGGGCTGGGTGGGGAGGGGAGGATGGGGAGGGGCTGGGTGGGGAGAGTGGGGCTGGGTGGTGGGTGGGAGGGGTGGGGCTGGGTGGGGAGGGGCTGGTCACCCCGTGGTGCCCTTATAAAACTCAACGTTTAACCTACTCACGCCGGCTTGTGCCCACCCTCATAGTCGGGCATTTTTGCGGCATACACCACGCCGCCGTTGACCCTGGCCATTGACCGAGCAACCCAACGTTCGTACCAGCTCCCTCCGCAGGAATGTGTTTTCGAGAGTGGGCTTGTGTGTGTGTGTGTGTGCTTGGTTTCACCAGGCTGGATTGTGTGAGGAGCTCAAAGGTCCTTGAAATATCCGGAAACTGTCTCTCATCGGTGTGCTCTTCTGACAAGCGAGGCTGCGTTGACTGGGTCATGTAGCCCGCATGCCCAGCCACCGCATGCCCAAGCAGCATCTGATTGGCCAGATTGAGGGGGCTAAACGGGTGCGGCACGATCTCGAGAAGAGGTGGGCTTATGTGGTACAAAAGGATGTGGAGATGAGTGGACTTGCTGAAGACTGGTACCAGCGGTGTCAAGATCAGCCTTCATGGATATGGAGGCAGTCGCCCTCTAACAACAGCGGAGGGAAGAGTGCTCACAACAACGAGCAGAGCCCTGGGTGACTAAAGTGCAGCTAATTGGCACAGTAGGGGGCACAGCTGGTGCATCTGCCAATCATCTCAGTCAGTCAATCCATAGGACCTGGGTCTGTCCCATTCCTCTAAATTCAAAATGTAATTCTGTAGAACTGCTTTTTTATCTTTAGTTT
Organism: Lampetra planeri; assembly: GCF_965212315.1. Classification (NCBI taxonomy): domain Eukaryota; kingdom Metazoa; phylum Chordata; class Hyperoartia; order Petromyzontiformes; family Petromyzontidae; genus Lampetra; species Lampetra planeri. The sequence goes on along the minus strand of NC_136129.1, from coordinate 1,209,975 downwards.
GTTGTCCTTCCCCCCTACCTCCGATTAGCATGGTTGGCTACGTACGGTGCTAAAGAAGTTCAACATACGTACATACATTACCTCCAACGAGCAAGGCTTTGACATCATGGGACCTCCTTTGCCAGTACCAAAATATGAGAATAGGTTTTCACCTTTTTTCTGGCAACAAAACAGGTGTTAAGATGTTAAAACACCAAACTGAAACCTTTTACAACGAATCATGTCTGCATTAACCACAATACTTGTGGTCAGAATGCAAACCAAAAACATACTCTGATAATATATGCATTGTCTATTGAAACTGATTGGTCCGCACCAACCTATTGAGACACACTGAGCAAAACCTTGCACATTCCATGGGCCAATAATCAAAACAGGGTGACCTTTGAATTTAGAGAGAAATAAAAAAGAACACGTGACAAAGTCTGTCTCTATGCTGGCGTGAACCTACGGCTGCGCGTGAGCTGTAGAACACAGCGTTTTCTGTAGTGAGCAAATTCTCTCGCATCTGCGGTGGATTCCTGTGGCCCTGGAAACCCCATTTGACCCTTTGGGCTTGCCCACTCTGAAACATTTTTGGATGTTTTTCACTAATGATATCCTAACCGTGTCATCATCGTGATGAGAACAAATACATGTCCTAGAACTCGGCAGAGCATCGCACCATATCAGGGAATGGTCTGGGAAAATAACAACACAAAACTGCCAGTCTCACCGAGCATCTGTTACTTAATGCTAGATGGCATTCCTTCACGTTTTGAAGAGTGAATGTCCGTACATCGTTTCATGTGGAAGGAAATCTCACATTTACAGTCCATTTTTTTCGTGACTTGCTATCCACGATTATGTCCTCTGCACATGAGCACCTTTCAGTTATCCATGATGTTGTGGATAATAGGGAAAAGCAAATGGAGTTTTGGGCAGGTGCCAAATTAATCTCGAGATTAGACTTTGCGCCGACCGTGAGATATAGCAGAACGAAGGCAGTTATGGCGAGAGGTGTGATCTCATTTTATTTCAGTTTTCATTTGTTTGGTAAGCCCTGTGAGCCATTCGGCTCTTGAATCGGGTGCAACCGCAGCAAACAAAAAACAAAAACATGAACAAGAAAACATCTTAAAGTGACTCTGTGACTATGTGAAACAGAAAATCAAAAAAAGACAGCAAAATATTGCAGAAAAAAGCACCGTACACCAACGCTGTGTGTAAAAATCCCACAGCATTAGCTGTGATGACCTCAGTGGTTAAACTCGCCCCCTGCCATAGCAATGTGGAATTGCCACCGCTGGCTCAGAGCTGAAAATAGGATATGAGCACTGTCCCAGTGCTCATTGGAACAGAAATTAACTTGGACTCTTTGTGCGTTTCGTGAAGATGCACAGATGCGCAGGAGGAAGTCGGTGAACCACCCTTTCATGAAGGTGAATAACAATCATCTTCATTAAAGGCACCATCTTATTCAAAGATAATTTCTATGAAATGCATTTTAAACAAAGTTTACATAGGCTGAACGGGCACATGTATTTCCCTTGTAGGGTAAATGGTGCCAATGACAATATTGAGGTCGATCATGTTTACGATGCAACAAAATGTTGATGACAATGCATACTTGATGTACTCACAAACCCATACGCACACACACACAACAACAGCAACAACAACCAGTATTTTCCACTGAGTGGCAGTGATATCACCACAGTGCTTGTGCTAGTGTAGTGTGGTTCAAGGAGGCTTGGACGACGTAGTCGGAGGCACACTTATTTATTCAACACAGTTGTATCTACAGGCCGAGATATACAACACTCGGAGGGGTATCGGCCCCTCCACCCGTCTAACTGGGAGATCGACAACCTATGTTACAGCTAGCCTATTCCTAGGTCCTCCACTATCGGGCTAGGGGAGGCTAGCTAACCCAGCCCTGGTTAAGCTGGGATTACGGCACCCTGAGTTCCCAGACCGGCTCTTACAAGAGCATCGGCTCTGGGCTCTTGGGGCCACGCCACTGGCTGGCCTTGGTCGGTCCTGAGAAGGACAGCGATCCAAGGGAGGCCCAGGGCTTATCTAGCAGGTCTTCTTGCTTCTCTGGTTAAAGCTGAACACTGAACCCCGAGCCCTCTGGCTCACCGCCTTATATAGCAATTCCCCCCTGAGGGGTGGGGCCGTGGGGGATCCCAGCGCCGTATTAGCCCCCCAGGCTAAACGGCGCGGACGTCGATGTAAGCACCTGCTCGCGTACAGACATAGCCACGCCCAGTGTGTTTGTTTCGCATCCGTATCAACTCTATAACACCCCCTCCGTAACACCTCTACATCACCCCCCCCCCCCCTGTACAGCCCGCAGCCGTCCCGGCTGCAACAAAATCACACTAAAGATGCATGCCCCCCAAATCCGTGTGTGCCTCACAAAACTTTCAACAATAACAACAATAACAACAACAACAAAAACAACCCGACGCACCCCCCCGAATAAATACCCCATCCCGTAAAACCAACATATATACAAGTACCCAGGACGCCCCCCGCAAGTGCCCCCCAACGGCCGACCTCACAAAAGTCTGCGCGTTTTGGCGCGCGTTCTTGCGGCAGGCCCGTCACAAGGGGCAGCCCCGGCTTGCCCAGTGGCGGGTGTCAACAGTCCGGGTGTGAGAGTGTCTGGCTTCGCTGCTGAGCGACCCCCGACCCCCCCTGAAGGGGTTGGCGGTCGTGAGCACGTCACTCTTGGTGCACCTGGAGGTGGAACAGTCGGTGTCAAGTCAGGCGAAAGCAGCGAAGTCGGACTCCGGGAGTCGGTGGACCCCTCACATGTTTGGCCACGCGTGTGTGAAGTAGGAACATGAGCCGCAACGAACGGTTTCAATCTGGAGGGGTGCAAGAACCACCGACGCTTCCCCCATTTGACACGCACACATTGTGGCCGCAAAACCTGCACCACTTCCACGGGCCCCCGCCACGGCCGCACAAGCTTAGACGAGGTCGCCAGTGGTACTTGGGGACAGTGCAACCACGCCTTGTCACCCGGTTTCCACTGAAGCACATGCGCCCGACCCAGCCTGAGCCTCTCATTAGCCTTCTGGCGAAGTTCCGAATTCTGCATGGCCGCCTCCCGTGCCTCTGTCAATTTAGCGATGTTGAATTTAACATGTTCGGTCAATTTAGATTTACCATGCGGCGTGGAGATCTGCAGCTGAGTCAGAACAGGTGGGTTAGGCTCGCGGCCGTACATTAGGAAGAAGGGCGAAAATCCGGTCGCCGCATGGGGAGCCATTCTGTATTCCGCCAAAACCCCCGGAATCTGAAGGTCCCAATCGGTCTGGGATTCGGAGACCTGTTGGGACAGCATGGACGTGATAGTCCGATGCAGACGCTCCACCATCCCGTCAGTTTGCGGATGATATGGGGAGGTACGAATCTTTTTCGTTCCCAGGAGCTCGCATACTTCGTGGAGAAGCTTTCCCGAAAAAATTTTACCCTGGTCGGTCAGCAGCCGCTCCGGAGCACCTTTGTCGAGGACGTAGCCCTGGACAAAGGCCTCCGCGATGGCTGCTGCCGACTGGTTGGCGAGGAGCCAGGCCATAGGCCATCGCGTAAAATATTCTACCCCGGTTAACAGGTATCTATTTCCCCTAGGTGTAGCGGGAAATGGGCCCAGAATATCCAATGCGACGAGCTCATTAACCCGGGAAACTGTGATAGACTGTAACGGTGGGTTAGATCCCCTCGCTGGTGGCTTCCTTTGCGCGCACTACATGAACCTAAAAGATCATCCACATCCCTTGCCATGCCCGGCCATGAAAAATCCAGCTGGAGCATGGCAAGAGTTTTGTGAGTGCCCAGGTGAAGGAGTCGTTCGTGCGCAGCCCACACCACTCTACCCCTCAATGCGGAAGGCACAACCAGCCGGTGTCGACGGGATTTCCCGTCCCAGTGCACCAAAAGACCCTGGATCAACCCCCATGAGTCGACATTTCCCCACCCCCCCCCGCACAACTCCCCCGATACGACGGCGCAAAGCGAGGAGAGAGGTGTCCTCCATTTGGAGGCGTCCCCACTCCGCAACAGACAACCCCAGCAAGGAATCCCTCCCTTGTTGCTCAATAGGGCCCGCAGTCGACCGGATCAGATATCACATTCGGAGGCCTGCAACGCCCCGAACCCAGGAGGCATGCGCACTCGGAGGTGGTTGGTAACCGTGACAGAGCGTCTGCATTCGTGTGGCGAACGCCTTTACGATACGTAGTGTCAAAATTGAAATCCTGGAGAATCTCCAACCATCGAGACAATTGTCCTGATGGCTGTTCAACTCGCAAGGCATACTGCAGTGCTGCATGATCTGTGCGGACGGTGAAATGACGACCGTACAGATATGGGCGATACTGTTGAATGAAGTTAACGATTGCCAATAGTTCCCGACGGGTAACACAGTATCTTTGTTCCGCCGGAGACAACACCCGACTGCCGTACGCTACCACACGTTCTACGCCGTCAACAACCTGCGAAAGCACGCCCCCAATGCCCGTGTTGCTTGCGTCCGTATCGAGCAAAAAGGGTTTTGTGAAGTCTGGATAATTCAATGGCAGAGCCCCCACTAGAGCGTCCCGGAGGGAGCGAAAAGCAGCCTCCTCCTCCTGTCCCCAGTGAAACCTGACCCCCTTCGATGTTAAGGCATGTAAGGGCTTTGCAATTGTCGCGAAATCAGCGACAAAGCATCGGTAGTATGACGCGAATCCAACGAAACTCCTGACCTCCCCCACGGAGGTGGGAGTCGGCCAGGAGCTGACACATTGCGTTTTGGCGGGATCAGTAGCAATACCTGAGCGTCCGACAATGTGACCCAAATACCGCACCGATTCGCGTAGCAAATGACATTTCTGGGGTTTGAATTTCAAATTAGCAGCCCGCATTTTTAGGAAAACCGCACGCAACCTCTGGAGGTGTTCATCGAATGTTTTACTGAAGACGATGACATCGTCTAAATAAATCAAACATGAATCCCATTGCAACCCAGCCAAGACCAATTCCATTAATCGCTGAAAAGTTGCCGGCGCTGAGTGGAGCCCCATCGGCAAGCGGTTAAATTGGAAAAGGCCGTGCGGCGTACGGAAAGCAGTTTTAGGTTTAGATTCGTCATCCAGATAAAGCTGCCAGAATCCTGAAAGCAAATCCAATGTGGAGAAGAATCGCGCCCCTGCCAAGGCATCAAGCGATTCATCCATCCGAGGAAGCGGGTATGCGTCGGCTACAGAAATTTTGTTCAGCCGACGAAAATCGACACAAAAGCGCAATGGGACGTCATGTTTTTTTAACTAAGACAATCGGCGCACCCCAAGGGCTGGTAGAAGGGGATATAATATCGGCGGCTAACATGTCATCAACGGCCGATTTGACATGGTCCTTTTCGGCGGGACTCAACTGAAAAGGATTTTGGCGTATTGGCGCGCTGTCACCCGTGTCAATATGGTATCACAGCAGTTTAGTACAACCCAGATCGTATTTGTGTTGACTAAAAACGTCGGAAAACTCGCGCAGGAGGATTCGAAGCCTCTCACGCTGTGAGTCGGACAGGTCCGATGATCCCGCACAAAGCGCATCGAGCCACCCTTCATCACGGTCCGCATGTGGTTGCGACGGAGGAGCAGTGCTCACGTGACTAATGACGGGTTCCTCACTGGGTACCGGCGTCGCGTGCGCAAGCACGGTCCCTTGAGGAACCACAGTCATACGCGAATCCACATTGAGGACCGCGATGAAAGGGTCCCCATCCCCTTTCACAATGGTCTGGGCCGTTATTAAGTCAGGTCCGTTAACCCCAGCTCTAGATGGTCCCAACAGAACCCCCTGGTCCCCAATCCCCTTAGCAAATGGTCGACGCAGCCTAAGAGGCACGAGCATCTGAGCTCCCGGCGGTACGCGTACCGTCCTCGCAACCAGCGCCGGTACCGTCGCAAATGCCGTCCGACCCATAGAGGGGGAGGGCAGGAACGTAACACGTCGGCCCGACGGGAGTTCAATGCAACCCTGGTCGACTAGGATACGAATCGGCATTTTGGCCAGGAAATCCGTCCCCAACAGGCACGGAACAGCCAGCGAGGAGGAGACCAATATTGGGCCGGAAAATTTGATGTCCCCAATACAAATTTGCGCGCGGATCTGTCCAATAATGCCCAGTGAGCCCCCGTTAGCAGCGTAGCATGGAACATCAACGGGGAGCAAGGGACGGCTTTGAACGGGGAGAATGTTATAAATCAATTCGAAAACAATAGTTGCCGATGCTCCCGTATCAACTAGGATCCGCACCTCAACCCCGTCAATATGCCCCACAACGACCAACGACCCCGACGACGCGGCAACAACGCGATGGGCCAACTCGGACCACTGGCCCGGTTGGAATGCACTCCCCACAGTGGCACGTTTCGGCGCGACGACAGGCAATTTACGACCCCCGTCCGTTGCGGTGCGTGAGTGTGTGACAGGTGTGTGCGTAGGCCAAACATGTGGGGTGCAACAACTCAACCGGAGTTTGCTGGTGAAGCTTGGGTAGAGGCGCGACGTCATGCTGAGGCATCACCCCGCGCTGTCGAGGAGCCCGGCATCCTGAAGCCACATGGCCCCGGAGGCCACAATTGTAGCAGCGCGTGAGTGCTCCAGATGACTTGGGCTGATCCTGGCGGCTCGGTCCGTCCCGAGCTGGTCGTACTCCGGATCTCCACTCCGTCGGGCGATCGACGGCGCAGATTTCTTCCGATGGGAGGGTGGTTGCAGCCATGGTATGGCTGGCCGCCGCCTTGCTGGCCTTGCGACGCTGGGACAGCAAGTTCGCGTGGATGTGTCGCGCGGCCCGCAGGGAACACATGTCCGTGTCGTCTTGCGCCAAGACGACAATGTCCAACTCGTCTGCCAACAGCAGGATTTTCTCCGTCACCATGGCGTCCACCCCTTCCTCATCCATCCGCGGGAAAGCCGTTTTCGCCAGGGCCAGGAGAGCTGTACGGTACGCCAGGGGCGACTCCTTGGTGCCCCGCTGGCGATCGTAGAACAGCTGCCTGCAGTCCGAAGGTGGTCCATAGACTGCAGCCAGGAGTTGAAGCGCCATCTGCAGCGTGGCGCGCTTCGCTCTCGGCGCCGAGGTGAGGGTAGCGAGGGCATCACTGTCGAGCATCGCCGGCAGCGCATGGAGTGCTTCGTCATCCGTCCATTGTGCCATCTCTTGGTGAGCGAGAAAGCGTCTTTGGAAGCCACCCCAGTCACCGTCTTCGCCCACGAACTCCTTGAGAGGTGGTAAACGCTGTTGTAACGCGGCGTCCGCAGTCGAGGATCGCTCTCTGTCGTTCCCGTCACTCCGTACGGTTTTGGCGGGAAGGGCGTGTGGCATCGGCGGTCGCTCTGTTGGTGACGCCCTGGCCGCTCCTGACGACGTGGCGGCTTCTGTTTGCCGAACGTCAGTCACGTGACGTAGCCCGGCCCCGCCCTCAGCATTCACTGTGCCCATGGCGGAAAATTCGAATTCGGGCCCGTGGAAATGGCGGGAACCGGCGCTGCATGTCGGCTGTCATCGCTCCTTGCAGCTCCTCCAGCCCCCAGTCGAGTAATTTCTTCCAATGTGGCGGCTGCTGCGTAAAGTAGTTCCGCCAGTCGTGAATGAGCCAGCCGCAGTCCGTCAGCCGATGGCCCCCATCCGTCCTGACGTTGCGGTGTGGGTGGACTTGGCCCTGGCTGCTCGGAGTCGCCTTCAGCCATCTCGGGCTCAAAGTCGGCCGTGGTTTCCTCCGCCCCCAGTTCCCTGGTACGAGCCGTTCGTCTCGTGTCCATCCTTTTAGAAGACCACTTCTGACGCCAGATGTAGTGTGGTTCAAGGAGGCTTGGACGACGTAGTCGGAGGCACACTTATTTATTCAACACAGTTGTATCTACAGGCCGAGATATACAACACTCGAAGGGGTATCGGCCCCTCCACCCGTCTAACTGGGAGATCGACAACCTATGTTACAGCTAGCCTATTCCTAGGTCCTCCACTATCGGGCTAGGGGAGGCTAGCTAACCCAGCCCTGGTTAAGCTGGGATTACGGCACCCTGAGTTCCCAGACCGGCTCTTACAAGAGCATCGGCTCTGGGCTCTTGGGGCCACGCCACTGGCTGGCCTTGGTCGGTCCTGAGAAGGACAGCGATCCAAGGGAGGCCCAGGGCTTATCTAGCAGGTCTTCTTGCTTCTCTGGTTAAAGCTGAACACTCAACCCCGAGCCCTCTGGCTCACCGCCTTATATAGCAACTCCCCCCTGAGGGGTGGGGCCGTGGGGGATCCCAGCGCCGTATTAGCCCCCCAGGCTAAACGGCGCGGACGTCGATGTAAGCACCTGCTCGCGTACAGACATAGCCACGCCCAGTGTGTTTGTTTCGCATCCGTATCAACTCTATAACACCCCCTCCGTAACACCTCTACACTAGTATAGTGGTGTCAAGTATAGAGTAGAGAGGACATTATATCCTGAAGCCTCATGAGAATGACAGCAAATCCCATGAGCACGTTTGCCAGGTGTGGAAACTCCTCCAACCTTCTTTACACTGCCGAACGACTCATGGAGAGTTGAGAAGACGGGGTGTTTGATGACACAAAGTACCCAAGTAGGTGCTTTGTTGTAATCGTGCTGACGTTAAGGCACTAACTCTTCTACATTCAGATGCAGAGGCTCCAACGCCTCAGAGTGAGCAGCAATTAAAAGGTTATCAGCGTACGTAACATGGCTGACCAGTAAGGACCGTTGCCGCACTAGGCAAATAAATTGACCACGCATTTTATCAATCTACGATGGAATTCACTTGTATATCCTTGTTACACTTTTCAAACTACGTAATTAAAAAAATGACGAAGAAGGCTAGGGACAGAGAACACCCCTGTACCACCACGATGTGAACAGGTATTTCCTTGAATGCTGTGCCCATGTAACTTTACCTAGGTTTGCCCACTATCATGAAGGTCTTTCTTGACCGTAAGCAGTGCACAGGGATTCTGAAAGCTTGAAGAAAAATGCAAGGTTCAGGCATCTGGATGTCCAGGTTAATGAGACAGTCGAGGAGTCCCTAGCAGGCAGAGAAGCTAACGGTGGAGTGGCAACCAAAGAAAGAAGCGTGCTTGAGAGGACATCGACAACAGAGATGGAGCAGTGAAATCTGCTCATGTGCAGGAACTAAATGGATTGTTTGTGAGACCGCGAGGGTTGGCATTGGCTTTTGGAGGCCTTCATCCCACAGCGGGTAGATCACGGCTCACGCCACTGGAGGTGGCGCATCACAATAAACGTTACGTCTAGTTTGTTTTACTGTTGTCAATTCAGTGTCAAGTTCAGCAGCAAGTTTTACATAAAAGAGATGGGCGGGCGCCATGGAGAGCGGGCGGAGCACGCCGCACGCTCACCGATAAGGCAACGGTATGGTTACCTCGGCCGGCCAAAGGTCGCTCCTCAACATCACCATGGGGGGGAGGGGGGGTGAATGACAGAGCGGCCCCTTTTGCACCTGCGACCCACCGCCACCTCCTCCGCGACCTCGGGGAGGCGGACCGACACCGCGGCGCACACCACCGCCGCCGGCCGCCGCGACAACAGGCGCCATGGGCCTCGCTGCCGAAATCCACAGCACAGAGGAGGTGTGCGAAGGCAGCAAGCGCTACACGGTAGGTCTCCGTGGGGTCTCACTGGCGGTCGGCGCTTGAGATGATGATGATGCGAGGTGAGGTGAGCCGCGTTGGTTTTCCACGCTCCTTGTTTTGCAGCTCAGATTTCTCACCGAGTGTATTTTGTACGCGACTTTACCGAAAAAACCTAAAAGTGTATTTTGTACTCTTAGGTTTTTTCGGTAAAGTCACGTAGGTAAAAATACATATGAATCCTTGCAGTCACGAAAGCTTCAAATCTAGAATTAAGTGTATTTTGGGCTGCCGGTTGGCTGGAGTGGGCACGTGACCAGCAGCCACAGCCACAGCAA
>NC_136128.1:13431177-13439602 GCF_965212315.1 Lampetra planeri | reverse complement strand
AACACGTGTTGACGCGCGATTTTAAACTTCATCTCTCTTGGGGATGTGTTACAGCCTCCTCCTCGCCTCATTACAATGAAAAACAATCTGAGGATTTTGCGCTTAAAATTGCTTAAATGTTTTGCTTACAAAAGCAAAGTTCTACGAGTCTAGCTATTACACTAACTCTAAACACAAGATAGGCCTCGTAACTTTATGTTTGCAAAACATTTCTACCGAATGAGCTGGTAACTCACCTTGAGGGGCTGGGAATCCACCTTGACGAGCTGGTAATCCATATGAACGAGCTGGTAATCCACATGAACGAGCTGGTAATCCACATGAACGAGCTGGTAATGCACATGCACGAGCTGGTAATCCACATGAACGAGCTGGTAATCCACAACACGAGCTGGTAATCCACATGGTCGAGGGCACGTGACCTGAAGCGGGGGTGCCGTCCTTGATACAGCAAGGGGCGGGGCCGGGGCAAAGGGATAAAGGGGGAGCGCGAGGGGGATTCGGGGCTCGTTCGGGGATCAAGAGAGGGAACAGACACGCAACATAGTGAGCAGCCTAGAACAATTTTTCGATTTAAAGCTTCCGTGACTGCAGGGATTCATCTTCTTGGTTCTTCCGGTAAAGTCACGTAGAAGTGAAGTAATAAAATAATAAAAATAAAACATAATAAAATAATTCTCACGATGTTTCGGCCACAACGCAAGCAGCCGTCCTCAGGTGAAGACTAGGTCTGTCGGGGAGACAGACCTAGTCTTCACCTGAGGGGAGACAGACAGACCTGAGGACGGCTGCTTGCGTTGTGGCCCAAACGTCGTGAGAATTATTACGTCTCCCCGACAGACCTAGTCTTCACCTGAGGACGGCTGCTTGCGTTGTGGCCGAAACGTCGTGAGAATTATTTTATTATGTTATATTTTTATTATTTTATTACTTCCCTTCTACGTGACTTTACCGAAAGAACCAAGAAGATGAAAGCCTAGAACAAGTTAGCCACACTTAGCAACAGAAGCCGGTGTACATTGAATTGTTTCATAAACGCAATTCCTCCTACAACGGGGTGTGTGCGTGCCTCAGTCGACACAACGCATGTTTAAGTATGTTTTTCGTACAATTCTGGGGCGCAGAAATTGCAAATGCTTTGGAAATGTTTTTTGTCAAACCTCTGGACAATTTGTCGTCTACATATTCTGCAATCAGGAAATATAACAACTGGCTCTCTGTGCCTTTTGGTTGCAGTGCTTTGCTATTGACAAGCAAAATAAGGGCTTTTTAGAAATGTTTTGCAACAATTAAGATTTTTTCCAATGGGAAATTGCATTGAACAATGGTCAACTTTGCACCTTCATAACCCCAAAAGCTAAACCTATCCCTAATTAAATTGTCGATTTTTTTCTCGAGAAAAAATATACAGTGAACGCTTCTGTTCACGAACAACTTGGTTCACGAACAGAAAAGTTCATAAAAATCTGCTCCGGTTCACGAACTCCGCTTCGGTTCACGAACAGGAGCCGCGGCCATTTTAATGCTATTTCCAGGCTGTCACATGGTCGTGACTTCCTGTAGGAAGATCGTGGAGAGAAGAAGAGACACAGAAAGAAGTACTGTGAGTACTGTGAAGACACTTTCAGTGACTTTTTGCTTTTTGGTGTGCTTTTTAGCACATACAGTACTGTACTGTACTACTGTACTGTACAATACTGTACTTACTGTACTGTATTGTACAGTTCACCCGTTGAGTGCTTACTGTACTGGACTCCCAATATGGCTCCCAAGAAGCATGGTGGAAAGAAGAAAGTGCGGAGCAGCAATGAAGGTGACAAGAACAGCAATGCAGGTGACAATGTGCAAAGTGGAAATGCAAGTGACAATGTGCCAAGTGGAAATGCAAGTGACAATGTGCCAAGTGGAAATGCAAGTGACAATGTGCAAAGTGGAAATGCAGGTGACAAGAATGTGCAGCGCAAGCATGGTGGCAAAAATAAAGTGCAGAGCAGTAGTAAAGGTGACAGCAAGGTTGTGAAGAAAATAACCATTGAGCTGAAGAAGGAAATTGTAGAAAAGCATGACAGTGGTATTCGTGTGACTGATCTGGCCTTAGAGTACAAGATGGCAAAGTCAACAGAGGAAGAAAGGGAGGAGGTTAGCAGTGATGCCATGAAATCCATTATGCAAAAATGTAATGAGTGCCATGACTTTTTTGAAAAGCACCACCCCAACATAACTGTCACGAACAGAGTGTTAAATCTCATGAATGATAATGTGGTCTCTCATTTCCTGGAGGGTTATGCAGCGCAGGAAGAGACATTGACATTGGACAGATTTTTCAGCAAAACTGAGCCTGCAGCTAGGAGACAAAGGAGAGAGGAAACCCCTGAAGGAGATCCCCCTGATGTCCTTATGGAGGGGGACTCTCCCTCCAAACAATAACCGCCTCCCACCCGCCTCCCACCTGCCTTCCTCAATGCCAAAAGTCATCTCAAGCAAGGTTAGTGTTCTCTCTTTATACATTACTATACTGTACAGTACTAATGTGTATTGTAATTTGTTTCATATTTATGTGCTTCAAAAACAAACAAAAAAGGTCAGAACGGATTAATCGGATTTACATTGAACCCTATGGGAAAATGTGCCTCGGTTCACGACCAATTCGGTTCGCGACCAGAGTCAGTTCACGAATTAACTTCGTGAACCGAGGTATCACTGTATTTGTATAATCACCAAATTTCATTTCATATATAGCATAGTATGACTAAAGGCATTGGAGGAATGAGCTTCTAATTAAAAAATTGCAAGTCAAAAATTTGGTTTAACACGTAGGCTTTCGCGACCAATGTTATTCATAATCAACGTTTTTGGGTTTAGATCGCGTTATTTATAAATGTGGCTATTTTTTGCAGAAAAACACGTAGTACCTTTAATTTTACAGTTTTTGCTTCATCCATCACGTAGTGAGACTAACGTCAATGGAGGAATTCAGAGTGGCAAGAATGTAACTACCTTGCCTGGTATACAGGAAGTCGTAAGTTGAACCCCGTCCCTCACAACTGCTGTATGTTCATAGTTTGCATGTTCTTCCCTCCACATGCATTTAGTGTATTTGACTGCTATGTCGATTTTTTCACCCAAAAAATATACATGTTAAATTGCCCAGTTTTTATTGTATATACAGCATTGTAAGACAATTCAATTGAGGAATTCACTTCTCATTGACCCCTAACCGTTTACCATAACCCTAACTAGGCTAACAGGGTACTGTATATGGATTATTTTGGGAGTCCCTATTCCATTTCCGGGAGCCCCACAACCACTTCCTTGGTGTTCACATTCCCGCATGAAGAATCGGAACTCCGAGATTTGGAATTGAGACTCCTGCTTTGGATTTAGGACTTCTTAGGGTTGCAAGTGAGATGCCTCAAATATGCCTTTAAACGCATCTCAGCGAGATGAGTTGAATCGTATATGGCGCGACTGTCGAGTAGAGTCGAAGGGCACACACCACTTGCTTGTGTGACTTGTGCAACCGGGGCGGCATTTTGCATTGAAGTCGATGATGGGTGTGATTGTTGCCGATTTGAAGCGCACTATTTGAGAATGCAGTGCGTTTCACTATTTCAGCACCGATGTTCACAAAATATTCAATGGTCTAAATGTATGGGACAGCTTGGGATGTCAATGCAGTAGTTTGTTATTTGAAAATCCGTAAAGAAATAAAGCATTGCAGTGCAAATCGGCCGGATAGTTTCGTTTTTACACGCTTTCTTTTAACTCACTCTGTCTGTTGTTGTTGTCGTCGTTGTCGTATCCTCAAATCTTGTAACTCAATTTTAACCCACTTCCCAATGTGGTATCGACTGCAAACTTGGTATACTTATGTCAAACTAATGACAAATACTATATTCTATCATAATTTTTTATTTATTTTTAAACAATATTTTTTATATGTTATGTTTTGGCTTGGGTCTAATTGTCCACGGTCAACTGACATTGGCTGTAATTGGCCACGGTCCCTTACATTTTGGAAAGCTTCAGGGCCACTTCCTGGAGTCGTGCAGTTCTGTCATTACTCGTACATTTCATAAAAGCGTGTTTAAAAAAAAGTTGTTTTAAATATTATTTTTACCGCGCTTGACGTGTTACGTGTCCCCTCTGGTGGACAAGTGCAGTATCACAAGCAATCAATTCGTAGTTGTGAGTCGCTGGTGATGTGGCGTCCTGGCGTTTGTCCGAAGTACGGTTGGCTGCAATGAAGCCGTGAAGACACCACACAGTGCCACTGCTGCTGTTATCGTGCCGAGGCACTGCAGTTGTCATACTAACCCTTAACCCTAACCCCCTGAACTTGACCCTAACCCTAATGCCTAACCCTAACCCTGAACTCTAACCCTAATCCAACCATGACCCTAACCCTTAACATCGACCTGGACCCTAACTACCTTAACCCTAACCCCCAACCACTAACTCCTAGCCCTAACCCCTAACCACTAACCCTAACCCCTAATGCTAACCCTCACCCAAACCCTTACACAATTTTGTCCATAAACGGCATAGGTTAGTATGCCAATTTGCTTTATGGCCAAAGAAGGTATGATGATTTTCTTGGCATACCTGAGGTGAAAATTTTATCGTGAAATTTTCAATTTTGTACGTAATACGTAGCAAACTACAGCAAACACAATGGAGGAATGCACTTTTTGTTAAAAAATAAAGCTATGGAAATTTGTCTCATTTTGGCAAAAAAACTGTATAAGATAGTATGCTGATTTTCTTTTTGAGACGTGAAAATGTAATCGTGAAATGTCTCACTTTTAATGTAATATATAGCATACTAATGCTAAACATAAAGGAGGAATTAACTTTTTCTTGGAAAATTAAGATGTGAAAATTTGGCTCATTTTAGCAAATAAACTGCATAGGTTAGTATGCTGATATCTTTTAGAGATGTGAAAATGCAATCGTTAAATTTGTCACTTTTAATGTAATATATAGCATACTACGGCTAAATACAAAAGAGGAATGAACTTTTGTTGAAAAATAAAGATGTAAAAATTTTGCTAATTTTGGCTAAAAACGGCATGAGTTAGTATACCAATTTTAATATTTACTTGAACATTTCATCGTGAAATGTCTGACTTTTAATCTACATATATCATACTAACCCTATCCCTAAACCCTAACCCCCCTGACCCTAACCCTTAACCGCTAACCCTAAACAAACCCAAACCCAACCCTCTTTTGTATTGACAAATTGTCAACTTTGCACCTTAACGTTTGTTCTGAAATATATTTCGGGAAATGATTGCGGGGGGGGGGGGGGGGAGTTGACAATCACTGTCAGATTACACAAAATAAACGAAATCGATCGTAGGGAAGTATATTTGAAAAAACCTCGCAAAAACTCAATATTCAGAGCACGGACTCGCCTGAATTACATACAGGCTGCCGATAATCACCACGCAGGCCGCAATCTAAACACGTGTTGACGCACGATTTAAAACTTCATCCCTCTTGGGAACGTGTTACAGTCTCCTCCTCGCCTCATTACAATGAAAAACAATGAGAGGATTTTGCACTTAAATAGCTTAAATGTTACACTTAAAAATGCGACGGTCTACGAATCTAGGCTATTACTAACTCTAAACACAAGACAGGCCTCGTAACTGTGTTTGACAAAAAAATTCCACTGAATGAGCTGGCAACTCACCTTGAGGAGCTGGGAATCCACCTTGACGAGCTGGTAAGCCATATGGTCGAGCTGGTGATCCACCTTGAGGAGCTGCTAAGCCACATGGAGCAGCTGTGATCGGTAGTTGAAGACGAATTCAACGACGCCACAAGAACCACGCGTCCTCCACGCGGTGCCCAGCCGAGATGGCGCCCTGCGTGGGGAATCCCCGCCCCGCCCCGCCCCGCCCTCAACCTCCCCCCACGTGACGCCTCGCTCCGCACGCGCCTTCCCATCAATCATCCTCTAGCCGCCTGTCACGACTCTCGTTCACCACCTGGCCTCTACTGCTCGCTGCGCCCTCGTTCATTACATCGACAGTGCCACTTCCTTAATTATCTCTTCCCCTTTCTAATTTCTCTCAGCACCTGTGTTCTTCATATTAAAAAAATAGTAACTCCATGTAACGTGTATTTTTGTTATTCAATCTCCGACACTTCCATGTATGAAAATGAAAGTATGTTCCAAATACAAATCCACACCGTGAAAGCAATCGCCACCAAACTTGGCTGGTATTTAATTCGTGGTTACGTCTGCCATCTTGGTGGACATGTGCAGTACAGGCCAACACAGTTCGCCAGCAGTTGCCGCTGTCAGGCGTCACCCCGCGCGTTCCCGCAGTTGTGAGTCGCTGCTGCTGCTGCTGCGTCCTGGCGTTAGTCCCAAGCGGGTTGGCTGCAATGAAGCCGTGAAGACGCCGCACAGTGCCACTGCTGCTGTCACCGCGCCAGGCGCTGCAGTGGTACCACGTGACCACACGGTGACGCTACATCACCATAATCAACGATTTTTGGGTTTAGATCGCGTTATTTATAAATGTGTCGTAACCCTCCACCACCCGACACGGCCAATCAGTAAAAAAAGTGTCACGTTGACAAAAGACAAATAGTTCACTGCTTTAGCCCACCCGTGTGTTGAAGCGTGAAACCACAACATTTACAATTTGAGTACGACGTTTCGCTGGTAATTGCATCCAGCATCATCGGGCAATTCGCCAGAATGGTGAGGCTCTGCTGTGTCTCCCGTTCTTATATAGAGCAGCAGCACGGTGACGTCATCATTAACTCATTAACTCATCAGGTGCAAAGATTTGAGGGGGGGGGGTTATTGTAATTATATACTTGATTAGTAATAAGGCTATTGTTACGATGCGAGTTGTAGATTAGTAATCATTTGGAATGTGTTCTATTGTGATTATGCTACATTAATAATCAGTTAGTGCTTGTTTCCCTTATAAGGAATTGTAATGCATCTTATTTAATAATACGCTTCCAGGCCGCACTAAGCCTGTAGCTGTCTGAGCGATTAAAGTTATTTCTGTTTCTCTCAATCTCAATGGATTCTCTAATTAGTCTTTGCCAGTAGTAACTAGTTTTACACAACACTTCAACGTTGTCAAAATCAATTGAGTGTCCCTGTTGGCAAGCATGTTCTGCCACTGCCGACAGTTGTGTTTGCGATAGTTTAATATTTCTCTGGTGTTCTTTTAGTCTTACACTAACGTTACGCCCTGTCTGTCCAATATAGCATCTGCCACATACACAATTAATCCGATATACACCTTCTGTTGATAATTTAGGTAATTCGTCTTTAGTGCACGTTACTAGTTGTTGAATTTTGTGTACTGTACCAAATCTTACTGTAATGTTTTGCTTTTGCAAAACACGGGCTAATTTGTCAGTTACTCCTGAGATAAATGGTATTTTTTTATTGTTTTAATAATCTGATCGCTTTCAGCAGTGTTGCTTTGCGATCGTTATTTGGCATTTAGTGCTCTGTTAATTTGAGCATTATTGTAGCCATTCTGTCTTAGTGCTTCTTTAACATGTTTAATCTCTCTCACTAGACTTTCATCATCTGACACTGTTTTAGCCCGATGTATGAGCGTCTTGATTAGAGAGGATTTTTGAGCTGGGTGATGATGCGATTTCGCATTCAGATAGGCATCAGTGTGTGTTTGCTTTCTGTGTGTTATTTTACCATTTAGGCCATGCCCAAGTAAAATATCCAGGAACGGGAGTGTGTCATTCACCTCCATTTCCATGGTGAACTGAATGGCCGGGTTTTGTGCATTGAGATGATTTAGAAAATCGTTAAGTGTATCTTTACCATGTGGCCAGACAACCAAAGTGTCATCCACATATCTAAACCAAAAGGATGGTTTTAATGTGCCCGAGGCAAGTGCTCTGGTTTCAAAGTTTTCCATGTACAAATTTGCTATAGCAGGAGATAAAGGAGAGCCCATTGCTGCTCCCTCCCTTTGTTTAAAGAATTCACCTCTCCATAAGAAGTAAGTGTTATTTAAACAATGGTCAGCGAGTTTCGGAATATCTTTTGGTAAATCTGTATTCTTTACCAGTGTATCAAGTAATTTAAGCGACTCGCTCACTGGAACCTTAGTGAATAGCGAAATCACATCAAAACTCACCAAAATATCATTAGGGTTAAGTTTAATATCTTTGATCATATTCACAAGATGTTCTGAATTTCTTATGAATGATGATGTCCTACCGATGTAGGGCTGTATTTGTTTAGTTACATATTTTGCTAATTTATGTGGCAGAGCCAATTGTACTGACTATGGGTCGTAAAGGGATGCCGATTTTATGGATCTTTGGTAGCCCATACAGTCTAGGTGGTTTTGAAGCCCTTGGCTTAATTAGGAATTGCTCATTTTTTGGGATTAATGAATTTGCAATGATT
>NC_136128.1:13386177-13426177 GCF_965212315.1 Lampetra planeri | reverse complement strand
CGGCGAGCATCGCGCCAACTCAACCAGCAGTGGAGAGAGCTGCAACGCCAAGAGGAAGAGTGCCGTGTGTTTAATACACACACGTACACACAGCTACACACACACGTACACACAGCTACACACACACACACGTACACACAGCTACACACACACACACACGCACACACAGCTACACACACACACGCACACACAGCTACACACACACAGCTACACACACACACAGCTACACACACAGCTACACACGTACACACAGCTACACACGCACACACACACACAGCTACACACACACACGCACACACAGCTACACACACACAGCTACACACACACACACACGTACACACAGCTACACACGCACACACACACACGTACACACAGCAACGCACACACACGTACACACGCACGCACACACAGCTACACACGCACGCACACACAGCTACACACGCACGCACACACAGCTACACACGCACGCACACACAGCTACACACGCACGCACACAGCTACACACGCACACACAGCTACACACGCAAACACAGCTACACATGCACACACACGAACACACAGCTACACACACACACGTACACACAGCTACACACACACACACGTACACACAGCTACACACACACACACACGTACACACAGCTACACACACACACACGTACATACAGCTACACACACATACACACAGCTACACACACATGTACACACACATACACACAGCTACACACACATACACACAGCTACACACACATGTACACACACACGTACACACACACGTACACACAGCTACACACACACGTACACACATATACACACACACACGTACACACAGCTACACACACACACGTACACACAGCTACACACACACACGTACACACAGCTACACACACACGTACACACAGCTACGCACACACAGCTACACACAGCTACGCACACACAGCTACACACACACACGCACACACAGCTACACACACACGCACACACAGCTACACACACACGCACACACAGCTACACACACACGCACACACAGCTACACACACACACACACGCACACACAGCTACACACACACACACGCACACACAGCTACACACACACGCACACACAGCTACACACACACGCACACACAGCTACACACACACACACACACGCACACACAGCTACACACACACACGCACACACACACACACACACGCACACACAGCTACACACACACACGCACACACAGCTACACACGCACACACAGCTACACACACACACGCACACACAGCTACACACACGCAGCTACACACACACACACGCAGCTACACACACGCACACGCACACACAGCTACACACACACACACGCACACACAGCTACACACACACACGCACACACAGCTACACACACACACACGCACTTACACACACACAGCTACACACACACGTACACACACGCACACACAGCTACACACATGCACACACAGCTACACACACACGTACACACACGCGCACACACAGCTACACACACACGTACACACACGCACACACAGCTACACACACACGTACACACAGCTACACACACACGTACACACACGCACACACAGCTACACACACACGTACACACACGCGCACACAGCTACACACACACGTACACACACGCGCACACAGCTACACACACACGTACACACACGCGCACACAGCTACACACACACGTACACACACGTGCACACAGCTACACACACACGTACACACACGTGCACACAGCTACACACACACGTACACACACGTGCACACAGCTACACACACACGTACACACACGTACACACACGTACACACACGTGCACACAGCTACACACACACGTACACACACGTACACACAGCTACGCACACACAGCTACGCACACACACACACAGCTACGCACACACACACGTACACACAGCTACACACACGCACACACAGCTACACACACACACACGTACACACAGCTACACACACACACACACGTACACACTGCTACACACACACACGTACACACAGCTACACACACACACACACGTACACACAGCTACACACACACACACACGTACACACAGCTACACACACACACACAGCTACACACGTACACACAGCTACACACACACACACACGTACACACAGCTACACAACAACAACAACCGCCATTCGCCACTAAGTGGCGGTGACATCACCACGACGCTTGTGCCAGGCCATGTGCACCTTGAGGCCACGTGAAGTGTCGAACGCCCGCTGGCAGGAGGTCACGGGGCAGACCCAGGTGCCACGGGTCGACTGACCGAGATGACCGAGATGACTGACTGATGCACCACCTGTGCCCCCTACTGTGCCAACTTGCTGTGCTTTAGCCATCCGGCGCTCTGCTCGTTGTTGTGAGCGTCGCTCCTCCGCCCTCCGTTGTTGTTGGAGGGCGACTGCCTCCAACTGCCCAGTAGCGTCCTTCACGAGCCTCCTCCACTGAGGCCGATCTTGACACCGCTGGTACCAGTCATCGGCAAGTCCACTCAGCTCCACGTCCTCCTGTACCACATCACTCCATCTCTTCTCTAGCCCGTGCCGCGCCCGTTTAGCCCCCTCGATCCGGCCGAACAAAAGCTGCTTAGGCATGCGGTGGCTGGGCAGCTACACACACACACACGTACACACAGCTACACACGCACACACGTACACACAGCTACACACGCACACACGTACACACAGCTACACACGCACACACGTACACACAGCTACACACGCACACACGTACACACGCACACAGCTACACACACACACACGTACACACAGCTACACACACACACGTACACACAGCTACACAAACACGTACACACAGCTACACAAACACGTACACACAGCTACACACACACACGTACACACAGCTCCACACACACACGTAAACACAGCTACACACACACACGTACACACAGCTACACACACACACACGTACACACAGCTACACACACACACGTACACACAGCTACACACACACACACGTAAACACAGCTACACACACACACACGTACACACAGCTACACACACACACACGTACACACAGCTACACACACACACGTACACACATATGTACACACAGCTACACACACACACATACGTGCACACAGCTACACACACACACATACGTGCACACAGCTACACACACACACACATACGTGCACACAGCTACACACACACACACATACGTGCACACAGCTACACACACACACACATACGTGCACACAGCTACACACACACACACATACGTGCACACAGCTACACACACACACGTGCACATAGCTACACACACACGTGCACACAGCTACACACACACACGTGCACACAGCTACACACACACACACGTGCACACAGCTACACACACACACACACGTACACACAGCTACACACACACACACACGTACACACAGCTACACACACACACACATACGTGCACACAGCTACACACATACACATACGTGCACACAGCTACACACATACACATACGTGCACACAGCTACACACATACGTGCACACAGCTACACACATACGTGCACACAGCTACACACATACGTGCACACAGCTACACACATACGTGCACACAGCTACACACACACACAGCTACACACACACACAGCTACACACACACACACACACGCACACAGCTACACACACACACAGCTACACACACACACAGCTACACACACACACAGCTACACACACACACAGCTACACACACACACAGCTACACACACACACACGTACACAGCTACACACACACACGTACACACAGCTACACACACACACACACAGCTACACACACAGCTACACAAACACACATGTACACTCAGCTACACACACACACGTACACACAGCTACACACACACACGTACACACAGCTACACACACACACGTCCCAGCGGCCCTGCTGGGAATCCGAGGTATTTTCAGCACAAGGAACGCCGTACCGCGTAATCCGCCAAGTCAACAAGTGGCAAAGAAGACACACGCACACAACACGCATATCGGGACGAATAAGATGAAAAGCATTTACTGCCCATTGAGTTACGTGGATACGGTCGTTCAGACGTATTTTAGTCATTCCTTTTCGTTGATTGCATAATCTTGCCAATGAATTAATGGACGTATACTTTTGCTTTCGGGAAATGTTTCTTTATTGCCGTTCGTAGGAATATCGTCGCATGCATGTTTAAGGACGTCTTCCTATCGCCGTATATGCTCGCGTTACTCTGAGGAATTAATCGAATGTTCTGTTACCCAGTTAACAACGTAATCATTGAGGGTTAAATGTACGGATCAATGAGAACATCTCCATAACAAAATGCTAGACGTAGTCACAAACCGCACCTCTCCATAATAAAGGCTCAGTCATTTGTTATGTAATCTAGCCGTAGTCTCAAGCCGCACCTTACCATAATAATAAAAAGTGGGCCGTTCCTGGCCCTTCCCCCCCTCAACCAGTATATATACGGAGTGGTATCTCTTGAAATCTCTCATTTACTTGATACAGCTGTCGTGCTGTGACGGTTCCACCTGATGCCTCCGAAACGTCGTGATTTTTCTTTTTCTTTTATTTATTTTACTTTTATTAACTTTAATTTTTACCTACGTGACTTTACCGAAAAAAACTAAGAATATGAATCCTTGCAGTCACGAAAGCTTCAAATCTGTGTTGACAATTCCAAGCATAAGAGTTCGAATATTAGAGTTTTATGTTTTTGGTTAGAAATTAAAATTGCTTAACACAAAAGAGTGCGAGTGGTGCCTTCCTAAGTTCATGCGTAATGATCTCAATTATGAGAACTGTATCCTGCGGTGAGATTTGAATTTGGAGACCTGACATAAAACACGAAGACATAATCAGTAAATGTTAAAACGAGACTAATTGTATTATCCCGAGTGATAATACAACCCAATACAACGAAGACAAGCATAATTATCATAACTGCATACATTAGCATAACTGTACACATTAGCATAATTGCATACAGTTGTATAACTTAGTAGGATCACCTCCCTAATTAGCATAATTTCGGATAATTACATATTTTTCCTATTTCCATTTAATTTGTATCATTTTTTGTATTAATTTTTCAAGACCCAACATATACAACAGGTGTGAAGACGCCAGCCAGGCTCACGATGTCCTTGAATGCTGGGATGAACAGATGTGACTTCAGCTGCATGTGTGTGATGTGTTAACTTCTTGACTGTTTCCATTCTTAGAAAAAGTTCCAGAGGAAAACAAAAATAATCAACTGTTGTGATATAACCTCCGTGTTCAAGAGAGTTAATAGACTTTACTGCAAACAAACTTTACACTGTCACACACTGGCATGGTTCACAGGTGGTGGTGTATTAATGCTTCCTTACTCCAACAAGTAATTCATTGAGGATCAATCAACATTGCCGAGGCTGCGTGTCTCTCTCCCCGTGGTCGCGTTGATTTTCCTCCGGATCCCCCGGTTGTCCCCATCTCGACATGCAGAGAGTGAACACCGTCACGCGTCTAGAGTGAACACCGCCACGTGTCTAGAGTGAACACCGCCACGCGTCTAGAGTGAACACCGCCACACGTCCAGAGTGAACACCGCCACACGTCTAGAATGAACACCACCACGCGTCCAGAATGAACACCGCCACACGTCCAGAGTGAACACCGCCACACGTCTAGAATGAACACCACCACACGTCTAGAATGAACACCACCACACGTCTAGAGTGAACACCGCCACACGTCTAGAATTAACACCACCACACGTCTAGAATGAACACCGCCACACGTCCAGAGTGAACACCGCCACACGTCTAGAATGAACACCACCACACGTCTAGAATGAACACCACCACACGTCTAGAGTGAACACCGCCACACGTCTAGAATGAACACCACCACACGTCTAGAGTGAACACCGCCACACGTCTAGAGTGAACACCGCCACGCGTCCAGAGTGAACACCACCACACGTCCAGAGTGAACACCACCACGTGTCTAGAGTGAACACCGCCACGCGTCTAGAGTGAACACCGCCACGCGTCTAGAATGAACACCACCACGTGTCTAGAGTGAACACCACCACACGTCTAGAATGAACACCACCACGTGTCTAGAGTGAACACCACCACGCGTCCAGAGTGAACACCACCACGCGTCCAGAGTGAACACCACCACGCGTCTAGAGTGAACACCGCCACGCGTCCAGAGTGAACACCGCCACGCGTCTAGAGTGAACACCGCCACGCGTCTAGAGTGAACACCGCCACGCGTCTAGAGTGAACACCGCCACGCGTCTAGAGTGAACACCGCCACGCGTCTAGAGTGAACACCACCACGCGTCTAGAGTGAACACCACCACGTGTCTAGAGTGAACACCACCACGTGTCTAGAGTGAACACCACCACGTGTCTAGAGTGAACACCACCACGTGTCTAGAGTGAACACCACCACGTGTCTAGAGTGAACACCACCACGTTTCTAGAGTGAACACCACCACGCTGTTGACGAGCCTCACCTTGTTGTTGTTGTGGGCAGGTCACTTCTGATAACAAGAGCGGTACAGCAGCTCAAGCGGGCTTGGCCTGGTAACAAAAAAACACGATGTTAATATTGAATATTTAAACAAAGTTACAAAGTGGCGATCCGGGTCAAGACAAATTCAACTTAAGCGAGAGAATTGAAGCAAACGCGACCAGGCGAGGGCAGGAGGCAAAGCCCCGCGTTGTAAAGTTCCAACTTGGACATCGCTTCCATGCTCGCTGCTACTCAATTGACATCCCTACGAGAGAGAGCGAGGCTCTACCTCGGTAAACAAGAACAACAACCACCACCACAATCACCACCACCACCCCCACCACCACCACCCCCACCACAACCACCACAACCACCACCACAATCACCACAACCGCGATGAGAATTTCTCACCTCGGATTTCAGTGCACGGGCCGAGCGGCAACTTCCTGATCCCTCGTGACGTCACGCGGCAGCAGGAGACATGACGTCACTAGCGGTGTACGATGACACTCCCCTCCCCACATTGAGCGGCTCGAAACTCGCGACCGCTTTCACGAAAAAATTATACTGGTAGGAACGAAGTGGACCAGACCACCAATAGATTATATCGTCCGACCGTTTGTCCGTCCGTCCGTCCGTCCGCGTCCGTTTGTCCGTCCGTCCGACAAGATGGCCGCCCGCTCCCCCTGCGCGTGTGTGTTTGCGCGTGTGTGTGCGTGTGTGTGTGTGCGTGCGTGTGTGTATATGTGTGACTGTGTGTGTGCGTGCGTGTGTGCGTGTCCGGCCCACTCGAGCGGCGTGATGAATGGGCGCTATTGGGCTTCGGATCGTTATTCACGGCGAACTGGAAGCGTAGCAACACAACTTCATTACGTGTGCGTGCGTGCATGTGTGTGTACGTGCGTGTGCGTGCATGTATGTGTGTGTGCGTGTGTACGTTTATGCGCGTGTGTGCGCGTGTGCGTGCGGTCGATATCCCTGTACAGGTATTAGTATTATTCCTACCAGCCCACCCCGCAGGGTCCTGTTGTTAATGAGCCGCCAGTCACCGGGCGTGGCTTTGCCCAAATAAGGATTGGCACTGTGACGTCACGTTCAAGAGCGCGTTGGTCGGGGTAGGTGACATAACGTCACTAGCGAGGCACACCTCCCCCTGGCGTTTGACGCAAATGAGGTCACGCTGAGCGGTGACGTCAGAGGGCGGGGTCAGAGTTCAAGTTTGTTGACAGAAGGGGAGCGGCAGTGTCGTGGTGAGCGCTGCGCTGAGTTCCATTCCCGCTCGTGGCCAACACCGCCAGTGACGACTTTCTGAGCCGGTCCTGAGCCTCCCCTACGTCGACTCAGCCTCAAAAGAGTACCCGGTGCGGTGTCAACATCGCCACTGGGGAGACAAAGGCGGCCGGGCGTGGTGCTGGCCACCCACCCCCTCGTGTGCCGTCCCACCCTTAATAGGTGCTCGCTAACAGCACTTGCCCCTACAGTCTGTTAAGGCTATACGGGGGATTATTCTTTGGTTCTTTTCGGTTAAGTCACGTCTAAAAATAAAATAATAAATTAAAATAACATATTACGACGTTTCGATTGCAACACAAGCAATCATCATCAGGTATAAAAGAAATAGCAACAAAAATCTAACTAGAAAACTATAGACATAGTTAGATTTTTGTTGCTATTTCTTTTATACCTGATGATGATTGCTTGTGTTGCAATCGAAACGTCGTAATATGTTATTTTAATTTATTATTTTATTTTTAGACGTGACTTAACCGAAAAGAACCAAAGAATAATTCCTGCAGTCACGAAAGCTCCTAAATTAAGATTATACGGGGGATCTTTGTCTTTGTGTGTTGGGAGCAAGTTTGAGTGGCGCCTGCTGCTACCGACTGTCGTTGACTGCGGTTGGACAGACGCTGATAGAGACAGAGAAAGATACGTAGAGACGATATCGACAGAGAGACACACAGAGGCAAACAGAGAGACCGACGGACAGAGATGTTGAATCGAACACATTGAACTCGATCCATTGAAAGTTTCCTCGATCTTTGCCCATCCCCGGAAGTCGTTCTAGTTTCTATTTATTTCCCTGTGTGTGGTGTGTAGTGTAAGCAATGTGGGATATCGATGTACACAGTTATGAACAAGATCAGCAGACAAGACGTCTTTCATTTATCAGTCTCTCCGCGAAACAAAGGAATGTTTTACACAAAATATAATAACTACTGCAGCATTCAGTGCAAGTCAACTGTGGACCGGTTCTGGTGTACAATTTATACGTAAATATATAAGCACACGACTTAATTTGTCTGTGACGAACGCTGCACTTTCCATCGCATTCTTGCAGGGGGCGCTGCAAACCTACGCGCCCCCTGCATGAACGACGGAGGCGCAGGGACAGACGTCCGATCGCGTTGGAATCGATATGCAGACGGCGGTCTTCTCCCAACCAGGTGAAAGTCCGCATCGAGCAGAATCCGCGGCAAGGCAATCTACTTAACGACGAGAGAAAATTCACACGAAATGTCGTTTTCAATTAAGTCTTCCAGATGTAAAATGATATAGCCTTTTAAAGAAGAAATACAATTCAAAACATAATACAATTCAAAGTTGTTTCATTTTGAAACTTCAAAACGGAGCATCGGGTGCTTGCGTGAATGCGTCTTTCGGGTGCAATTTTTTCGTGACTTTCCTGGCCCAAGGCCATAAATGGTTGAGGGGGCTGCAGGTGGTCAGGCTTGCTTCACCCCATGGTTGTGAACATCCAGACGTTAATCAGCAAGGACCATTTCTTGTCCTAGTTCGCCAACATATAAGACGTCATGCAAAATTCTAATGAGTGTTGTTGTGGAGAATGTATCTACTAGATGTGCTCTGCCTTGTAACCGAATACAAATCTGTACCAAAAATGCATTTCAAATGTGCTCTTAAAATTACCTCCTTGCTATGAAGCAGATCAGTAAACACGACATCTTTCATTTATCGATCTCTCCACGAAACAAATTAATGTTTTACACAAACTATAACTAGCACAGACTTCTGGGAGCGCGTCATTGATTCAGTGCAAGCCACCTGTGGACCCTTATTGGTGCACAGCGTCTCAACAACAGCCGGGCTTGTTTCAACCGATAGTTACGGACATCCAGACGTTAATCAGCAAGGAGCATTTCTAGTCCGAGTTAGACAAAATCTATGTCAACACATAATGCAAAAATATAATTCGTGTTATAGAGAATGTACCTCCTCTACGTGTAACTTTTAAGTGGTTTGCCTTGTAACTGATGAATGATCCGAGTGTGCTCCCTATTTCAAAGACAATGAGTTGCTCCAGAGGGAGATGCTTCCTGAAAACACAAAAATACCCTTTGACCTGTATCACAAGAACAAGGAGTCTCACCTGATCTGTACAGGTTACTTGCAAAACACAAACTTTGTCCTAATATCACTTACTCAATGTTTGACCCTCATAGACAAAAGGTTACATGTACGCACACAATCAGACAAGTATTCATTCTAAATTAGTGACAGGCATGTTAACAAAATTGAATTACTGCACTAGGTTACATCGCATTAGCAAGAAGCTAATTTTAAAAATACACAAAATCTGCTTAACAGTGTATGTACAACATACTAATGCACCATTCAAAACGAGTAGGCCATTGCATGCTGGCGTCTGGGTCAAAATTTATCAAATACTAAACATTACCTACAAACTCCACAACTGAGATGCCACATCAACCATCGCCCCCTACTGACAGGCTCTTGTCCACATGCAGGCCGGTGCAGGGCCACCACCTTGTGCTACACAGGGGCAGCTGCTACTTGGGGATGTTCTTGGAGTGTTGAGACGAGATACGATACAAAACTCCGAGTTGCCAGAGGCGATTAAGCAAGCACCATGTAAATGCAATTATGAGAACATAGTGAATGCTTGGGAGCTTATTGGCTCTCGCTCCTGGTTCGAAATCTACCCAACACACAGGTCCACAAAGACTGGCCGCTCTTACCCTGCAGGTTGCACCTAGGAACTGAGTGTTAAACTTCACATTCTTGTCATTAAAGGCCTGTGACAAAGGTGCGTCTATTGGAGCGGCATCGTCACTGGCTTACACATCTACCGGGTCTCCATTTGACTTTGTATTGTGTCGGAGGAAGTCCACCCACACCTCCACTTCCACAAACTGCTGGGAGTTGCCTCGCTCTGACTCACAGTCAGAATTCTCCTCCTGCTTCACGTTGCCTCCATCGATGTGAAGGTCCAATTTTGGAGTTGAATCTTCATCTTCACATTTTACCTTCACTTCTTCGCTCTTCACCATCCCTTCTTCACATTTCACCGTCACCTCTTCATATTTCACCTCGATTTCTTTGAAAGTGTCCAAGCTGGGTTTTTCTTCCGGTTCTTGTTTGATGAGGGATGGGCTCATTGCAGCACTTTGACTTTCTAAAGCTGATTTCAGACTCCACTCCTGGTGGATCTTCTGATGCTTGTGTGTTCTCTGGTGGACATAAAAATTTGATGAACGTGCAAACGCCTTCCCGCACGGAGTGCACTTGAAGGGTTTCTCTCCCGTGTGTATTCTCTGGTGTGCTACAAGATGAGATAAATTTGCAAACGCCTTCCCACACACACTGCACTTATAGGGTTTCTCTCCCGTGTGTGTTCTCAGGTGTTTTACAAGAGTAGATGAATGTCCAAACGCCTTCCCACACACGCTGCACTCGAAGGGTTTCTCTCCTGTGTGAGTTCTCTGGTGCAGTGTCAAATTTCTAAGACGATCCGTGCTGTATGCACACCGGTCGCATTGATGCCTTTTTGCACCGAGCTGCGCCGAGTGCCTTTGCTCCATCAGACCAATTCTGCAGAGGAAGCGGCAGCTGCAGACAGAAAAAGAATATCCACACCATCTACACATCAGTATTGAGGCACAGCGGAATGCATATACACAGTCACACGTGACTTACACGTCTATAATGATTAATAGATATTCATGATATAGTTGTAAAAGTGTCCCAAATTCATCACACGGCCTGTTGTGGCACACAATGAGAGGGCAAATGGGTATAAACATGCCTCGAAGCCCTCATATCTTCAAAATGAATGTTAACCCAAAATTCCGAGCACACAATTTCGGCTGTCTGGCTTCAAAAGGAATATTTATGAAAGCTAAATTCAGCTGACATAGCAAAAGGTGTTGAAAAGAATACTATTTGTGTTATGCAGAAATGCATAAATTAATGTTCAATCGCAACTTAGAGGTGTGAAGCCAGCCAGGCTCACGATGTCCTTGAATGCTGGGATGAGCAGATCTGACTTCAGCTGCATGTGTGTGCCGGGTTAACTTCCTGACTGTTTCCATTCTTACAAAGAGTTCCAGAGGAAAACAAAAAACAACTACTGTTTTGATATAACCTCCGTGCTCAATAAAGTTAATAGACTTTACTGCAAATACAAACTTGACACTGTCACACACTCAGAGGCGGAGCCAGGATTTTCAGGTAGGGGGGGCAACCCCTCCAGCAATGAAAAATGATAGTTATTAAGGAGTTGTTAGTAAGTAAGGAGTTGTTAGTAAGGAGTTGTTAGTAGGCAAGGCCTTGTCCCTTGCTCTTTATTCGACGCGTGTGATCGGCATCGCGCTCGCTGAAGGTGTTGAGGCCGATGAAGGTGTTGTGTGGTTATTCTTGACACCACTGGAGACTTGTAGATCCACACGGAGACGGAGCTTCATGTAAGGGCTTGCGCCAGTTGTTTATTAACCACTCTTAACATGTCATTTACACTCTGAGTACTAAACACTCACTGTCTACACTCCACACCCGACGCCTGCCCCCGTTATGGTGCGTGTCAGAACTCTGGCCTGCACGTGGAACTGTCTCCCATTATTCTACGCCCCGGCACGGCTTCCCCTCGTCTGCCCCGGGCGGGGGCACGCCATCACCGCCCGGCGACGAGGTTGGGCTTCTAACCCTCTAGCCTTCCTTCGGCGGCGGCTGGGCTGTTCCCACTGCAGGCACACGTTCCCATCTCTACTCACACTCCACACCCCAGGGGAAGGGTACTTGGGATTCCTAGCACTCACACAGGCTACTCTAGCCGGGCGCTAATTTCCCCCTACCCTGGGTCCCAACTTCCAACCTCACACCATCCTGGCTCCTTGCGACGTCCCGGAACACGTCACGGGTCCCACCCTAAATATCCCCGGGGGACATGATGTTACCGTCCCACCCGCCGTGCATGACGTCACTCTCTGCCGTCACTGCACCGGAGGGCGAGCGTGACGCAACGTCATTATTTACTACTCTACAAAGGCATTGGCTTATCGGAGTTTCAATACAAATCCGTGCGAAGAACGGGTACAACTGCCATCTTCAATATAAAGCAGAAATTACATCTGTTTGTTTGTGTGAAGCAGCAAAAACTCTCCAACGCTGAGCTCTGGCATCATGAAAATTTCACAGCTTATGCTGTCTGGAATTTCTAAGCGAACACGACTATTTTCAACTCGCCACGTCATTCCCTTCCCGAGTTGCCAAAATCGACCTTACGTAGAAGTGGGTTACGGTTGAATTTCCTTGAATGAAAACATCCGATTTAGGTAAATTGATGTGTTTCGGCTTTTCTTTCTTGCAAGTGTAATAAAGGACTTGACCACGATCTCTGGCTCAGTGTCCTTTATTTGGTCCGTACTGTATTACCCACACGGCTGTCTCCTCTTTGCTCAGTCCCCACAGTGCTGACTCCGATGTCTCTCTCTTCTCCACCAGCAGCCCCTCTGTTGGCCTCTGTCGCTCCTGTAGCCCCCACAGCAGCTCCGCTGCTGTTACTCACTCTCAGCCCCCCTGGCTGTAATCGCTGGTGCTCTTCTCCCTCTTGCTTACTCCGCAGCGCTGACAGCCTCGTGCTGTCTCTCTCTCTCTCTCTTCGTCGCTCCTGCGACTCTCTGCAGCCACACCGCTGCCTCCGACACACAGCCTTCCTGCTCCTGCAGCCACACCGCTGCCTCTAACACACAGCCTTCCTGGCTGTACTCTCCCGCAGCTTCTCACCACCCTTTAGCTCCCTGCTATTCTCCGGGGTTGGCTCCCGCTGGCCAACGGTGCCCCCTCCTCACGTTCGCCCGCGCGGCCCCACTCTTTTCCATTCACACCCCGACTGCCTTCTCCTTCCGGTTTACCCACTTAAGGACCCCAACCTTTTCACCCACGTCACCTGGCTCCGCCTCCCCGTGACGTCACATCCGGAAGGTCGCTTACGCCCGCATTACACCACCCTCCCCCGTAGAAAAAACCCAGCCGACCTCGGCTGAACAATACCAAAGCGTAATGCGGTGAACCGACCTTCCGCGCTAAAGGACACCAAGCATGCAATATAACAACAGAACAATAACAACAAGTAACATCAACGGACGTACAGAAAGCATGCAATAAATACAAGGGTAAGAACAAGAACAACAACACAACATACAATCAACGAAACGTAAGTGATTTAGAGCGTGTGCGGGTCGCCGGACCGCACACGCTGGCAGGCGCCCTCCGAGCAGGGCACCTCGTCCCCCTCGGTGTCACGGCCGCCCTGTCTGGAACAGGTACGACAGGCGCTCTAGCAAGATCAGTGGACGCAGGCAGGGGAGAGTCGGCGGCAACAGACCCCGGCAAGGCAACATTGGGAGATGACGCATCACGTAGGGGAGCAACATATGGTTTCAACCGCGACGTATGAACAAACCATCGGCGAGAACCAATCTGAACGCGCGCCGACTGTGGATTGGGAACCTCAATGAGGCGCACAGGACCATGCCAAGGTTTGTGCAATTTAGGAGAGGTCCCCGGCCGCACCTGCGGGCAATGGAGCCAGGCCAGGTCTCCAACCTTCCAGGGGCACTCCCCCTCGGACCGCCGAGCATACCGCTCGTTCCGGGCCTGGGCTTTGGCCGTAGCTACGCGGGCATTTTCCCGCGCCTCCGTGACCCGGCGAACCGTGTCCTGAATGTATTCAGGAAGTGGTTTACGAGGTCCCTTCACCCCAGTACCCAATTGCACATCCACCGGAGGCACGTTTTCCCGACCATACATAAGGTAAAACGGCGAATACCCTGTAGCCGCATGAGGCGTCATCCTGTACGCCGAAAGCACTCCGGAGATGTGCAGATCCCAATCTGATTGCTGTTCACTCACAGTATGGCAAAGCATGGCAGACAATGTCCTGTTCAGCCGCTCGACCATACCATCCGTCTGCGGATGGTATGGGGATGTCCGTATTTTCTTAGTCCCAAGGCCCGCGCACACTTCCGCCAATAATTTAGAAGAGAAATTTCGGCCCTGGTCCGTGAGGAGTCTCTCAGGCGCCCCCTTATCCATAATGTACCCAAACAAAAAGGCGTCGGTGATGGCTGCGGCCGATTGATCGGGCAACGGCCAGGCCATCGGCCAACGGGAGAGATACTCAACCCCTACCAGCAAATATTTATTTCCCCTCGCCGATGGTGGGAAGGGTCCCAATATGTCCAGTGCCACCAATTCATTGACTCGAGACACCTGAATCGACTGGAGAGGCGGCACGTAAGGATGTTTAGGCGGCTTACGTCGGGCGCACTCAGGGCACGCGCGCACGTGCCCTACGACATCTGTCGCCATGCCGTGCCAAAAATAATGACGTTGCAACGTCAACAAAGTCTTCTGCACCCCTAAATGTAAGAGTGTCTCACAATGGAGAGTCCTAATCAACTCGAATCGCAAAGACGTCGGTACCACCACACGCCAGCTTTCCTGGACCCCTTCTCGCCACATAAGCAGACCATCTCGGAGAGCGGTTCGCGGCCCCACAGCCGAACTCGGACTCCCATTGTCCCTCGTAGACCGCTTCCGCATGGACAACAACGACTCATCCATCATCTGTTCCCGAATCCAGACAGACCGCGGCAGATTCAAAACCCCGTCAGTCGGTCCCGGTTCCATCGGAGTATCCGACTTCTCGACGGCCAACGTAAGCGGCTGAGGGGGGTTCAGAATCGGCGAACACCTATGCGTCCCCGACTCACATTTGCAAGGGGCTCGCCGCGGTAATCTGGAAAGTGCGTCAGCGTTCGCATGGCGCACCCCCTTCCGATGTTGAATTTGGAAGGAAAATTCCTGTAGCGTGTCCAACCAACGTGCCCACTGTCCGGATGGCTGGTCCATTTTAAGTGCATATTGCAAGGCCGCATGATCCGTTCGCACAACAAAGGAACGACCGTAAAGGTACGGTCGAAATTGCCGTAGGAAAAAAACAACCGCCAAAAGTTCTCTACGAGTGACACAGTAGCGAGTTTCCGCAGGAGACAAGACTCGGCTACCATACGCCACGACACGCTCTACACCCCCTTTAGACTGTGATAACACCGCCCCAATACCTGTGTCACTCGCGTCCGTATCAAGAATGAATGGGCGATCAAAATCGGGATAATCCAATGTTGGGGCCGTTGCCAATAGATCACGCAGACTCCGAAAGGCCGCCTCTTCCGGCTGTCCCCAAACAAACTTCCGTCCTTTACCCGTAAGGAGATGCAAGGGCCTCGCAATCGTCGCAAACCCCGGCACAAATCTTCGATAATACGAGGCAAATCCCAAAAACCGCCGAACATCCCCCACGGTGGCCGGAGTCGGCCAATCCCGGACGCACGCCGTCTTTTCCGGATCCGTGGACACCCCCTCAGCACTCACAATGTGCCCCAGATAACGGACGGACCGTTGCAGTAGGTGGCATTTCTTTGGTTTAAATTTTAAATTCGCAGAGCGCATCCTCGTGAACACTGTCTCCAGCCGTGTTAAATGTTCCTCAAATGTGCGGCTGAAGACAATGATATCGTCCAAATATATAAGACACGTCTCCCACTGCAACCCCATCAAAACGAGCTCCATCAATCTTTGAAATGTGGCAGGGGCCGCATTCAATCCCATCGGGAAGCAGTTAAATTGAAATAACCCCTGCGGCGTACGGAAAGCGGTTTTCTCCCGTGAGGACTCGTCAAGGGGGAGCTGCCAAAATCCCGAAGAGAGGTCCAGTGTGGAAAAGAACTTAGCCCCCGACAATGCGTCAAGGGAGTCGTCCATACGCGGCAGGGGGTACGCATCTGCCACCGATATCTTATTCAATTTCCGGAAATCAACACAAAATCGCAAGTTGCCATCCTTTTTCTTAACCAAGACCACAGGAGCGCCCCATGGGCTGTTAGATGGCGATATGATGTCCGCAGCCAACATGCCTTCTACTGCCCCCCGAATGTGTTCTCGCTCCGCAGGACTCATCCGATGCGAATTTAATCGAATAGGGGCAGCGTCGCCCGTCTCAATGTGATGGGAAAGCAACGATGTGCGGCCCAGATCCAAATCATCGGAGCTGAACACATCCGAATATGTCAACAACAATGTACGCAGCGCATCACGTTGCTCCACGGACAGGGAAGAATTTTCGTCACATAAGTTAGCAATCCAACGATTATCCGAACCCCTCGGCTCGGAAACACCAGCGACCACTCCCCGGCTATGCGGACAATCGTGCGTCGCAAACGCCGTAGTGGCATGTGCCACAACCGTACCGGCCGGAACACGGATGTTTTCCACCCCCGCGTTAAGCACCTGTAAAAACGGTAATTGATCCGGCCGGACAATGGTCTGTGCCCCAACTAACGCCAATCCTGTTGTTATCGTGGCGGATGGCGACAACAAGACCCCTACTGCTCCGAGACGATTAGGCAGGGGCTTCCGATACCGCAAGGGTATAAGCATCTGTGAACCAGGTGGGATGTCCACAGATGCGACGGACAGCGCCTGCACCTGTACGGCCGAAGCAGGTCGCCCCCAGGGCGACGGCAGAAACGATATTTGACGGCCACCCGGCAATTCAATACAATTCTCATTGATTTTGATCAAAATGGGCATTCTAGCCAAAAAATCGGTGCCTAATAAGCAAGGAACCGCCAAAGATCTTGATATTAACACAACACCCGAAGCCGACACATCCCCAATAGATATCTTAGCATCCACCTGGCCCACGATACCCATACTACCCCCGTTCGCAGCGACGCACGACCCATAAACGGGGCGCACAGCCCCCGGCGGGATGCCCAACAGATGGAAAATGACATCCGATATAATAGTCGCAGACGCTCCAGAGTCGACCAAAATGCGCACGTCCACCCCTTGTATAGACCCCGGTACAGTGGACGAACCCGTAGCGGCCGCGACGACTCTCCGCGCCAATTTGCGCCACTGCGTCACCGAGCGACAAGGCCCCGTCGATGGCCTATCATGAATAACAACAATAGGGTCGCGCAACGAAGGTGATGGGTGAGGTGCAAAGCCTTGCCGGGCGTCTGGTGTGTGCCGACATGCCTGTTTCGGAGGGTCTTTGGGCGTCTTGTCCGGTACAGAAACCTCCTGCTGCGGCGGACCCGGGAAGCGGGCCCAGCAATCCTTGGCGTAATGGCCCCTACGGCCGCAGCGGAAGCAGTCGGCATCGTTGCGCCGAAGCGCAGGTCTTGCATCCCGGCGGCCCCGTTCCGATGGCGTAGCGCGCGGACCAGGGCCTCCGCGTCCCGACCATGGAGAGGAGGCGGCCGTCAGCTCCCGAGGACCCCGCTCATCCGGCACATAGACCGCCTTTGTGGGGTCCCACCCCATCGCGCCTCCTTCCTTGACGGGCCCACCCGTTCATGCCGCCACTTGCTTCCAGCGACGGAGATTAAACTAC
The DNA here is from genome assembly GCF_965212315.1 of Lampetra planeri. Lineage (NCBI taxonomy): Eukaryota > Metazoa > Chordata > Hyperoartia > Petromyzontiformes > Petromyzontidae > Lampetra > Lampetra planeri. The sequence goes on along the minus strand of NC_136128.1, from coordinate 13,407,924 downwards.
GCATCCAGACACTTTGCTGCCGCTCGGGAAGTGAGCTTCTCATGCCCACACACAGGCATGGGGATCCCCAGATCCCGAGACAGCTCCAGCATTTTGCCTAATATGAGAGGCTCGAGCAGGTCCTGTGGCGTCTCCGGATAAGCTGCCATGGCCAGCTCCAGCACCGCACCTCTGAACGCCACGGGCGATTCCTCGGGTGCTCGCTGTCGTTGAGCGAATCGCCGATGCGCATCGTCAGGTGGCTCATAAGCGTCGGCCATTTCTTCAAAAACTCCGCATAAGGTCTTCTTTTTGTCGGCCGTTATGGAACGGAAAAATCGAACAGATTCATCGTCCAGTAGAGTCGGCAACACTTCCAAGGCCTCAGCATCGGTCCATCTTGCGGAACGCACCGCCGCCAAGAATCGGCAGGCGAAAGCGCTCCAATCGCCCCCGATGGAGAATTCCTTAACTGTGGTGAGGTGGCGACTCCGACTCCTCTTCACGTTCTCTTCAATTGTTGGTTGTTCTGGAGGCAAATTCAAAAAGGCGTCGGCCCGCGGCGTGTCCAAGATGGCGGTTTGGCGCCGCGGGACGCGCAAGATGGCGGCTTCTTACCGCGTGGCTAATGGCGGCGGCAGGGCAGGCAACGTGGCGGCCCGTGGAGCACCTTCAGCTTCCTCCGTCGTCCTCGGCGTGACGAGTTGACATAGCTGCGCCAGGACGTCCTTGAGTGCCTCCAGTTGCACCGCCATCTGTTGCCATCTCTGATCAGCGTCCGATGATGTTGACGGCCCCGCCATCGCGCCGACATCTTCCACACCCGTCCCCATGCTCGCTTCAGCAGAGCTCTCCTCCACCACCCCAGCAGGATCCATGGTCGGAGGGAATTCGTCGTCGTCGGACGATGAAGCTGATGCTGGCGGCAGAGTAATCTTCTTCCTCACTTGCTTCGACATGCCGTTTCACTTCTGGCACCAGTGTAATAAAGGACTTGACCACGATCTCTGGCTCAGTGTCCTTTATTTGGTCCGTACTGTATTACCCACACGGCTGTCTCCTCTTTGCTCAGTCCCCACAGTGCTGACTCCGATGTCTCTCTCTTCTCCACCAGCAGCCCCTCTGTTGGCCTCTGTCGCTCCTGTAGCCCCCACAGCAGCTCCGCTGCTGTTACTCACTCTCAGCCCCCCTGGCTGTAATCGCTGGTGCTCTTCTCCCTCTTGCTTACTCCGCAGCGCTGACAGCCTCGTGCTGTCTCTCTCTCTCTTCGTCGCTCCTGCGACTCTCTGCAGCCACACCGCTGCCTCCGACACACAGCCTTCCTGCTCCTGCGACTCTCTGCAGCCACACCGCTGCCTCTAACACACAGCCTTCCTGGCTGTACTCTCCGCAGCTTCTCACCACCCTTTAGCTCCCTGCTATTCTCCGGGGTTGGCTCCCGCTGGCCAACGGTGCCCCCTCCTCACGTTCGCCCGCGCGGCCCCACTCTTTTCCATTCACACCCCGACTGCCTTCTCCTTCCGGTTTACCCACTTAAGGACCCCAACCTTTTCACCCACGTCACCTGGCTCCGCCTCCCCGTGACGTCACATCCGGAAGGTCGCTTACGCCCGCATTACACAAGCATACATTTTTTTCAGGGGTTTTCAGTGAAATATAAGGGAATATTAAATTTATCCAAGACAAGAATCCAAGTCCCGGGCGAAGCCGGGTAGTGAAGCTAGTTACTAATAAACCCCAATGATCCTATCGAAATTAGGGATTTAGATGGGATCGTTGGAGGGGCACGTGCCACCCCACCCCCACTGGCTCCACCACCGTCACACACTGGCATGGTTCACAGGTGGTGGTGTGTCCAAACCCACGCCTGGCCACCTTCACCTGCTCAGTATTAATGCTTCCTCACTCCACCAAGTAATTCATTGAGGATCAATCAACACAGCCGAGGCTTTGTGTCTCTCTCTCCCCGTGGTGTTAACTACCTCTCCAGGCATACAGGAAATTGTGGGTTCGATCCCGACCCTGACGCCTGCTGTATATTTGGAGTTTGCGTCTCTCTCTCTCTCTCCCCGTGGTCGCGTGGATTTCCCTCCAGATCCCCCGGTTGTCCCCACTCCACATGCAGAGAGTGAACACCGCCACGCGTCTAGAGTGAACACCGCCACGCGTCTAGAGTGAACACTGCCACGCGTCTAGAGTGAACACCACCACACGTCTAGAGTGAACACTGCCACGCGTCTAGAGTGAACACCGCCACGCGTCTAGAGTGAACACCACCACGCGTCCAGAGTGAACACCGCCACGCGTCTAGAGTGAACACCGTCACGCGTCTAGAGTGAACACCGCTACGCGTCTAGAGTGAACACCGCCACGTGTCTAGAGTGAACACCACTACGTGTCTAGAGTGAACACCACCACGCGTCCAGAGTGAACACCACCACGCGTCTAGAGTGAACACCACCACGCGTCTAGAGTGAACACCACCACGCATCTAGAGTGAACACCGCCACGTGTCTAGAGTGAACACCGCCATGCGTCTAGAGTGAACACCGCCACGTGTCTAGAGTGAACACCGCCACGCGTCTAGAGTAAACACCGCCACGCGTCTAGAGTGAACACCGCCACGCGTCTAGAGTGAACACCACCACGCGTCTAGAGTGAACACCACCTCGCGTCTAGAGTGAACACCGCCACGCGTCCAGAGTGAACACCGCCACGCGTCCAGAGTGAACACCGCCACGCGTCTAGAGTGAACACCGCCACGCGTCTAGAGTGAACACCGCCACGCGTCTAGAGTGAACACCGCCACGCGTCTAGAGTGAACACCGCCACGCGTCTAGAGTGAACACCGCCACGCGTCCAGAGTAAACACCGCCACGCGTCCAGAGTGAACACCGCCACGCGTCTAGAGTGAACACCACCACGCGTCCAGAGTGAACACCACCACACGTCTAGAGTGAACACCACCACGCGTCTAGAGTGAACACCACCACACGTCTAGAGTGAACACCACCACGTGTCTAGAGTGAACACCGCCACGCGTCTAGAGTGAACACCACCACGTGTCTAGAGTGAACACCACCACGCGTCCAGAGTGAACACCACCACACGTCTAGAGTGAACACTGCCACGCGTCTAGAGTGAACACCGCCACGTGTCTAGAGTGAACACCACTACGTGTCTAGAGTGAACACCACCACGCGTCCAGAGTGAACACCACCACGCGTCTAGAGTGAACACCACCACGCGTCTAGAGTGAACACCACCACGCATCTAGAGTGAACACCGCCACGTGTCTAGAGTGAACACCGCCATGCGTCTAGAGTGAACACCGCCACGTGTCTAGAGTGAACACCACCACGCGTCTAGAGTGAACACCGCCACGCGTCTAGAGTGAACACCACCACGCGTCTAGAGTGAACACCACCACGCGTCTAGAGTGAACACCGCCACGCGTCTAGAGTGAACACCGCCACGCGTCCAGAGTGAACACCGCCACGCGTCCAGAGTGAACACCGCCACGCGTCTAGAGTGAACACCGCCACGCGTCTAGAGTGAACACCGCCACGCGTCTAGAGTGAACACCGCCACGCGTCTAGAGTGAACACCACCACGCGTCCAGAGTGAACACCGCCACGCGTCCAGAGTAAACACCGCCACGCGTCTAGAGTGAACACCGCCACGCGTCTAGAGTGAACACCGCCACGCGTCTAGAGTGAACACCGCCACGCGTCCAGAGTGAACACCACCACACGTCCAGAGTGAACACCACCACACGTCTAGAGTGAACACCACCACGCGTCTAGAGTGAACACCACCACACGTCTAGAGTGAACACCACCACGTGTCTAGAGTGAACACCACCACACGTCTAGAGTGAACACCACCACGTGTCTAGAGTGAACACCGCCACGCGTCTAGAGTGAACACCACCACGTGTCTAGAGTGAACACCACCACGCGTCCAGAGTGAACACCACCACACGTCTAGAGTGAACATCACCACGTGTCTAGAGTGAACACCACCACACGTCTAGAGTGAACACCACCACGTGTCTAGAGTGAACACCGCCACGCGTCTAGAGTGAACACCACCACGCTTCTAGAGTGAACACCACCACGTGTCCAGAGTGAACACCACCACGCGTCTAGAGTGAACACCACCACACGTCTAGAGTGAACACCACCACGTGTCTAGAGTGAACACCGCCACGTGTCTAGAGTGAACACCGCCACGCGTCTAGAGTGAACACCGCCACGCGTCTAGAGTGAACACTGCCACGCGTCTAGAGTGAACACCGCCACGCGTCTAGAGTGAACACCACCACGTCTCTAGAGTGAACACCATCACGCGTCTAGAGTGAACACCGCCACGTGTCTAGAGTGAACACCGCCACGCGTCTAGAGTGAACACCGCCACGCGTCTAGAGTGAACACCACCACGTGTCTAGAGTGAACACCACCACGCGTCTCGAGTGAACACCGCCACGCTGTTGACAAACCTCACCTTGTTATTGTTGTTGTGGGCAGGTCGCTTCTGAAAACAAGAGCGGTACAGCTGTTCAAGCGGGCTTGGCCTGGTAAAAAATGAAAAAAAAACTGTGTTAGTATAGAATATTTTAACTAAGTTACAAAGTGGCGATCCGTGTGAAGACAAATTAAACTTAAGCGAGAGAATTGAAGCAAACGCGATCAGGCGAGGGCAGGAGGCAAGGCCCCGCGTTGTAAAGTCCCACCCTGGACATCGCTTCCATGCTCGCTGCTACTTAATTGACATTCCTACGAGAGAGAGAGCGAGGCTCTACCTCGGTAAACAACCACCACAACAACAACCACCACAACAACAACCACCACAACAACAACCACCACAACAACAACCACAACAACCGCGATGAGAATTTCTCACCTCGGATTTCAGTGCGAGCGCGGAGCGGTAACTTCCTGTTACATCGTGACGTCACGAAGCAGGAGGTGACATGACGTCACTTACAGGAAAAGACACTCTCCTCCCACAACGAGCGGCTCTGTAACATAAATAAATTATGTTAATGAGCCCGACCCAAACATGGAGGGATGGGCCGTGGATGCGGAACCCGTCACAATAAACCCGCGACGACTTTCGCGAACACATTATGTTAATGAGCCGCCAGTCACCGGGCGTAGCTTTGCCCAAATAAGGATTGGCACTGGAACAGACATCGGCTGCGGCCGAGCGAAAGTGACGTCACGCTCAAGAGCGCGGTGGTCGGGGTAGGTGACATGACGTCACTAGCGAGGCACACCTCCCCCTGGCATTTGACGCCGATGACGTCACGCTGAGCAGGGACGTCAGAGGGCGGGGTCAGAGTTCAAGTTTGTTGTTGTTGGCAGTGTCGTGGTGAGCGCTGCGCTCCGCACCGACCAGCCGAGTTCCATTCCCGCTCGTGGCCAACACCGCCAGTGACGACTTTCTGAGCCGGTCCTGAGCCTCCCCTACGTCGACTCAGCCTCAAACGAGTACCCGGTGCGGTGTGTCAACATCGCTAGCACTGGGGAGACAAAGGCGGCCGGGCGTGGTGCTGGCCACCCAACCTCCCCTCGTGTGCCGTCCCACCCTTAATAGGTGCTCGCTAATAGCACTTGCCCCATCATTCTGTGCAGGCTACACGGGGGATCTTTGTCTTTGTGTGTTGGGAGCAAGTTTGAGTGGCGTGTAGTCGTGGGAGTTGAACGGGCGCCTGCTGCTACTGACAGTCGTTGACTGCGGTTGGACAGACGCTGATAGACACACACAGACAGACAAGACAGGCGGACAGACAGACAAGAGGAACAGAGAGAGATACAGAGACGACATAGACACAGAGACAGGCAGAGAGAGACACACAGAGGCGAACAGAGACACAGACGCACAGAGATGTTGAATCGAACTCACTGAACTCGCTCCATTGAAAGAGATTCCTCGATCTTTGCCCATCCCCGGAAGTCGTTCTAGTTTCTATTTCATTGTGTGTGGTGTGTAGTGTAAGCCAGAGGTGGGACAAAGTCATTGTTATGCAAGTCACAAGTAAGTCTCAAGTCTTTGCTCTCGAGTCCCGAGTCAAGTCGAGTCAAAGATGAGGCAAGTCCCAAGTCGAGTCAGAAGTCAAAGCCTGCAAGTCTCAAGTCGAGTCCAAAGTCCTACCATTTTAGTTTCGAGTCATTTCAAGTCCTCTTACCACAGAAATAAAATTTATACAAATCATGTATGTCTGTAAGATTTGTATTTATTTAAACCTCTTTTTATACAATTTCAACAGCATATTGCACTAGAACAATGCACAGCAGCTTCAGTCCTGTATTGCATTGACCTCATATTGCAAAACAGTTTAACTTTCAAATAGACATGGGTTCTTTTAGCCTAAACTTTTTTAAACATGTCATCAATAAAATCCTCACTCCTCAAAATTATCACTTCTGAAAAACTGGACCAACCTGATAATATAATTGGAATGCCTCCATAGAGACTGGTGTGTATGAGAGAGAGCTGTGTGGACAGGTGATGAGCAGAGAGTGAGTGTGTGTGCGCATGCGTGCTGTGGACAGGTGGAGGGAGGCCCCTACACTGCATTGCATTTGCAAAAGATCAAATTGGCCAAAAGTCTGTCAGTCATTTGTGCACGATGGGGGCGCAGAATGATGCCACCATGGCTGAAAACTCGCTCCACTGGACCACTAGAAGCAGGCACTGCCAAGACTCGGATGGCTACTTGAAAGAGTGAAGGAAGAGTCGTACTGTTCAGTGCCCAGAACAAAAGGGCATTCTGTCCTTCTGCCATGTCAATGTAGTGACTTAGCTGTACTGCTGGTGGGGTCCCAACATCCCTTTTCTGCCTCTTATGGTATGCAGCAAACAGCCCTTCTCCTTCCATGTCCGCTAGTTCTTCTTCAGCAGGCACCGGCACAGGCACAGGTTGCTCCGTCTCTGCAGCATCTTTCAGGATCAATTCTAAAAAAACGTGTCACAACAGCAGAAACAAAAGAGCTCTTATTACCATTACTGATGTTGATGATACTGTGCAAGACTGAAAATTGTTATTATTGTTAAAGTCAGATTAATATCACATTAGATCCTAGATCAAATTAAGATCAAATTATTTTACGTTGCATTTAAGTTGCATTGCAAGTCAATAAGATTTACCTTTAACTCGTTGTGCCACCTCTGCCTTGATGTCACGGTTGACCAGCACATGGGGCTCAATCCACAGCAGACAAAAGGCTGGATCCAAGGCAGCTGCTTTCAGGTAGACTGTGTCTGAAAAGGGGGCAGTGATCCCTTCTTGAGACTAGGCCATTTTCACATTAATGAAGATCCCAAGAAATCTTTTTTCCAGGGATGCCTGCAGACCTCTGACCAGGCCGCTCAGGAAACGAACTTGAGGCTTCAGCTTCCCAAGATGGTGATTGAGGGACAAGACGGATGGAACAACTGCACTGATTGTAATGACTTTCTCCCCCTGTGTCAAATCAGTTGCTTCTCCGAACGGTTTCAAGATGTCCACCAACTCCTTCAGCAGATTCCACTCTCGTAGTGTGAATGACAGTTCTTTATGCCCGGCCTTCTCAAGAACTGCGCAGAGCTTTTGCTGATCACAATGAAGGACTGCTTTCACCTGCCGCAGTGTAGAATTCCACCTCGTGCTCACTGCAGCAGGGATGCCTCTGTGCTCCCCAAATTCACCATCGAATATGTATTTAAACGTTGTGCTTGTGTGGAGCAGGGAGCTAAGTTTTGATAACTTGGAGAGAGAAGGACATGCCGCTTTTGTTTCTTTCAAACCGTCTCCCACCACCAGCTGCAATGTGTGTGCAAAACACTGCAGGCGCTGTTTCTTTGCCATAGCAGCATCGACGGTTTGCTGGTCTTCTAGGGTTAAGTCATGCCATAGCTCAGGATCATCAAGATTATCTCCAGCATCATCATCTTCCTCCTGTTCGCTGGGGAAGCAGACCGTAAATGCCTTGCGCATGTTAGCAGCATTGTCACTAATGATATAGTCCAATTTAGCTTTGATGTTGTATTCATCACATATTGCCTCAAATTGGTCACAGATGCGCTCCGCTGTGTAGAGCCTTTGAAGCGGTTGCAGGCCAAGAGATTTGTCTTTAGCTGTACCCTCTCTGCATCTCTCTCCATCCAGTGCACAGTGACACCAAGGAATCCCCTCATCTTTCGATCAGACCAAATGTCCACAGTGACTGAAACATGGTCAGTGTTGCTCAATTGAGTTTTTAACTTTGAACGTCTCTCCTCAGCAAGGCTCTCTGTTTTTGTGGTCAGCGTTCGGCGACAGACTGGGGTATACTTGCTGTCCAGCACAGCCAGAAAGTGACGAAAGCTCTTATTTTCCACAATAGATAGAGGAAAATTGCAATCAATAATCAAGTCAGACAGTATCGCATTGGAGATGGCCTTCTGCTGTGGGTGGCTCATGCTGTAACGCCCTACACGAGTGTCCAGGAATTGTGAGATTGAAGGCTGTTGTGGTTCATCTACGATGCTTTTGTTCATCTGGTATTCTTCATACCTGTAACAGAAAAGAATATGAAACAGATGTCAGAAAATCCCTTATAGCCACACATGTTGTATTTGAAACTACTCTTTACTCATATCAATGTTGTTGTGTTAATATTCATTGTCTATTGTACACTACGGTATACGATAATACATTTCAGTTTCAGTGTATGCAATATTAAGAATATTTTCACTGCTTCAAAAGCAGAGGTGTGGACTCGAGTCATGTGACTTGGACTCGAGTCAGACTCGAGTCATGAATTTGATGACTTGCGACTCGACTTGGACTTGCATAACAATGACTTTGTCCCACCTATGAGATGTGGACTCGAGTCATGTGACTTGGACTCGAGTCAGACTCGAGTCATGAATTTGATGACTTGCGACTCGACTTGGACTTGCATAACAATGACTTTGTCCCACCTCTGTTCAAAAGTCATAAGAAAGCCCTTTCCCTCAAGAAACTGAAGTCATATGCTTTATAGCAGTGGTTTTCAAAGTGGGGACGGGGACCCCTGGGTGCCGCGAGGGGGTGCTAGGGGGGCCATGGCAAGTTGGTATGAAAAGTATAGCAAAACAAAATAATTGAATAAATTAAATAAGTAAAATAAACCAAATTAAACCAAAAATAAGCTAAACAATATCCCCATTAGTTAAGAACTGCACTATAATAATCTATTGCATCTCTGAACATTACTACTATAATCGTTATTATTTTATTATATACTGTATATATCCCAGTGGTGCGCTGCTTCACAGACCTAGACTACGGTAGCACGCTATGTCCATGCGCTGCCTGCTGTTTGGGCATGATATGAAAAGGGAAGGCTAATGGTGGATCTTGTGACTGTGTCATCATTTTCCTCTTTACAGTGTATATGTCTTACTATGTTTCCTGTTGTACTTGGATGGGTTTAGGGATGCACCAACTCCATCGAGTTGTGAAAGGAGGTGCACAGAAAAAAGAGTGTGGCACGGCCCATGTCAGGGGGGCCTTGGCTGGAATCTACTGGTATATGGGGGGCCTTGTCATGGTAAAGTTTGGGAACCCCTGCTTTATAGTTCACTCTTTCCTGCACACCAGATTCCATGGTGCCTTGCTGCATCACACAGCAATTGCAGGTCTACTGCTGCCTCATTCATTGTTTAATTGTGATAGTTTATGTCTTCAGCGACAGTTCAGCTTAGTTGTGATTAACCAAAATTACATAAACGACCTCAATGAGGCAGCACACCAGCCACTCTGAAACTGAACGATTGAAAGAGTAAAACTGGAAGGCCTGTTTTTGTCTCATGTGTGTTGGAGAGACTGAGATATACATTTGTGTTTATCCGTCTAGCAGCAAGGTAGAAATGATACTTTTAAACGGACGTTGACATGATGTTGAAGAGGTTTTCCATCTGAGTGTGCTACACTCATGTACCTCATATAATCGGGGTTCAAAAATCCCTATTTTTGTAAGCATTAACCCCAAGGGAGACGTGCGTTTACTGTCTCGTTGATACAGTAAATATGCAGCAGCTAGTAAGTTATGGTACATCCGATAAGGTGCTTAGCATTCGTTCAAAACTTACCTTTCGTTGTGCAACTTCAGGTGTCGAACAAAGTTAGACGTTGTGGCAGCACCGTCTGTAATCTTCGACCCGCATGTTTTGCAAATTGCAACTCGTTTTTTGTCGACTACATCGTAATTTTTATAGCCAAAAGAAACTATCTTCGGTATCATTTTGCCAACTGGCGCGTTGTTGCTTGTTGCGCTTCATTGGTTGTCTTGCAATGTGCCTGCTTAGATGCTGTCCAATCAAAACAACGTGGGACTACAGTGATTGGATGTCGTGCAGGCAGCGCGCGTGCTCTCTGCATGCATACAGGTGGTGCACATTTTTTTCACAGATGCAGATAAACTGAGAGTGGCGCGGTCGTGTGAACATTTTTTCCCCCAGTTTTCATGGGAAGTAGCAAGTCTTCTCGAGTCAAAAGGCGCAAGTCCAAGTGAAGTCACGAGTCATTGATGTTAAAGTCCAAGTCGAGTTGCAAGTCTTTGTACATTTTGTCGAGTCGAGTCTGAAGTCATCAAATTCATGACTCGAGTCTGACTCGAGTCCAAGTCACATGACTCGAGTCCACACCTCTGGTGTAAGCAATGTGGGATATCGATGTACACGGACATGAACAACATCAGCAGACAAGACGTCTTTCATACTCTTTGGTTCTTTCGGTAGTCACGTAGGTAGAATAAATAAATGACGAAGTTTCGATCGCAACACGAGCGGTCGTCCTCAGGCGAAAACATCCAGACATTGTCGCGGCAGAAGTCACGTGAGCTACAGCTGAGCATTGTTGTAATGGGGAGGGCTCACGCGAAATTGATTTCTGCAAGACGAAGGTACTTTGAAAACCCACTGGCGATGCTCTTTTATATAAGCGCACAACTTTATCTATCTGTGTTCTTAGTTCTTTCTTAAAATTCTTAATTTTGATTTCATTTTTAACCTACGTGACTTTACAGAAAGAACTAAGAATATGAATCCTTGCAGTCACGAAAGCTTCAAATCTAGAATTAATCTGTGATGAATGCTGCACTTTCCGTCGTTTTCATGCAGGGGGCGCTATAACCCTACGCGCCCCCTGCATGAACGACGGAGGCACAGGGACAGACGTTCGATCACGTTGGAATCGATCTGCAGACGGCGGTCTTCTGGCACGGCCAGCTCTGTGTCGCCTCCTCTCAATCCCGCGATCCCAACCAGGTGAAAGTCCGCATCGAACCGAATCCCCGGCAAGGCCATCTACTTAACGACGAGAGAACATTCACACGAAATGTCGTTTTCAATTAAGTCTTCCAGATGTAAAATAATACAAGCTTTTATTGAAGAAACACAATTCAAAACATAATACAATTCAAAGTTGTTTCATTTTAAAACTTCAAAACGGAGCATCGGGTGCTTGCGTGGATGCGTCATTCGTGTGCAATTTTTTCGTGACTTTCCTGGCCCAAGGCCATAAATCGTTGCGAGGGGCACCGCAGGCGGTCAGGCTTGCTTCAACCCATGGTTGTGAACATCCAGACGTTAATCGGCAAGGGCCATTTCTCGTCCTAATTCGACAAAATCTACGTCAACACGTAATACAAAATTATAATTCGTGTTGTTGAGAATGTATCTCCTCTACGTGTAACTTTAGTGGTATGCCTTGTAACTGATGAATGATCCGAGTGTGCTCCCTATTTCAAAGACAATGAGTTGCTCCAGAGGGAGATGCTTCCTGAAAACACAAAAGTACCCTTTGACCTGTATCACAAGAACAATGAGTCTCACCTGAGTGATCTGTACAGGTTACTTGCAAAACACACACTTTGTCCTAACATCACTTAATCAATGTTTGACCCTTATAGACAAAAGGTTACATGTACGCACACCATCAGACAAGTATTAATTTAAATTCGTGACAGGCATATTAACAAAATTGAATGACTGCACTGAAATATACTGCATTAGGTTACATCCTATTAACAAGAAGCTAATTAAAACAATACGCACCGTCTGCTTAACAGTGTATGTACCACATACTAATGCACCATTCAAAACGAGTAGGCCATTGCATGCTGGCGTCTGGGTCAAAATTGATAAAAATTCTAAACATTACCTACAAACTCCACAACCGAGATGCCACATCAACCATCGCCCCCTACTGACAGGCTCTTGTTCACATGCAGGCCGGTGCAGGGCCACCACCTTGTGCCACACAGGGGCAGCTGCTACTTGGGATGCTCTTGGAGTGTTTGAAAAGAGATACGATGCAAAACTCCGAATTGCCGAGGCAATTAAGCAAGCACAATATAAATGCAATTATGATAACATAGTGAATGCTTGGGAGCTTATTGGCTCTCGCTCCTGGTTAGAGATCTACCCAACACACAGGTCCACAAAGACTGGCCGCTCTTACCCTGCAGGTTGAACCTAGGAACTGAGTGTTCAACTTCACATTCTTGTCATTAAAGGCCTGTGACAAAGGTGCATCTATTGGAGCGGCATCGTCTAAGGCAGTGGTTCTCAACCTTGTTGGAGGTACTGAACCCCACCAGTTTCATATGCGCATTCACCGAACCCTTCTTAATTGGAAAAATAAAATTATTTTTTCAAATTCAAAACATAGGTACATGTTTTACTGGTGCACAATCATGAGTCAGGTGTGTGTCTTAACCTCCGCCGAACCCCTGAGACTGACTCACCGAACCCCTGGGGTTCGATCGAACCCAGGTTAAGAACCACTGGTCTAAGGCTTACGCATCTCCCGGGTCTCCATTTGACTTTGTATTGTCTCGGAGGAAGTCCACCCACACCTCCACTTCCACAAACTGCTGGGAATCGCCTCGCTCTGCCTCACAGTCATAATTCTCCTCCTGCTTCACGTTGCCTCCATCGATGCGAAGGTCCCATTTTGGAGTTGAATCTTCATCTTCAAATTTTACCTTCACTTCTTGGCTCTTCACCATCACGTCTTCACATTTCACCTTCACCTCTTCATATTTCACCTCGTTACCTTTAAAAGTGTCCAAGCTGGGATTTTCTTCCGGTTCTTGTTTGATGAGGGATGGGCTCATTGCAGCACTTTGACTTTCACAAGCTGATTTCGCACTCCAGTCCTGGTGGATCTTCTGATGCTTGTGTGATCTCTGGTGTTTTTGAAGATGTGATGACTGTGCAAACGACTTCTCACACACACCGCACTTGAAGGGTTTCTCTCCCGTGTGTGTTCTCTGGTGTGCTACAAGAGTAGATGAATCTGAAAAAGCCTTCCCACACACACTGCACTTGAAGGGTTTCTCTCCCGTGTGTGTTTTCTGGTGTTCTACAAGAGTAGATGACCGTGCAAACGTTTTCCCACACACACTGCACTTGAAGGGTTTCTCTCCCGTGTGTGTTTTCTGGTGTGCTACAAGAGTAGATGATTGTGCAAACGCCTTCCCACACACACTGCACTTGAAGGGTTTCTCTCCCGTGTGTGTTCTCTGGTGATTTTTAAGAGTAGATGAATCTGAAAACGCCTTCCCACACACACTGCACTTGAAGGGTTTCTCTCCCGTGTGTGTTTTCTGGTGTGATAAAAAATGAGATGACTGTGCAAACGTTTTCTCACACACACTGCACTTGAAGGGTTTCTCTCCTGTGTGAGTTCTCTGGTGCCGTGTAAAATGTTCAGGACGATCCGTGCTGTATGCACACCGGTCGCATTGATGCCTTTTTGCACTGAGCCGCGCCGAGTGCCTCTGCTCCATCAGACCAATTCTGCAGAGGCAGCGACAGCTGCAGACAGAAAAAAAGTTATATCCACACCATCTACACATCAGAATCAATGCATATACACAGTAACACGTGCCTTACACGTCTGTACTTATTCATATATTCATGATATAGTGAAAAAGCGTCCCAAATTCATCACACGGGCTGTTATGGCACACAATGAGAGGGCAAATGGTCATAAACATGCCTGGAAGCCCTCGTATCTTCAAAATGAACATTAACCCAAAACTCAGCACACAATTTCAACTGTCTGGCTTCTAAATAAATGTTTATGAAAGCTAAATTCAGCTGACAGAGCAAAGGGTGTTGAAAATAATACTATTTGTGTCATGCACAAATGCATCAATTAATGTTCAATCGCAACTTAGAGGTGTGAAGCCAGGCACAGATGTCCTTGATTGCTGGGATGAGCAGTTCCGACTTCAGCTGCTGCACGTGTGTGCTGTGATCACTTCCTGACTCCATTCTTACAAAGAGTTCCAGAGGAAAACTAAAATAAACTACTGTTTTGATATAACCTCTGTGCTCAATAGAGTTAATAGACTTTACTGCAAATACAAACTTGACACTGTCACACACTCAGAGGTGGAGCCAGGATTTTCAGGTAGGGGGGGGGAAACCCCTCCAGCAATGAAAAATTACAGGAGTTGTTAGTAAGTAAGGAGTTGTTAGTGAGAAAGGAGTTGTTAGTAAGAAAGGACTTGTCCCTTGCTTTTCATTCGACGCGTGTGATCGTCATCGCGCTCGCTGAACGTGTTGATGCCTTCAGGAAAGAAAAATAGACTTTTGTATTTTGGGGGGGGGGGGGGGGAAATGAATATGACGTATGTGGCATCAACCCGCATCACACCTGAGCTAAGCGCTCTGCAATGCTTACCCCCCTACCACATGGCTCTTTGCGCGCCGTACTTCTACAGCTGTTCACAGCGTGCCGGGAGATTTTAGGTGGCACTTCGCTCCTGGCCGATTAAGTCATTGGCTTCTCGGAGTTTCAATACAAATCCGTGTGCAGAACGGGTACAACTGCCATCTTAAATATAAAGCAGAAATTACACCTGTTTGTTTGTGTGAAGCAGCAAAAACTCTCCAACGCTGAGCTCTGGCGTCATGAAATTTTCACAGCTTATGCTGTCTGGAATTTCTAAGCGAACGCCACGTCATTCCCTTCTCGAGTGGCAAAAATCGACCTGACGTAGCAGTGGGTTCAGGTTGAATTTCCTTGAGTGAAAACATCCGATTTAGGTAATTTGAAGTGTTTCGGCTTCCTTCTTGCAAGCATCAATTTTTTCAGGGTTTTTCATTGAATTATGAGGGAATATTAAATTAATCCAAGACAAGAATCCAAGTCCCGGGCGAAGCCGGGTAGTGAAGCTAGTTACTAATAAACCCCAATGATCCTATCGAAATTACGGATTTCTATCGGATCGTTGGGGGGGCACGTGCCACCCCACCCCCACTGGCTCCACCACTGTCACACACTGGCATGGTTCACAGGTTGTGGTGTGTCCAGACCCACGCCTGGCCACCTTCACCTGCTCAGTATTAATGCTTCCTCACTCCACCAAGTAATTCATTGAGGATCAACCAACACAGCCGAGGCTGCGTGTCTCTCTGTGGTGAGATGTTAACTACCTGTCCTGGCATACAGGAAGTCGTGGGTTCGATCCCGACCCTGACGCCTGCTGTATATTTGTAGTTTACGTGTCTCTCTCTCTCTCCCTGTGGTCGCGTGGATTTCCTTCCCGATCCCCGGGTTTCCCCTCCACATGTAGAGAGTGAACACCGCCACGCGTCCAGAGTGAACACCTCCACGCGTCTAGAGTGAACACCACCACGCGTCTAGAGTGAACACCTCCACGCGTCTAGAGTGAACACCTCCACATATCTAGAGTGAACACCGCCACGAGTCTAGAGTGAACACCGCCACGTGTCTATAGTGAACACCGCCACGTGTCTATAGTGAACACCGCCACGCGTCTAGAGTGAACACCACCACGCGTCTAGAGTGAACACCACCACGTGTCTAGAGTGAACACCACCACGCTGTTGACGAGCCTCACCTTGTTGTTATTGTTGTTGTGGGCAGGTCGCTTCTGAAAACAAGAGCGGTACAGCAGCTCAAGCGGGCGTGGCCTGGTAAAAAATGAAAAAAAACTGTGTGAATATTTAAAACAAGACAAGTTACAAAGTAGCGAGCCAGGTGAAGGGAAATTAAAACTTAAGCAAGATACTCTTTGGTTCTTTCGGTAAAGTCACGTAGAATAAATAAATACATTATGTAATAGCATACGACGTTTCAACTGCAACACAAGCAATCATCATCAGGTACAAATGAAAGAGAAAAAAATCCTATTAAACTTAGAGTCAGCTAACATAACAGTCAACACCCTACCTGGTTGATAACATTCTTCCAAAGATTGCTCAATTTGAGAGAGAGACACGGAGACACATAGACAGACACATAAGCAGAGAGAGAGAGATGACACAAAGACACACAGAGAGAGACACACATATAGACACACAGAGAGAGATGACAGAGAGACACACAGAGAGAGACACACATAGGCACACAGAGAAACAACGCCTCTGTGTCGAGGCCTTAAATAGAGAGAGGGGGAGGGGGTAGAGAAATTAGCATGTCAATGCAAGGCCGTAGCCATGGAGTCAACATTGGGGGGGACCAAATCTTCCACGGGTCTGGGGTCCCCCCCCCCCAGAAAAATATCTAAATTTGAAAACTATTTTCCTGCCATTTCCTCCCTAAAATATTTTTAAAAGTTCACTAGCACATGGGATGGACTTTGTTTTATTTGATACAATAATGTCTAATAGTGTATTGTAATACATTGCTCTGTTTTTTTCTTTTTTACCTTTTCTTGTTTCATAGTGTGTAATGGCAGAGATTAGGGATTCATAAAGTACAACGCAATCCTATAAACAGGAATCTATGCATTGTGATATGAAGAGTCCAGATTTCGTGGCCAAGGTTTAGCAAATTGTTGTCTTTATTAACAGAGCATCGCAATTATTATTTACAAATATTTTTACAGAAACATATTGGGGGGGCATATTTGATTATTATACTTATTATAACATATTATAACATTATAATTATGACATATTATACTTAATATAACATTATAATTCATAAATATTAATATATCTTCTTGGTTTTTTCGGTAAAGTCACGTAGAAGGGAAGTAATAAAATAATAAAACATAATAAAATGAAACAATTCTCACGACGTTTCGGCCACAACGCAAGCAGCCATCCTCAGGTGAAGAATGAGACAATCCAAGCTAGGAGCTTACATATAAGCTGGGTTGGGGGTGGGAGAAGAGCGCCTTAACAAAAAGAATGTGCATATCAAGAGGAATTTAGCATATACATGGGAAATGCGCAGGGGGCGGGGGGGCTTCAAAGTCATACCATGCCCACGCACTATGCAGGATCAAGAGCACCAAGGGGGGGTGCAGGGATTAGCATTAACAAAGGAAAGGAATGCCAATGATATGTAGCTGCAGTTACTAAACAACACCGTAGAAAACTAAAGTATAAACTACATACAAAAAACTAAAATATAAACTGCATAGCACCATCAGTATACTTACTATACTCTACAATAAGCTGAGTTACTAACAGCAAGTAATACATTACAATTCTACGTCGTAAAAGTTATATAATATGCTTCCATCTAAACTTTATTCTCTTACATCAACCGAGCAGAGTATAAAGTTTAGATGGAAGCATATTATATAACTTTTACGACGTAGAATTGTAATGTATTACTTGCTGTTAGTAACTCAGCTTATTGTAGAGTATAGTAAGTATACTGATTGTGCTATGCAGTTTATATTTTAGTTTTTTGTATGTAGTTTATACTTTAGTTTTCTACGGTGTTGTTTAGTAACTGCAGCTACATATCATTGGCATTCCTTTCCTTTGTTAATGCTAATCCCTGCACCCCCCCTTGGTGCTCTTGATCCTGCATAGTGCGTGGGCATGGTATGACTTTGAAGCCCCCCCGCCCCCTGCGCATTTCCCATGTATATGCTAAATTCCTCTTGATATGCACATTCTTTTTGTTAAGGCGCTCTTCTCCCACCCCTAACCCAGCTTATATGTAAGCTCCTAGCTTGGATTGTCTCATTCTTCACCTGAGGATGACTGCTTGCGTTGTGGCCGAAACGTCGTGAGAATTGTTTCATTTTATTATGTTTTATTTTTATTATTTTATTACTTCCCTTCTACGTGACTTTACCGAAAAAACCAAGAAGATGAATCCCTGCAGTCACGAAAGCTTTAAATCGAAATATTAATATAATTATTATAACATATTATACTTATTATAACATTATAATTAATACATATTATAACATAATATTATACTTATTATAACATGTTATAATGACGGCCTTGTGTCAATGAGAGACTTGGAGGTTTGGTGACTGCACAGAGAGAGAGACACTTAATGTAATGCAACACAGAGAGTCGGTCAACACAACAACTAACGTACTCTTAGGTTTTTTCGGTAAAGTCACCACGTAGGTAAAAAATGAAATTAAAATTAATAAAAGTAAAAATAGAAATAAAATAATAATGAATCACGCCTCACTTGATGCAGCAAATTATAGTCTACATTATAGACTGCCAGTACACTCACCCAGCTTAATAACCAGGCTACAGTCTACATTATAGACTGCCAGTACACTCACCCAGCTTAATAACCAGGCTACAGTCTACATTATAAACTGCCAGTACACTCACCCAGCTTAATAACCAGGCTACAGTCTACATTATAGACTGCCAGTACACTCACCCAGCTTAATAACCAGGCTACAGTCTACATTATAGACTGCCAGTACACTCACCCAGCTTAATAACCAGCCTACAGTCTACATTATAGATTAAATTAATAAAAACGCCTCACTTGATACAGCAAATGTGGCTGTGACGGTGCCACCTGATGACGGTGACTATTGTTACTTTTATGAATTTGTATTCATTTCTTACCTACATGGTGACTTCACCTAGAACGCATCGCCTGGCTGATCGCGTTCTTCCACAGGTTGCTAAACTATCTTCTTGGTTCTTTCGGTAAAGTCACTTAGAATGGAAATAATACAAATAAAAGAGAATATTATTTTATTATTTCCATTCTACGTGATATAAAACATAATTAAATTGTATAGTTTTATTGTTTTATTTTTTTATTTCTATTCTACGTGACTTTACCGAAAGAACCAAGAAGATGAATCACTGCAGTCACGAAAGCTTTAAATCGAAATTGCTCAACTAAGCGAGAGAATTGAAGCGAACGCGACCAGGCGAGGGCAGGAGGCAAGGCCCCACGTTGTAAAGTTCCAACTTGGACATCGCTTCCATGCTCGCTGCTACTCAATTGACATCCCTACGAGAGAGAGAGCGAGGGGCTACCTCGGTAAACAACAACAACCACAACAACAACAATCACCACAACAACAACAACCACAACCGCGATGAGAATTTCTCACCTCAGATTTCAGTTCCCGCGCGGAGCGTCAACTTTCCGTTACCTCGTGACGTCACGAGGCAGCAGCAGGTGACATGACGTCACTTGTGGGGTACAAGACACTCCCTACCCACAATGAGCGGCTCTGTAACTTACATAAATTATGTTAATGAGCCTGGCCCAATCGTGGAGGGATGGGCCGTTGGTGCCGAACCGGTCACAACGAACTCGTGACGTCTTTCACGAATAAATTATGTTAATGAGCCGCCAGTCAGTGGGTGTGGCTTTGCCCAAATAAGGATAGTGCTTGAACAGATAACGGAAGTGACCCAGGCAGAAGTGACGTCACGCTCCTTTGAGACCGGTTGGGGTGAAATCTTTGGTGACATGACGTCACTAGCAAGGTACACCTCCCCCTGGCGTTTCACGCCGATGAGGTCATGCTGAGTGGTGACGTCACGTAGCGGGATTAGAGTTTAAGTTGATTAAGATTAATTTTCCATTGCTCCCTCCCTTGAACAGAGACCCCTTGGGTGTGTGAGCTCAGCTCAACAATGTGGACATTATTGTGTGTGTACACACACATGGACAGTGTGTACATACGTTTACATTGTGTGTGTGTACACTGTGTGTGTGTACACTGTGTGTGTGTACACTGTGTGTGTGTACACTGTGTGTGTGTACACTGTGTGTGTGTACACTGTGTGTGTGTACACTGTGTGTGTGTACACTGTGTGTGTGTACACTGTGTGTGTGTACACTGTGTGTGTGTACACTGTGTGTGTGTACACTGTGTGTGTGTACACTGTGTGATGGCTGGGTGTATGGAATTTATGTGGTTGAGGAATTGGTCTAGAGCAGGCCGGCCATGTGGCCAGATGACAAAAGTGTCATCTACGTACCTCTTCCACAAGGTCGGGCGTAGAGTGGCAGTCTTGATGGCGTCAGTCTCAAATTTCTCCATGAAGACGTTGGCTACAACTGGAGATAGGGGGGAGCCCATTGGGGTGCCCTCAGTTTTCTTGTAGAAAGTTCCATTCCAGGTGAAGTATGTATTGGTTAAGCAGTGTCTCACCAGGGGGGGTACCCCAGCATTCAGGCTTTGATGAACCAAGTCTTCAATGATTGCGATGGTATCAGGTACAGGAACTTTGGTGAATAAGGAAACCACATCAAAACTGACAAGCAGGTCGTCTGGGGACAGGGAAACGTCGTGAGAATTGTATTTTATTATGTTTAATTTTTATTATTTTATTATTTCCCTTCTACGTGACTTTACCGAAAGAACCAAGAAGATTTACTGTTTGTTTTCTACCTGATGATGATTGCTTGTGTTGCAATCGAAACGTCCTATTCTATTATTAAATTTATTTCCTTTCTACGTTACTTTACCGAAAGAACCAAAAAGCAAAATGAAAATTCGCTGAAATAACTTGACCAACATGGTTGCTTCTTCTTGGTTCTTTCGGTAAAGTCACGTAGAAGGGAAGTAATAAAATAATAAAAATAAAACATAATAAAATAATTCTCACGACGTTTATTATGTTTTATTTATATTATTTTATTACTTCCCTTCTACGCGACGACTTTACCGAAAGAACCAAGAAGATGAATCCCTGCTGCAGTCACGAAAGCTTTAAATCGAAATTTAACATGGTTGCTGCAGCGCCACCGTGTGGACACATAGTGCAACTGCAGCGCCTCAGCGCGCTAATTGTAGCAGTGGAACTGTTCAGTGTCTTCACGGCTTCATTGCAGCCAACCCGCAGCAGCGTGGGGGGGGGGGGCTGGTCACGTGGGTGGGGGAGGGGCGGGGCTGGTCACGTGGGCTAGGGGAGGGGCGGGGCTGGTCACGTGGGCTGGGGGAGGGGCGGGGCTGGTCACGTGGGGGGGGGAGGGGCTGGTCACGTGGGGGGGGGGGCTGGTCACGTGGGTGGTTGGGGGGGGAGGGGCTGGTCACGTGGGCTGGGGGAGGGGAGGGGCGGGGCTGGTCACGTGGGGGGGGGGGGCTGGTCACGTGGGTGGGGGGGGGCTGGTCACGTGGGGGGGGGAGGGGCTGGTCACGTGGGTGGGTGGGGGGGAGGGGCTGGTCACGTGGGTGGGGGGGGGCTGGTCACGTGGGTGGGGGGGCTGGTCACGTGGGTGGGGGGGGGCTGGTCACGTGGGTGGGTTGGGGGTGGGGGGATGGGCTGGTCACGTGGGTGGGGGGGGGCTGGTCACGTGGGCTGGGGGAGGGGCGGGGCTGGTCACGTGGGCTGGGGGAGGGGCGGGGCTGGTCACGTGGGCTGGGGGAGGGGGAGGGGCGGGGCTGGTCACGTGGGCTGGGGGAGGGGCGGGGCTGGTCACGTGGGCTGGGGGAGGGGGAGGGGCGGGGCTGGTCACGTGGGCTGGGGGAGGGGGCGGGGCTGGTCACGTGGGCTGGGGGAGGGGCGGGGCTGGGCACG